>NW_028327176.1:70175812-70487785 GCF_987537825.1 Furipterus horrens
GATACTACCTCACACCAGTCAAAATGGCCATCATCAACAAATCGAGGATGCAGAGAAAAGGGAACCCTAGTGCACTGCTGGTGGGAATGCAGACTGGTGCAGCCACTATGGAAAACAGTATAGAATTTCCTCAAAAAACTAAAAATGGAACTGCCTTTTGAACCAGCAATTCATTGCTAGGATTATATCCGAAGAACCCTGAAACACCAATTCAAAAGAACCTATGCACCCCTATGTTTATAGCAGCACTATTTATATAGCCAAATGCTGGAAATAACCTAAGTGCCCATATGTAGATGAGTGGATCAAAAAACTGTGATACATCTACACAATGGAGTACTATGCAGCAGAAAGAAAGAAGGAACTTCTACCATTTGCAACAACATGGATGGAACTAGAGAGAATTATGCTTAGTGGAATAAGCCAGGCCTTCAAAGAAAAATACCATATGATATCACCTAATACAGGAAACTAATGAACAACACAAACAAAGGAGCAAAATTGAACCAGAGGGCATAAGCCTATAATCTCATTACCTGAGTGATTGTCTAATACAACAAGGATGCCAGCCTGTTAAACCAAGCACGTTGTTGTCCAGGGACAGCCAATTGACCTGGAGTCTGCAAGATCCTTTCCCATGTGGGAAGGCCACCCTTCCTGCTACACCCCCACTCTTATTAGGGATTTCTGGACCCAAGGGTAGATAGGATGACAACCATGTCCAGCTTGAAGCAGCTAGAGGAGCACAAGACCTTCGCCCATTGCCCTTTATAAGATTATAAAGGGTCTTAAGTCTGAGAGGGGGAAATTGTTATTTTTTATTGTTATAAACATTAATTAATTAATTAACTAAAAATAATAATATAGGAAAGGGTGAAGCCAAGGAACCTATATGCACGACCCATGGACATGAATTAAGTGGGGTGTGGATTGCTGGGGGAAGGGTGGTACTGGGCAGAGGGGAGCCAAGGGGGAAAAAATTGGAAATATTATAACAATATAATCAATAAAATATACTTTAAAAAAAAGGAAAAAAATAAAAAAATAAATTGATCATAGATGTATTAATTTATTTCTGGGCTCTCATTTCTATTCCACTGGTTATTAAGCCTACATTTCTATCCTTATACCAGTACCACATTGTCTTGATTACTGTGCTTTTTTCTAGAGCTTTGGAAATTTTGAAATCTGGAAGTGTGAGTCCTCCAAACTTGTTCTTTTTTTTTTTCAAGATTGTTTTTTTGTTGCTTTATGTCTCTTGTAATTCTGTATGAATTTTAGAATCAGTTAATTTTTGTAAAAAGCTGTTGAAATTTTGAGAGGATGTGCATTAAATGTGTAGATGAATTTGGGGAGCATTGCCATTTAATAATATTAAGACTTTCTATCAATGAACATGAATGTCTTTCTATTATTTAGATCTTTAATTTTGTTCAACAAAGTACTATAGTTTCATTGTTCAAGTTTTGTACTTTTTTGCTTAAAGTTTTTGTTTTTCTTTTTAATACTATTATGAATGGAGTTGTTTTCTTAATTTCATTTTGGACTGTTCATTGCTAGCACATAGAAATACTACTAATTTTTAATGTTATATATTCTCTAACCTTGCTGGACTAGTTTATTAATTTTTGTAATACTTATTGTTGTTGATTCTCTAGTGTTATATATAGAGGGGTGGGCAAAAGTAGGTCTACAGTTGGGAATATGTGAAACACAGTTTATTCTTGTATTATTTATTAATTATTGTGTTCTTTTCCCTATGAACAACTGTAAACTCACTTTTGCCCATTCCTATGTAAACTCACCTGCAAATAGGGCTTCTTTTATCTTTCCAATCAGATGCCTTTTATTTCTTTTCTTTATGAAATGTAGCTGATTTTCTTGACTAAATGCTCCCCAGGTTCCTGTGAGTCTGGTTATTTCCAGAGTTTTATTTTCGAAGTTTCTTTTGAGAAATTTTGCTTTAATGGAGGGGTAAACTTTTGGAGGTCCTTACTTCTTCACTTTTGCCGATATCACCTTAATATTTTAATAAGAACATTTATTTTATTTCTATGTTTTATAATTATGCCCTCTTATAATTTATGTTCTATTTGTGTTATGTGTTTCATGTTTCTTTTTCTCCCTTGTTGCCTTTTTTACACTAATAAAATATTTTTGTTATTTAATTTCCCCTTTTACATTAGCTTGTTTTATAACCTGGGCTTATTACCCTTGCATATAAATAAATATTGTTACTATTTATCAGACAATTTTATGACCTTAGAACACTTTAACTCTATTTAATAGTATAGTAAAAATGAATTTTAATTTCACATATATTTTATTTTCCTTAAACCATCAGTATTGTTTTATACAGTTAATATGTTTTTTTTATATTTACTCATTATATACCTGAAATGTTTCCTTATTCTTTTCTGTTTCTGTGGTTTTCTTTTCTCTCTCTCTTTTTCTTTCAGTGGAAGAATCATTTGTCTTTTGTTTAGTATTTCACTAGTGTGGGTTTGATGAATACTCTTCGGTTTTTGTTGGTGGGAATTGAGGTTCAAAGTGTATTTATTTCGCCTTCAATTTTGAAAGGTATTTCACTGGGTATAGAATTCTAGGTTGTAACTTATTTCTTTCAGCACTTACCACATCACTCTGTTGTTTTGGCTTCCATTATTTTTATTAGAAAGTTAACTGTCATTCTCATTGTTACTCCTTTGAAGGTAATATGTCTTCCCCACACTGGCTGCTTTCAAGCTCCTTTTGTCTTTGGATTTCTGTAATTTTACTGTGGTGTATTATAGAAGATACTGCAATACTCCCTGTATAGCCCTTTGGATCCTTTCACCAGTAGGTGTTTAGATAGGGATCAAACAGTAAAACATCAAATGGGAAAAAAAAAATTGCAACACTTCTAATGATTACTTCTAAGTAGTAGTAATGAATTTCATTTGCATGAATCTTAGATCCTTTCATTGTAGACAGGGGTGAAGCGCCAAGTCCAGTTCTTGGTATATAATAAGTGTCCTATAAATGTTTCAATGAATGAGTAAATGAATGAATCAGACCAAAGTGGTGATCAGGCCAAAATGAAGATAAGCAGGCTTCAGCTTTTGATTTTATACTTATTTAGTTCTCTTGAACAGGTCCCTGAACTCTTGGGACCACTTTATTCAGAACATTTTCTTTACTTGTAAAGGAGCACATTGACATAGGATATATTTAGATCCTCCTCTAGCTTGATTCGTCTATGAGATTTCCCAAAACAAGCTATCTTTGTGCACAGAGCTCTGAAGTCAACCACCTTGGTAGATTCTCAGCTTGTCTTAGGGCTTCCAGCCAGAACAGGCTTGCTTAATTTGTAAGGTCTGCACCACAACTTTCTCACATCCAGGAGTACGAAGATGAGGTTTGTCCTGCTCCACCCAAATTAAACATTTCCTTGCTCCCATAGCTCTAAGTCAACACCTTGCCTTTCTGCATAGCTGCATAGCTATACAGCTTCAGTATGACACCTTCTCCAGCTTTGCATGACTCACAAGTGCCTGCTATAACATCTGACTCATGGTGGGCACCCAGTGAATCATGAAAGAAGGAATGATGTTCCTATATTGTTTCTGAGGCTGTAAGAGCTCTGTGGCACAGTCTGCATTAAATGGAAGTTTCTTCCTCTCCTAAAGATACATATGTAGTGGTAGAAAAAGATTATTTTTATTTTTGAAAATGTATTTATTTTTAAATATTTTATTTATTTATTTTTAGAGAGAGGGGAAGGAAGGGAGAAAGAGAGTATGAGAAACATTGATGTGAGACAGAAACATCAATTGGTTGCTTCTCATACGTGCCATGACCTGGTACTGAACCCACAACACAGGTGTGTGCCCTAACCAGGAATCGAACCAGCGACCTTTCACTTTGCAGGAGGATACCCAGCCAAGCTGTACAGGTCAGGGCAAGAGATTGTTTTTAAAAAGAAAGGAACCAGTACTGCATAAAAGCTTTTCATTGAGTGCAAGCTACAAACTTAATGGAGAAGGAAAATGGGGAAAGAGAGGAAGGTGTTCAGTTTAGCTTCCCTCCTCTGGTCACACTTGTCCCTATGTCTCCGTGCTCTGTGTTCTTGGTTCTGAACACCACATCTGTCATATTTAGAGAGCAAATAGGTTTCTATATAAGAGGAAGGCCTTTTGAGAGAGTGTTGTCTGCAGGTGTGATATGGGGTCTGCTTCGGCTCTTACCAGCTCACCCAGCAAAGCCCACTCAACCCCTTATCTGAAGCTCTCAGCAGGAGCAGTTCCTCTTTTGGTTTCTTGCACTTTCCTTGTTCCAGTCCACTGAAAGCCTGTGAGACTCTGATTGTCCCACGTGGTCAGCCTATCATGAGGTAAAACCATGGCTGTCCATTGATTACTTTGCAGGTAGGAGGTCCTTTCAATGGCAGCCTTTCCCTATGTTCAATATACCTCCCATAAATCTGTTTTATTCGGGGTAAAGACAATGTGGTTTTCAACCTTGTCTTCATTCCCTCCAGATGAGCAACCCCTGGTAAACCAGTAACAAGGATTCCTTATCTGTAACAATTGCAGCGTGCATATGTGTGAAAGCTTCTTGTCCCGGGCTTCAAATCCAGGCTTTATGGTTCATTAACTGAAGCCCCTTGAGATTGAAAGATTTCTAGACCTCTGTTTCTCCATTAGAGACTTATGTCATTGCTCTGAATGACAAATGAGATGATACATGTAATGGGCAAAATAGAGCACCTAACTCAGTATATGTCTTCTTTAAAAAAAAAATTATTTATTTATTTTTAGAGAGTAGGGAAGGGAAGGAGAAAGAGAGAGAGGGGAACATCAATGTTTGAGAGAAAGCTCGATCAGTTGCTTCTCACATGCCCCCACTGGGGGATTGAACCTACAACCCAGGCATGTGCCCTGATGGGGAATTGAACCAGCAACCTTTCTGTTCTCAGGCTGGCACTTAACCCACTAAACCACAGCATTCAGGACTTAACATATGTTAATGGTTGCTATATTCACCACCTTTGAGAAATGGTAAATACCCAATACCCATTTCCTCTTTCATTCTTGGCCTAGAGGTGTTTGAGGAGCAAGTCAAATCATGCTTTCCCTCTTTACTTCAGGAATCACAGGAAGGATGTAAATGAGAAAATTGTTTCTCCTGCTGCCCTCCTTGTTCCTGGTTGAGGTTGCTGGCATGGTTTTCATAGAAAAGCCATTAGACTCTCTTAGGGATTCTTTCCTAATTTGTTATTTGCTGAACTGAAGCATTCTTCCTTTTTGGGATTGTCTACATTCCACAAAATTGCAGATTTAGTTCTTTTAAACAAACAGAGAAGTTTGCTTTGTATACCCCAGCAAAGCCCTGTGGGAAAACAGTGAGTGATCTGGTGGGGCTGACGCACAGGTCTTCATAGAAAGTGGAAGGCCCTGCCTGGGCCGTGGCTGCTGTGTCATGCTGCCCTTTGCACAAGGTGAAAATCAGAAAGTGACTGAGGGGTTAACAATGGGTGAAACCCCTTGGTAATTCAGTCAATCACAGGCTGCACACCGTGGTTTATTAGGATGACTGTCATTCCTTTCTAGAATTCTGAGAATTAGTGACAAAGAAATGTCAGAGATTGTGCCTCCTGTCAGTTCACAATTTTTGTGATGTCTGTCACCGTGCTTTTCATCAGACAGTAAAAGAAACCACACTACTGATTAGGGATTCTCCCCCGTGCCCCTTTATTAACCAACGGCTTTTAATTCTAGATTTAGATATGGTTCCCTTGACATTTTAAAGAAGGATTCTTAAGGTGCGTAGTTTTGGTGAAGCCAGTGGTTTTGCTCTCCCGTGGCAGAGGGTGTCATCTTTGGCACTAACTCTTTCTGAAGTGCCACAGTAACCTTCCATGTGATGCTTTTTCTTAATGGAGTAGCTGCTAAATTTAGAAACCCTTTGACCTAATTTATGCCAAGTGTTACCAGAACCTAGAAAGCCACAAAGTTCTAAGTGACTTCATAACCAAACAAAACAAGCATACATTCTTAGGAAAAGGTACTCAGGGTCAGTCAGCACAATTATGAAGCAGCAGAAGGTGGCCAGTACATCACTACTCTGTGTGTGCACGTGCATGTGCGCATGCGTGTACATGTGTGCGCTTTAGGGGACCAACAGTAATTTAGTGGCTCTGTGCTGGGCCCTGGGACCTGGGGAGTACAATTGCATAGTGGCTTGTGGACAGCCTCTGAATCTGATCAGTTTGGAATCCAGTCCATACTTAGTGGCTTTGAGACATTGGGGAAGGGACATAGCTTCTCTCTGACACTGTTACCCATTCTATAAAATGGAGATGATGATAACAGGGCTGTTGTGAAGATTAAACATGATCAGACATATAAAACATGCAGCAGCAGCCTGACACAACGCACATGTGTTACCACCTGTATTAGTTTTTCTTGCTGCTGTAACTTAAAAGAACATACATTTATTATCTTATAGCTGCAGATCAGAAGTCTGACATGGGTCTCCCAATGAGAAGATCAAGGTGTCAACAGGGCTGAGCTCCTTTCTGGAGGCTCTAAGGGACAATCTGCTTCCTTGCTTATTTGGGTTGTTGGCAGAACTCAGTTCCTTGTGGGGTGGTTGTAGGACTGAACTTGTTTTCTTGGTGGCTGAAGACAGAGGGCCATCCCCAGCTGCCACAAGCTGCTACATATCTTAACTTGTAATTCACTTCCCCTATCTTCAAAGCCAGCAATGGCGGGTTGGGTCCTTCTCACACCACACGTCTAACCAATTCTTCTGCCTCCCTTTTTAAAAAATACCTAATTTACTTTCTTTTTGTAAAAGTATAGTTGACATGCAATATTACATTCATTTCAGATTTGCAACATAGTGACTAAACATTTCTATACCTTACAATGTGATCATTCTGGTAAGTGTAGTAACTATCTGTCGCTGCACAAAGTTAAGATAGTATTGACTGTATTTCTGTGCATTACACCCCCATGATCTATTTATTTTATAATTGGAAGTCTGTATCTCTCAATTCCCTTGACATTTTTTGCCCTTCCCCTGCTACCTTCCCCACTGGCAAACTTCAGCTTATCCTCTGTATCTATGAGTCTGTCTCTGCTTTGTTTGTTCATTTGTTTGGTTTCCTTTATATTTCACATATAAGTGAAATTATATGGTATTTGTCTTTCTCTGTCTGACTTATCTCACTTACCATAATACCCTCTAGGTCCACCCATGTTGTTGCAAATGCAAAATTTCATTCTTTTTTATGGCTGAGTAATATTCCATTATATATATCACATCTTTTTAATTCATTCATTCATCAATAGACACCTAAGTTGCTTCCATTATCTGGCTATTATAAATAATGCTGCAATGAACATAAGGGTGCACATATCCTTTGGAATTAGTGTTGTTTTTTAGTAAATGCTCAGAAGTGGAATTGCTGGATCATATGGTAATGCTATTATTAATTATTTAAAGAACTTCCACAGTTTTATATAGCAGCTGCATCGATTAAACATACCACCAACAGTGTACAGGGGTTCCCTTTTCTTCAAATCCTTGCCAACACTTGTTATTTGTTCTCTTTTTGATAATAGGCACCTAACAGGTATAAGGTGATATTTCATTGTGATGTTGATTTGCATTTCCCTGATGATTAGTGATGTTGAACATCTTTTCACATGTCTATTAACCATCTTTATGTCTTCTTTAGAGAAATGTCTATTCAGATCCTCTGCCTGTCTTTTAATTGTATATATTTTTATGTTGAGTTGTATAAGTTCTTTATATGTTTTGGTTATTAGCCCCTTGTTGGATATATCACTTGCAAATGTCTTCTCCCATTCAATAGGTATCTTTTTGTCTTCTTGATAGTTTCCTTTGCTGTGAAAAAGCCTTTTTTTAAAAAAATGTAGTCCACTTTGTTTAATTTTGCTTTTGTTGCCCTTGCCTAAGGAGTTATATCCAAAAAAAAAAAAATATATATATATATATATATATATATATATATATATACTGCTAAGACCAGTGTCAAAGAACTTATTGCCTATGATTTCTTCTAGAAGTTTTATACTTCCAAGTCTTACATTTGATTTTTTAATGCATTTTGAGTTTGTTTTGTATATGGTGTAAGAAAATGGTCTAGTTTTATTATTTATTTATTTATTTGCATGTATCAGTCCAGTTTTCCCAACATTATTCATTGAAGAGATTGTCTTTTCCCCATTGTATATTTCTGCCTCCTTGGCCATAGATTAATTGAACCCATATAAACTTGGGTTAATTTCTGCACTTTATATTCTATTTCATTGATCTATGTGTGTGATTTGTAGGAGTACTGTACTGTTTTGATAACTATAGCTTTATAGTATATTTGAAATCAGAGACCGTGATACCTCCAGCTTTGTTATTCTTTCTCAAGATTGCTTTGGCTATTCAGAGTCTTTTGTAGTTCCATATAAGTTTTAGGATTATTGGTCCTACTTCTGTGAAAAATGATATTGGTATTTTAATAGGGATAGCATTGAGTCTTTAAATTGCTTTGGGTAGTATGGGCATTGAATAATATTAATTCTTCCAATCTGTGAGCATGGTTTATTTTTCCATTATGTGTGTCCTCTTCAGTTTTTTTGTAATGTCTAATGTTTTTCAGAGTACAGGTCTTTTGCCTCCTTGGTTAAATTTATTCCTATGTACTTTATTCTTTTTGATGTTATTTTAAATGGGGTTATTTTCTTAATCTCTTTCTGATAGTCCTTTATTAATGTATAGAAATGCTGCAGATTTATTTATATGATTTTTTATCCTGCAACTTTATTGAATTCATTTATTAGTTCTAAAAGGTTTTTTTTTTTTTTTTTTGGTGCAAACTTTAGAGTTTTCCATATATAATATCATGTCATCTACAAATGGTGATGTTTTTACTTCTTTCTTTCCAGTTTGGTTGACTTTTATTTCTTTTTCTTATATGATTGCTGTGGCTAAGACTTCTAATACTATGTTGAATAAAAGTGATGAGAGTGGACATCCTTGTCTTGTTCTTGATCTTAGGGAGAAAGCTTTTCACCATCGAGTATGATGTTAGCTGTGGGTTTGTCATAATGGCCTTCAACTTGTTGAGGTATCTTCCCTCTATACCCACTTTGTTGACCGTTTTATCACAAATAGATGTTGAATTTTGTCAAATGCTTTTCCTGCATCCATTGAGATGATCATATGATTTTTATCTTAAAAAAAATGTGGTGCATTACGTTAATTGATTTGCAGATATTGAACCATCCCTGCATTCCTGGGATAAATCCCACTTGGTCATGGTGTATGATCCTTTTATTTTTTTATTAAAATTTTTTTATCCTTACCAGATACACTTTTTCATTGCTTTGAGAGAGAGAGAGAGAGAGAGAGAGAGAGAGAGAGAGAGAGGTGACAGAAAGCATTTGATTGCTTCCCATAGGCTCCCTGACCAGGAATTGAACCTACAACCTCTCAATGCATGGGACCACACTCCAACCAACTGAACCACACTGACCAGGGAAATCCTTTTAATGTATTATTGAATTTGGTTTGGTGACATTTTGTTGAGAATTTTTGCATCTATGTTCCTCAGGGATATCGGTCTATAATTTTCTTTTTTGTAGTATCTGTCTGGTTTTGTTATTAGGTTTATGCTGCCCTCGTAGAATGAGTTTCTCAATTTCTTGGAATAGTTAGAGAAGTATTGTATTAAATCTTTTTTTTAAATTGGTAGAATTCACCTGTGAAGGCATCTGGTCCTGGAGTTGAGGTTTTTTTTTCTTTTCTTTTGTTTTTCTGATTCAATTTGATTACTAGTAATTGTTCTATTCAGGTTTTTCTGTTTCTTCTTGATTCAGTCTTGGAAGATTGTATGTTTTCAGGAATTCATCAGTATATTATAGGTTGTCCAATTTGTTGACATATAATTGTCCATGGTATTCTCTTACGATACTTTGTATTTCTGTGGAGTCTATTTTAAGTTCTCTTTCATATCTAGTTATTTTGGGGGGTCCTCTCTCTTTTTTCTTCATGAGTCTGGCTAAAAGTTATCAATTTTAATTATCTTTTCAAAGAACCAGCTCTTTCACTGATATTTTCTATTCTTTTTCTGATCTCTATTTCACCTCTAATTTTTATTATTTCATTCTTCCTATTAACTTTGGGCTTTGTTCTTTTTATTATTCCTTTAGGTGTTAAGTTAGATTATTTACTTGAGATTTTGTCTTTCTTCTTGACGTACACTTGTATTGCTATAAATTTTCCTTTTAGAACTAATTTTGCTGTGTCCCATAAGTTTTGGAATACTGTTTTTTTCATTTTTATTTGTCTCAAGGTATTTTTAAATTTTTAATTTTATTTCTTATTAACCTATTGCTTATTTAGTAGCATGTTGTTGGGCCTCCATATATTTATTTCATTTCATATGTTGTAGTCAGAAAATATTTTTATATGATTTAAATCTTATTAAATTTATTGAGATTTGATTTGTGGCCTAACATATGCTCTACCCTGGAGAATATTCCATGTGCACTTGAAAATAATACATACTCCATTGTTCTTGGATGAAGTATTTTGTAAATATCTACTAAGTTCCATCTGGACTATTGTGTCTTTTAAGGCCAACGTGAAAAAGAGAGAGTTTGCCACTGGCTGTTTACTATATTGTGAAAGTTGTGGGTCATGTGTTTTTTTCCAGGTTTCCTTAACAATGGCCACAAGACAGAGTCACAGATCACCCAGCCCATGGGGAAGGTCTGAGCAGGGACACCTCAATAACGTCTACCCTACAGCTAATAAGTGGGGAAGCTAAAATTCGAACCCAGTTTGCCCCACAGTTCAACTTCTTCCATGATTGCATTCCCCAGGGTAAAGTCAGTCTGGCAGTTTGTTTGCTGACCTCCTTGTCTTTCCCGGTAGTGTTTCCATCTTAAGGATGACCAGGAGGAAGAGACACCTGAAACAAGGTGAGGTTCTTGGCACGGGGACTGCTGGGTAAGGGAGGTCCTGTGAAAAGCTGACCCTAATTTGTGATTGCAACAGGTGAACCACAGTCAACATTTCCTACAGAAAGGTCCTGGAGGAGTAGCAAGATCCTGACTGTGGACTTCTGGCAAAGATGGAGGCCTACACAGACACACTGCATCTCCCTCCACAACTAAATAACCAGAAGTTCCAGAAAATTGAGTTGCATGGAAGTGCAACAAACAAAGATATAAAGAAGAAATACTCATCTAGACAGGTAGGCGGGCTGGAGCCGGAGTGGAAAGGATGCGGTGTGGTGGCGGCAGCAGCGATGGCAGTGGCAGGCCAGCAGAAACACAGTCAAACATTTAAAAAAGTCAAGAGGGACACCTGGGGAGCACTCCCAGCAACAGACCCTACTGTGAAGCTCACGATTCCAGCGCCAGGGAAAATAAAGTCCCATTACTTCTGACTGTGCAAACCAGTGGGGTTGGGGCAGAAGGAGAAATTTCCAGTCTCTCAGTAGAGTCTGCTTGTTTAAAGGGTCCCCACAATTCTAGAACATCTGCAAACCCACCCACTCTGGGAATGATGGCTAGGGCAGCAGCTAGAGAGTTGCCAGTCCCATACAAAAGTGGGAGAAGTGCCTGGAAAAGGGGAGAGTGTTGAGTAAGCAGCATTGTTTCCTCTCAGACCCCTCCCACACTCACAGCGTCACAACCTGGTGAAATGGGTCGCCCTGTACTGATGAATACCTAAGGCTCTGCCCCTTACAATGTAACAGGTGTGACAGCTTTACCTAAGACACAGAGGCAAACAAACACAGGACCTGTCAAGATGATGAGACAGAGAAGTATGGTCCAAAAGAGGGAACAGATCAAGGTTCCAGTGGTAGAACTAAGCGATGAGGAGTTAGGCAGCCTAACAGATGTAGAGTTCAAAACACAGGTGATAAAGATGCTCACAGGCTTGACAGATATGCTTAAGTATGGCAAACGCATAAGGGAAGAAGTGAAAACTATGCTAAATGAAATGAAGGAAAATCCA
The DNA here is from genome assembly GCF_987537825.1 of Furipterus horrens. Taxonomy (NCBI): domain Eukaryota; kingdom Metazoa; phylum Chordata; class Mammalia; order Chiroptera; family Furipteridae; genus Furipterus; species Furipterus horrens. The sequence goes on from NW_028327176.1 coordinate 70,187,849, forward strand.
CACAAAACCAATGGCTAAGAGAAGAAAACCAGGATTCAAATAAATGATTTGGAACATAAGGAAGAAAAAAACAGTCAACCAGTACAGAATGAGGAAACAAGAATGGAAATAAAATAATGAGAGGCTTAGGGACCTTTGGGACAACATGAAATGTGCCAACATCCAAAACATAGAGGTGCCAGAAGAAGAGGAAGAGCAAGAAATTGAAAGCTTATGTAAAAAAATAATGGAGGATAACTTCCCAGATTGATGAAGGAAATAGACACACAAGTCCAGAAAGCACAGACAATCAATCTCAAACAAGCAAAATCCAAAGAGGAGCATACCAAGACACATCATAATTAAAATGCCATAAGTTCAAGATAAAGAGGGTATCTTAAAACCAACAAGGGAAAAGCAGAGTTACCTATAAAAGGGTGCCTATAAGACTATCAGCTGATTAAAAAAAAAAAACTTTGCAGGCAAGAAGGGACCGGCAAGAAGTATTCAATGTGATGAAAAGCAAGGACCCACAACCAAGATTACTCTATCCAGGAAAGCTATCATTTAGAAAGGAAGGGCAGACGAAGTGCCTCCCAGACAAGGTAAACCTAAAGGAGTTCATCATCACCAAGCCATTATTATATGAAATGTTAAAGGGACTTACTTAAGAAAAAAAGATCAAAACTATGAACATTAAAATGACAACAAACTCACACCTATCAACAACTGAATCTAAAAAATAAAAACAAAATACAACTAAGCAAACTAGAATAGAAACAGAATTCTACAAATGGGGATAATTTGGAGGTTATCAGCTGGAAGGGAGACAGTGGAGAAATGGGGAAATGGTACAGGGATTAAGAAGCCTAATTGGTTGGTACAAAACAGACAGGGAGAAATTAAGAATAATATAGGAAGGGTGAAGCCAAAGAACTTATATGCATGACCTTTGGCCATGAACTAAGGGGAGGGGTGGGATTGCTGGAGGGATGGGGGTTACTGGGTGGATGGGAGCAGAGGGGGAAAAAATCGGGACTACTGTAACAACATAATCAATAAAATATACTTAAGAAAAGAGATAAGCTATGCAAAGTGCTTAACACTATGCCTGGCATATAGTGAAAGCTCAGTAAATATTAGCTGCCATTAAAAAAAGAGAGAGAAAAAAAGATCCTGACTGTGAGGCTGAAGAGGGCACTGGTGGACAATAGCCTGCACAATGCTTGACAAATCTGGGTACTCACTATGTGACTGTTGATTGTGTATGAGAACGAATTTGCCAGAGATGGGATTATTCGTGCTATTCTGGGCTGAGAGGAGGTATTATTTTTTTTTGTTTGTTTTTTAATTTGTCTATGAAATGGGCAACATACACAGAAATGTGAGCAATTTAGTAGAGGGCCATCTAATAGAGCCAGGAAATTTAGTGCTAAAATGATGTATCCCCAGACTGATTTTTGCATGGCCCCAAATTCTCCGACCTGGGCCATTCTGCACAAGGATGTGTGGATAGCTAAGCTGGTAAGTCTGTACATTAAAGTTGACAAGTTGACTCAACCAAGATACACACACACACGCACACACAACCACATGCAGGGCTTAATTAAGAAATATAGTCATCCAGAGGAGTTAAAAGAACTGAGATTGAGTATAGAAGATTGACAATTTTTAAATCTGCAAAAGTGCTTATTTCAGCGTGATATCAATATTTCACTCTTACTATGCCAGGCTTGGGGCCAGGAACTCTCTATACATTAGCTCGCTTATTGCCTCCCCAAAGCCCTGCAACAATTTCTCCTTTGCCAATGAGAAAACTGAGATGCAGAAAGGTAAAGGGTGAAGGTGTTGCTGAAAGTCCTACAGCTGTGGTGGAGCCCAGGTGGAGCCTTTATTGCGTATGAAAAGATGACCCTAAGATGCAAAACAAAGTTTTTAGAATGGAAACAAGACTTATTTGGGGAAGGTAAAGATCACTTCAAGGGTTTGGAATGGGTTACTAGGAACTTGTGGAATCTTCTAGACATCTTTTAAAAAAACGTCATAGGATGCCGTTTGCAAATGCCAAAAGGTGGAAACAGCCCAAGGCTCCATCAAGGGATAAAAGGATAAACAGAATGTGGTATTTACAGAGAATAGAATATTATTCAGCCTTAAAAAGGAAGGATGGTGGTCCTCGCAGAACAGTGGGGTGGGCAGGAGGGTGCTTGGAGGGCTAGGGCTGGGGCCCAGATGAGCTGGCACTGCTGCCTGGAGTGCAGTGGGTGGTGTTTGTGGGCTGGTGCACAGTGTATGCTGTGGTGCTGCTGACCCAGCTGTTGGAGCTTGCTGCCTTCTGTGTAGTCACAACCAATCTTGTGCTGCTCTTGAATGTTGCGCCACTGGGCTGCAGCTCTTCATGGGCCTCACCTACCTGCTGTCACCCTTCCGCAGCTGGCTGGCCAATGTGTGGCTTGGTGGGGCTCGTGCCATCCTGCTCAGCTGAGCACTCTACCTGCTGGGCTTGTTGGCCTTCCAGCTTCCCGCCACGCCTGCCTCGCACACAGTGGTCTGCAGTGGCCCTGCACCGCTCATGCATCACCACTGCTCGGCACTGCTGCCCTGATGTGCCCACCCACGCACCTGCTACTGTGTGCCTGCCCTGCTCAATGCAGTCTCAATGGTTGGCCCGGCCATGGGTGCAGGTGGCATCAAGACCAACATGATTCCCTTTGGCATCGACCAAGTTAAAGATTGAGGTCCAGAATCCACAAAAAGGTACTTTAGTTGGTTTTACTCGAGCATAAATGTGGGTGCAATTGTCTAGCTAGGAGACATTGTCTATGTTCATCAGAGTGTGAGCTTTGTGACCAGCTACGACATCCCCACTGTCTGTATCGGCTTCTCTTTCCTGATCTTCCTCTGGGGATAGAGCTTTTTCATCACCAAGCACACAATGACAGTGTCTTCACCAATCCGTCGGCAGCCGTCCGTCTCGAGAGACGATGGTGTAGCTTCTTAAGAGTCTATCTGCACCGCCGAGAATGGTTGTGCAGTCCGACTTGGGAGTGACACGGTATCTGTCTCCTCCCGTGTTGAATCGACATCTTACGATGACGCTGGAGTGTCCTCTCCAGTGAAGCTGAAGCTACAGAGCCTGGGCAGGGTGATATGGAGGGTCTGCTGTTGCCCATGCAGCAGACCCCCCCTCTCTTCGCAGCTGAAGGGTCCAAGGGAAAGACGGAGTCAATACAGCTTGGCTTCAGGTGCGCCGCAGGAGTTGCCGGTGTTGACTACAACGTCAAACCGCCTTAGGGACTCCGGCTCCGGATTTTCTGTCGGGGTTTACTCCCTTAGCCTTTCCCCTGAAGAGGTATGCCGCAAGGCAGCGGAGGTTTTTTGGAGTCAGAGTTTTCCTTCTCTGATGTGCCCTGACTGGAAGATCGAACCAGCGACACTTAGCTCGCAGGCCGACGCTCAATCCACTGAGCCAAACCAGCCAGGGTCTTTAAAACTTACACAAACAAGATTTACCAGACCAGAGCACCCGGACCCTGAACCCCAGATAATGGCAGAACAAACTGAAGCCAGCCAGCACTATCAGCCTGAAACCTCCTGATTTACAACTAATTGCCAGGACTACCCAGTTACAACCCTCTTCTTTTTTGACCCAACGAAAACTCACGGTTCCACCTCTCAGGGCTGGTGCATTTCTCCGCACCTACTAGCCCTTTCCCTCTCTTCGGAAAGTAAAAAGAAAACTTTGCTCTCTGCCTTTTCTTCTCTTTGCGAATTCTTTCACAGCCCGCGTCACCGACCACCCTAACATGAAAGTGGGGTGGTATTGAACTATGAAATTATTTTCTAGTCTAAGGATCTGAGTCTGTCTCTTCAATTTGACATGTGCATCTTCTTAAGACAAAATAAATTTAAAAAGCAGCAGGAATGTCCTTTGTTACCGCTAGAAGTAAAACTTTCAGGCTTGAGCAGGCATGATACAACCTAGATTCTGTTTGGTATACTGTGGTAAGATCATTATTCTTGGTCCCTCTGCAAATAAAACTGTTCCACAGAATAGTGAGTCCAGTCCCATTTCCCAACGGAAATGTAGGTATTGAATAGAAGCAAACGTGCGCTGTTCTCCTGTGCTTAATTCTGCTAGCAGAGAGTACGAAAGCAGAGGACGTCCTCCAACCAAACCTGGGAAGTTGGCCGCTACAGTCCCTAGGCTGGAGCCACCGACTCTCTGTGAAGCGCCCAGAGAAGGGACCTTCGGTGTATTATTCACTTAGCTCTCTACAACAAAGGATCGTTGGGAAAAAGTAGACTGAGAAAGTTAGCACTTAAATATCCTTCACAGCCCCGGGCCCCAGCGCCCCGCCTGCAGCCTCCTCCTACCTGCGGAGAAGCAGAGCAGGAACACGCGGTGCCTCAGGCGGGCCAAGCCTAGCAAAGTGGGAGCAAAGAACATGGCTTCATCGTCGGGGTGCGCGGTCACCAGGAGGGTGCGGCTTCCGTTTCCCAACACGCCAGCCTGCACCTGACTCTTCATTCATTCCGAGGAGTCCCAAACCCAGAAGATGACCCGTGCGAGGACCACCACAGCCAAACACAGAACACCCAGTGCTTCCATATGTTCAAGATTTTGACATATTCCTGTCATTCCCAAAAGTAGACTGAGAATGCAGACCTAGTGGTGAAGGCAGTGGAGTCTTTCAGCAATCTAGAATTCTAAACAAGATCTGTTTAATTCATGTAAGATGTCTTGTGGAGGGCATTTACAAAAGACAAAGTGGAAGTTACATAACCTCTTGTTGGGATTATTTCTGTTTTCTTGGCTTTGATATCTTATTGGACATTCTATTTTTAAATGCAGTCAACTCATGTTTTGTAGTCTTTATTTGAGGGTTCCAGTTATCTCCAGTATTACAACCCTGCTCATATGTTTCTGGCAGCCTGGCTTACCATGTTCCATGCGGTGCTCATCCTCCTATTAATGTTCTTAAAGGATAAGCTGGTCGACTCCATTTTGAGAATACATGGCTTATTGCAGTTGTCCTTAGAAAGGGATCCCGTTGGAATGTTCTCTGTCATTTGTTTGGCCTTCTCTGCTGACATGTTGGAAAGCAAAAGGCTGGACCTTGTGAAAGAGAAAACCATTAACCAGACCACTGAAAATGTGTGTATTTTGCCATGAATTTGTCTATATGGTGTCAGGTCCCACAGTGTGTGCTGATTGGTATCAGTGAGATATTTGCAAGTACAGCAGGTCTGGAATTTGCATACTCGGTGGCCCCCAAGTCCATGCAGAGCACTGTCATGGGCTTCTTCTTTTTCTTCTCTGGCTTTGGGTCCCTCATGGGCTCGGGCCTGCTGGTACTGGTGTCCATCACGGCCGTGGGGTAGATGAGCAACCACATGGACTTCAGTAATGTCAGTGGCTGCTATTTGAACTATTACTTTTTCCTTCTGGCGGCTATTCAAGAAGCTACTCTCTCACTTTTCCTTATTGTTTCTGTGAAATACAACCATCAGCAATCAAGAGCAAATTGGATGCCTGCCAGCAGGAGGGCCTGATATCTCTGAAGTTCAAGTGAGGTCCATTAGACTGATGGCTCAGGGAAGGAACTGGCTGGGCGTGCACTGAGGAAGGCAAGATTTTAAATTGCCATAAATGTCTGACTTTTTAAAACTTGCATGATACCTGAATTGGTGTCTTCTTTTCTTCTACCTAGATGAACTAGGTAAGTGCCTTACTGTGGTTTATCTCCTGTTAGCTGAGCCTCCTAGAGCCCAAACCCAGAAGTTTGTTGCTTCTCCTCAGTAAAGATCTCTCTGTCCATTCTTCAGGTGGTTTCCTCTTTGATAAAACACACAGATGGAAACTGCACAGTCTTGGGAACCTACACATATGTTCATTGGCATCTTAATATTTTCAAGTATTATCATTATCTCCTCACAACCTTACTTTTTTCCTTTTTGATTAACAAACTTATATTAAAGAATGGGAGGATTTTTCAAGAGGTAAAAGTGTGGTCAAATGATGCAAAGATTTTATATAAAAGTCATGTTTATGGTTTCTTTCATAAGCCACACATCTTGCCGTTGCCAGGTTCTTTGGTACAGGCTGGTAGTGAATATATTTATCTGCTGCTTCAAATAATACTTTTTTTAAAAGTATATTTTATTGATTATGTTGTTACAGTAGTTCCAATTTTTTCCCCTTCATTCCCCTCTGCCCAGTATTCCCTTTCCCTCCAGCAATCCCACCCCACTTAGTTTATGTCCATGGGTCATGCATATAAGTTCTTTGGCTTCACCCTTTCCTGTATTATTCTTAACACCCCCCTGTCTATTTTGTACCAAGTGATTATGCTTCTTAGTTCATGCACCGTTTCCCCATTTCTCCCACTTCCTCCTCCCAGCTAATAACCCTCCAAATGATCCCCATACCTATGATTATGTTCCTATTCTGGTTTGCCTAGTTGTATTTTGTTTTTATTTTTTAGATTCAGTTGTTGATAGTTGTGAGTGTGTTGCCATTTTAGTGTTCATAGTTTTGATCTTCTTTTTCTTAAGTAAGTCCATTTGACATGTCATACAATAATGGTTTGATGATGATGAACTTCTTTAACTTCACCTTGTCTGGGAAGCACTTCATCTGCCCTTCCATTCCAAATGATAACTTTGCTGGATAGAGTAATCTTGGTTGTAGGTTGCTTTTCATTACCTTGAATACTGCTTGCCAGTCCCTTCCTGCCTGCAAAGTGTCCTCTGAGAAATCAGCTGATAGTCCTATAGGCACTCCCCTGTAGGCAGCTCTCCATCTCTCTCTTGCTGCCCCCAGGACTCTGTTTTTATCTTTCACCTTTGGCATCTCAGTCATGATGCATCTTGGTGTGGTCCCCTTTGGGTCCAGCTCAGCCGGAACCCTCCATGCCTCCCGGACCTGTATGTCCATCTCCTTCACAAAATTTGGGAAGTTTTCCTCATATTTTTAAATTCTTGCTTCCTCATTCTGCACTGGCTGACTGTTTTTTTCTTCCTTACGTTCCAAATCATTGATTTGAACCCCAGTTTCCTTCCCTTCACCATTGGTTTTGTGTGCATGTTCCTTCGTTTCAGTTAGCATAGCGTTCACTTCTTCTTTTATGCATTTGCCATACTCAAGCATATCTGTCAAGCCTGTGAGCATCTTTATCACCAGCGTCTGGAATTCTGCATCTGTTAGGTTGTCTATTTCCCCATCTATTAGGTTGGCTATCTTCTTGTCGCTTAGTTCTCCCACTGGAACCTTGATCTGTTCCCCCTTTTGGGCCATATTTCTCTGTCTCCTCATTCTGACAGGCTCCTATGTTTGTTTGCCTCCACGTCCCAGGTAGAGTTTTGCTCCTGTTACATTGTAAGGAATGGAGCCTTGGGAATTCTTCAGTACAGGGCCACCTGTTTCACCACGTTGTGGCACTGTATGTAGGGGAGGGGTCTGAGAGGGAACAATGCTGCCTACCCAGCACTCGCCCCTTTTCCAGGCACCTCTCCACTTCCGCACCAAATTGGCGCCCCTCTAGCTGCTGCCCTGGCCGTCGTTCCCAGAGTGGGTGTGTCTGCAGATGTTTAGGACCATGGAGGCCCTTTAAACAAGCAGACTCTGCTGAGACCGGCAGTTTTCCCAGCCCCCACTGGTCTGCACACTCAAAAGCAATGAGGCTTGATTTTCCCTGGTGCAGGGACCGTGGGCTTCGAGGTCCCGTGAGGAGCTGGAAACACTCCCCATGTGTCCCTCCTGACTTTTTGAAATATGTGACTGCGCTTTCTGCTGGCCTGCCGCTGCTGCTGTTGCTGCCGCCACCACACTGCATCCATTCTGCCCCAGCTCCGCCCCTCCTACCTGTCTGGATGAGTATTTCTTCTTTATATCTTTGTTTGCTGGACATTCATGCAGTTTGATTTTCTGGAACTTCTGGCTGTTTCTAGTTTTGAGGCAGTTGTATTTCTTCTTAGTTGTGGAGGGAGATGCAGCGCTTCTGTCTATGCCTCCATCTTGGCTGGAAGTCAAAATACTTACTATATAAACTATTGACATTGCCTTTTCTTTTTCTTAAGAAAGTACATGCATCAAAAAATATTTAAGACTGTGTGTCCTATCTCACTGTGCAAAACAACTTAAAAGAGTAATATAAACCTTGCCTATTCTGTCCTTATGTATAATTTGGGTACTATTGAGAGAGACTAAAGACCCATCATGAGAGAATAGGAGGAAAATGTTCTCTTCAACAGAATTAATGCAATTAAAAATAGTAGAAAGTGTTATATGTGAACCTCAAGTGCTTGACTAGTTACCAACTTTTGTATCATTGTTTTACACGTATATGGCACTCTGATTTGTTAAATAAACTATTCTTTGTTGCCAAAAAAAAAAAAAAAGAAGGAAATTCTGACATATGCTACAACATGGATGAACCTTGTGGACATTATGCTGAGTGAAATAAGCCAGCCACAAAAGGACTGATTTTGTATGATTCCACTTATACGAGATACCTGGAGTAGTCAAATCCATCGAGGCAGAAAATAAAATGGTGGTTGCTAAGAGCTGGGGATAGGGGAGTAGGTAGTTATTACTTAATGGGCATGTAGTTTCACTTGGGATGGTGAAAGAATTTTGTGGATGGATGGTGGAAATGGTAGTACAACAATGTCAATATACTTTAATGCCACTGAAGAGTACAAATAACTATGTTCAGGATGGTAAATTTTATGTTATGTGGATTTTACCACAATTAAAAACAGATAAGATGCTTAATGTCATACTTTCTGAAGGTGAGGGCTGGTGTCTAGGACAGGCTGTTGTTTCTTCAGATGTCATGCGCCATACGGTAGGAATACGGATATAACTGTCACGTCCTCCCCTGGCCTGGCCCGTGTTCCCTGATGTTCTCTTAATTGCTAGCTATGAATTCTGCATCTTATGTGTAGCTCTTAGTGTCTCACATGGTTGAGCGCTCTCACATCAGGGCACAGCAGGCTTGGCCCTGGGGAGTGGTGTTTTTGTGGGCAAGCATGGGTCTGTGGTTTCTAAGACATTGACCAGGTTTCATGTTGCAACCCTGGGAAGAAGGATTGGGTGCTTTTAGCATGAAAAAACATTGTGGTCTGGTTTACATATGGGTGAGTTTTCAAGAATAATTACACATAAGAATTGCTTCAGAATGTGTGATCCAAAAATGAAAACAAAGTGGGTTCATATTTATGATGCAGATGGAAACATAAAAAATTGGTGCTGCTTTCAAAGTTCCAAAAATTGGAGGCACAACTGTGGTGGATCAAAAAGGCCCTTTAAATACTATCAGAATTTGGTGGGAGACATCCTTGGATAATGTCTCCTTTTGGCACCCAAACTTCTTTTCCTCCATCGCTACTTTGCAAATCATTTAAAGGGTTCAAGTACAAGGTTTTATGCTTCCTTTGTCCTCCCTCTTCCCCACAGCCAGGTGGAGGTGGTAGTCCTAAGCGCAGAGACCCATGAGGCTGGCATCCTTTTCTATGCTCACTGCCCAATTTGTATTTCTCATTGTGTAAATTGCCTATCCACATCCTCCTGTTTTTAAAAAAAGGTTGTCGCTTTTTCCTTATTAAATTGTTTATAATCCTGGATGCAAATTCTTTAACTGTTATGCATGTTGCAAAATTTTGTTCCATTTTGTTGTTTTTAAACTGAATTTTGTTGTACACAATTGAAAAGTATAGTCCTTTTCTTTTTAACCTTTGCATTTTATTTCTATTTGCCCTAAATTCACAAAAATACTAACTTATATTCCTTTGATGCTTTCATAGTGTGTGCTTTATGTTTGTCCTTTGATTCATCTGAAATTCACTTTTATGCATATGGTGCGGGGTAGGGACCTTAACTGAACTTTGTCCCAGTAAACTTTATTGCTTATCCCAAGAGAATTTATTTAATTTCCTACAGATTTGTGATCCCATCAATTGTTTTAAAATATTCTATTTATTTTTTAGAGAGGAGGAAGGGAGGGAGAAAGAGGGAGAGAAACAGTAATGTGCGAGAGACACATGGATTGGTTGTCTCTCACATGCCTCCAGCAGGGAATCTGGCCTGTGACCCAGGCATGTGCCCTGGCTTGGAATAGAACCAGCGACCTTTGGTTTCCCAGGCCAGCACTTCATCCACTGAGCGGCACCAGCCAGGGCCCATCAATTTCATATTCACTTACTTATGGACATGTACATGCACCCACATACACAACTAAATTCTACGAATTTTAAAAAGTTATTTATTTAGCTATTGATTTAGCTTTCAGGAAAAGTTTCTTTGGGTTCATTAAGCAACTAATTTATTTATGCTACTGTATTTATTAATTGTGTATTTTTATTTGCTTTGCTAGTTTATTTTCTGTGGTTTTCATTTTTTGATTCTTGAATGCTTAATGCATCCATTTTTATTTAATTTTTTTCTGATGTTTGCATTAAAGACTGTACTTTTTTTTTTCAGAATACCTCTCTGACAGTAACGTACAGCTTTTTATATGCTCATCTCTGTTTGTTTTAAAATAGTTCACAATTCCACTTGAGTTTTTCTGTTGTTTTAAAGTCCTCAGATGAATTGGATTTTTGGCTCTTCTTTTGATATCAATTTATATTTTATGGCATTGTGTTCAATAAAGATGCCCTGTGAAACTTCTGCTTGAAAGCCTGTTGAGGTTTTCTTTGAGGCTTAATTGTGGCCATTTCTTTCTGTGGGTTATTTTGTGTTTGAAATGAATGTGTGTTTTCTGCTTCTTGGTATAAAACTCCAAGAATCATTGGAATCATTCAAATCTTCTAGATCCTTACTATTTTTGGGAGTCTATTAAACCTGTTAAGTTTGGAATGAGGTCTGTTAAAGTATCCCTTGTGAGGAGGACTTGTTCATTTTTTTACTTTCTACCAGTTTCTGTATAAATATTTTGGTGCATCAGGTTGATTGTAATACAAATCTTGCTTTTTTATTAATTAGATATGTTTTTCTCTGTCCTCTTTGATGCTTTTATCTTTGAATTCTATTGTCTGGAAGTAACATTGCTTTAGTATCTATTTGTTTGTGTTTGCCTGCGATGCTTTTTAACTTTTCTTTTTATCCTTTTGGCTTTATTATTATTATTTTTTTTTTTGGAGTACCTTGTAATCCCAGAATTTCTGCCTTTATGGAAGGATTTAACTTCGAATTTTTAGTGATTACCAATGTTTGAATTTATTCCTGCCGTGCTTTTCTTTTTATGTCTAAAATGCTACTTGTTTCTCTCATTTTTAATTAAAAAAAAACAAACCATTTTTTGTCTTTTGTTTGTTTTTAATTTTCTTGTTTTCTTTTTTTTTAATGAATTGAAAATAATACATCTCAGTTCTATATTTTTCTGATTACCCTTAAAACTTTACTCTGCATATTGACACTAATTTTCCCATACCAATATTGATTTAACTACAATTACATTCCTCCTCCCCTGCTACCCCATCTGAACAAGATGAAAACCTTAACTTTCCTTTCCCTGCCCTCACTTCCTGTCATTTTCAGGTAATCTAGAATGAGCATCAAGATCATTGTTAATTTTTTCTTACAATCAATTTATATATAACTATATATTCTTTTTAAATCACTTTTTAAAATTCTCTGACTGTTTCTTAGACTGTACTGCATTTGCTGAAGACCATTCTTTAGTAATTTTTCCAGAGAAAGAACCTGAATAGTAAACTTTCTGTGTTTCTATTAATCAGGTGTTGCTGTATTAATCCTATATAGCAATTAATCCATGGTCCTATGGCTTACAATGACAAACATATTTTGCTGTCTTGTGGGTCTATTGGTCAGCTAGAGTTTGGCTGCTTCTGGATAGACTTGGCAGGGCTTGGCTTCAACAGTAGGTCAGATTTGGATCTCCTCCATGTATCTCACTCTGGGAGGAGCAGCTCCCTGGGGCATACTCTTCTCATGGAAAATCACAGGAGTTCAAGAGGCTGGGCCAAACCATGCAATAACATCGTGGGTCTTTGCTCACATGTCATTGGCTAAAGTAAGTCACAAGGCCAAGCCTAAAGCCAATAGCATGGGGGTGTATATCCCTCTTTCTCTGCTAGGAGTGATTTTAAAGTTTCATAGCCTAGGAAGGAGAGTAAAGAACAGGGAACAATAATTTAATTTATTGTGACATAACTGAATTTTCTGCCCTCACAGTTAAATGATAGTTTGGTTGAGTATAGAATATTCTATTCTGTTCTTTTCTCCCTCCTCCTATTCTTCTGCCTCCTCCTCCTCCTTCTTCTTCATAAAGCCTATTCTCTCTTATACCTGGAAGACTTTTCTTGTGCTCTTTTTAGTGCTTTTTGCTTGAAAAAATTTTAAATTTCTATTTTGATGGGTATAAATTAATTATGTTTACTTTTAGGTTTCCTTCTGTTTCCTGTAGATTCTTTTTCTGGACAATTTATTCTTCCCTTTTATAAATTTGATGCTTTGTTCATAATGATAATTTTCTTTAAATATTTGTCCTTTTGTAGATGTGTTTTTCAGTTTTTTATTGGAGAGCATCTAAATGTCATGTGTCCCTTACTACAATCCAGTGATGAGGGTGTAGTGGGACAGAATAGGCAGTCTCTGGTTGTGGGCTCTGCCTTTGTCTGATCTCATCTGTCAAGGGGTTGTGAGCTTCTGAGCTGCATTTGAGGTCAAGAATTGTTTTATTTTATAAGGCATACTTTATTTTTCAACTCTAGAGATTTGAGATGAGAGCAAAGAAAGGCATGTGTGCTCTGACTAGTGTCTTCTAAGATCCCTTTCTGCTGTAAGCTTGATAAAGGGAAGTGAGAGCCTAAGAACCCAGGAGAGAAGAGAGCAGGAAAGAGAGCCACCTATTAAAATCCTGTCAATTGTGTCCCTTTCTGTGTTACAGGTCTGCTCAGGCTCTGGGGACCATCACTGGGCAGGGGTGCAGATCAAGTCTGCTCTTTTCCTTTTCTGTCTTCTACCTCTTCTAGCCTTCTACTTCTTGTGCTAGGGCAGTTTGGGAAAAAAGCTGGCCACAGCGCTGGACCCTCCTCCTGGTCTTTGCTGGCTGTAAGCACCCTCTGTGTGGTTGGCACTCACATGGCGGGCCTCTTTGGAGACACATTCGTGTGTTCTTCGGAGAACCCAGCAGGATCCCCCATTGCTCAAACTTTTCTTGGGCTCAAACATTTTTTGTTAAAGTGTCCTTTATTCCAGGAATGCTTTTCTAGCTGAAGGGTGCATTCATTCAGTTATCAGACTGTTTTTGAGTGTGCTAGGTACTTAGGTGTAAATCAGGGCATGTAAAGGTAATTTGCAGAAGTCCTGCCTCGCTAGGGCTTTCCATTCAACGGAGAGGTTGTAGTACCTGCAGAATATATGATCAAATGGTGTCACTTCCGCCTGCTGAGGTGGAGAAGTAGACTGGTTGAGAAAGGTTTTATAAGAGGGTATGAGTGTTAATTGAGCCATGAAAGGTGAGTGGGCATTTTCTGAGCAGTGTAAAGAGGGAGAAGATTGCAGTAAGTGAGGCTTTGAGGTAGATGGTAGGTCCAGCCCCATTCTAGCCAGTGAGGGAGTGAGTCCTCAGGAGGTTCTGAATGGGGGAGATGCGGCTGCCTTCGTTTTGGGATTCAGAAAGACCCATTTGGCAGGTGTGAGGTGGAGGGGTTGGGTAGGGCAGGTCAGATGTCGGGGCATCATTAAGAGGTTGTTTGGAGTCCTAAGAGCTGGTCAAGAAGAAAGTATCCACGAGGGTGTTCCAGTTTGGGAACCTCTGTGTGCACTCACGTAAGCGAGCCCATGTTCATACACACTCACTCACGCACAGCCAGGTGCACCAGCTGCTGGGTCAAACTGCTCAGCTGGCACCAGGCCACACTGGCATGGAGGGTACAGTCCACGGACACAACAGCTCCTGATTCCAATTTTCTTACAATGCACCTCTTCTCAGGGCTCTGGGGAGAGGGACAGGGCTGAGCCTGAGAAGGAAAGCAGGGTCTCAGGTAGTGTAACTGCGACATCATGTAGCAGCAAGGTGGGAATGGAGGCCTCAGACTGAATTAGTCAGTGGGGACATGGGGGTGTTGAGTCACCCATATAACACTTTTTATTGTGCACCAGGGAGAGAGGTACAAGGGAAAGAGTGGCTTGTTTTGTCCTCTGATGTGTGCTGTTAGTAGGAAATCATCCTGAGTCCAAACAGGCGAGTTTAGAAGGATTGGGCTGTCTGCTCTTTTTGTCCTGTTATGTCACATCTGTCCATGTACCCGCTGGCCTAACTCCAGGGCCTGTGGTATGGCCTCACAAGTTTCCTTCTCGGAGTTCCAGGGTTGCTGGCACTGAGCCTCATAATTAGAATCTGGGTTGGGTAGAAGTGTTCTACATTTTGGAAATGGCATTATTTGGTACAGTTAATGCTAATTATAATGCAATTTCATTTGCAGGAAAGCTCAGCTGCAAACCCCCTTTTGCCTTCTTACTATTTTCTTGTAGAAGAGCTGTGATTAAAGAGGCATTGTCAGATTTTATTTTGGGTTGAAATGTCTCATGTTGGATTTCGGCACAGAAACAATTTCTTTTGGAGTGTTGTAAAATGTTCTCTCAGCGTAATAGAAGAGTAGAAAAAAGTGTCTTCACTTCAGTGCATTTTACCCAATAAGGACTTATGGGGCTCATGTCATGAGCTTAAAACTGTTAGGTGTCGTATGGAGTGGGAGGTGGGAGGTGGTTATAAAACAAGTGCAGAAATGCTTCATTTTTCTAGAGGCCACTTTTCTAGAAGACTTGGTTATCTGGAACACAGCCAACAATAAGATTATAGTAAATACAGCCACCAAACTGCCAAAATGTGATCAAAAGTCCAAGTACCCAGGCTCTGGATTATAACACACATCTGTTAGATGCTCCTTCATAGTCAATTTACTCTAAATTTAGGTACAATAAAAACAATCTTGGCCATGTGTTTCCTTGACCCTCAGTAAATTAGAGGGATTGAAATGAGGAGCCTTCCAAAAGTAGTGACCTGAAATCGGAGTGACAGCTGGCAGACTGACAGAGAGGCGGGAGAGAGGAGAGCTACAAAAACAGGTGAGAGAGAAAGCCATCTGCTGAGCCACACCGAGGGTGGCGGCAGAGTGTGGCCGAGGATGGGGGGCAGCAGGAGGAGCTCTGCTTTCAATCCATCTCGTGACTGTGCAATCCATTCAGTAAACTTTCCATCGCATATGATTGAAATCAAAGCAACTTTGAAACTTTGGATTAAAGGGATAGTCACTTCTGTGAAACTCTTATCTTCCCCAGAGGCTACCACTGAGCCACCGATACAGCCTTGTCGCAGGAGCAGCCTGTCTTCACAGTCCAGGCAGCCAGCAAAGCCCGTCAGGGTCTGCCGCTGTCTGGTTAGCTGTGAAATTCTGGTGTTACAGCTTTAATTTTAAGAAACTTGCTCATTTTCACTAACTTGTGACAGATTCCAGCCTAGTGGATTATTAATTTTCAAATGTAATTAAACTCCAATACAGTAAAAGCATCACTAGTGGAGCTGTGTTCTATATACCACGTACCAATTATACAGTGTTTTACAACTGTGACTAGCTTTTGTGAGCAAATCTAGTAACCGGAACCCTCACTGTAGCATTCTTCTTAGAAATCCGTGTTGAGAAATCCCTTAATCTAGTGGGCTTAAGTAAGATTAGCATCTGAACACATTGCTTAGCAAAACTACTTTGTCTACACAGACTGCGATTTATATCAGGAAATATATGCTTGACATTTCTTAAAAAAACACGACCAGCTAATTCATGGCAAACACATACTTGGCTGACTTGATTTTTCAGACCAAAAAAAAAAAAAAAAAATCATTCAGTGAAAATCATGGATCTGCCAGGTGTAAACAGAATGGTAGTTCTGGATGATGGAAAAGAAAAGGTTGCTCCTGACCCAAGAATCTACTGTCTAGCAGGGAAGAGATATGCAAAGAAATGATTTCAGTGAGGGAGGGACGGGTTCTATAACAAAGGGAAGAAGAAGTCCTAGAGGGACCATAGTGGGAGGAGCTCCCTGGTGGGGAGGGTGCTGGGTACAGATGTTGGGCAGCTGTAATGGAGAGGTGAGCAGTGGCATTTGGGCTGAGAGTCTTGGGACAAGGATGAGTTGGAGGGAACAGCATGTACAGCAGTGAAGGAAGAGTCAGTTGGCGAAAGACAAATACCATATGATCTCACCTATAAGAGGAACCTAATGAACAAAATAAACTAACAAGAAAATAGAACCACAGGCATGGAAACATGGAACAAATTGACAGTAACCAGAGGGGAAGGGGGAGGGGGATAAATGGTAGAAAGAAGGGGAAGGATCTAGACAAAGACCATGTATGAATGACCCATGGACATGGACAACAGGGTGGGGACTGACTGTGGGAGCAGGGAGTGGGGTGGGATGGGCGGAGGAGGGCGAAGGGAGAAAAACTGGGACAACTGTAATAGAATAACAACAACAAAAAAAGATTTTTAAAAAAAGGACCCATTACCGTTGAAGGAGAATTGAATGTGAAGCAATGTCAGGAGACACAGCTGAAAATGCGGGCAGGGATGGTTAACAGAAGATCTGGATGCTGTGGATTGAGTAAAAATTCTTGTTGAAGAAAGAGATAATTTTGAGGAAATAATGCTCTTTAGTCTTTCATTTGTAGTTTTGCAGCAGTTAAGATTTTGGAAGCAAGACTAAAAGGATGGAAAAAATGGGAAAGCCCTTTAACATGTGGAAGAAATGGAGATGATACCCTCCAAAGGTGTTGCTGAGCCAAGAAAAGAGGAGAGTGGGGTGGGGACAGGTGTGTGCACAGATGACAGAAACGTCCAGGGGAAGAGGTATTTTTTGATGTTGCTATGTGGCTCTGAGGCCACAGTCACACCCATTGTTCTTCAGTAGAGTGACATTTTCAAGCTGTGCACAAATGCCACAGGCTGCCCCATGAAACTGTGAGTTCCCTGTTATTGGAAGTGTGCAAATGTTGGTGGCCATCTACTGAGCTAGCAGAATTGTTTGAAAAGGTAGGCACCCAGTGGGTAACTGGGTGAGATGATCGTCTGGGTCCCTTTTACCTCTGAGAATCTGATTCTCTCTGAATCCCGGGGAAGTCTGCTATAGAAAAAGGGGATGACTGCTAGGCCAGGGGAGACTCCTGCCGGGATCAAAGCACAAAGCACACTGATCTACCACAGTCCGCTCTGAAGGAAAGGGAACCGTCGCGAGTTTCAGCACTCGTGTTTTCTCCACTTGCCTCCCTTTCTAAGGCCTCAGCAGACGTCTTGGCCCTTCCATATCGGTATGGCTTCTTTAGAGCTGCCCTGGGAACCTGCTGTGGGTTTAGCTGGGTGAATTCCTCCATGTGCACCTAGATCCCAGGGCCATGTTCCAGGCCTGCTTCAGAATCAAACTTGTTCCGGGTTGGGGTTATTTTGACCCAGGCCATTGAGCCATCTGCGGACACGATGTTATCAGAGTTGGGAGGGAGCTGAGCCAGCCATGGGCAAAGACATGCACTTTGTGGGCAATGATGTGCTCCTCTTCACTGACTGTTTTCACAAATATTAATTCTCCCTCTTCTGCTCTTTCCCCTATGTCCTTCCCACTTCTGGGACTGATTAATAACAAAAATGAAAATACATCATAGCCAATGTATTGAATATTTGCTGTGTTTGAGACAATGTTAGCCCTATTTAACCTCCTCAGCTACCCTAAAAGAAGGTTTTATTGTCATTTCTTTTTTTTTTTTTTTTATTTTGGTTTTTCAATTACAGTTGTCCCCTTTTCCCCCAATTTCTCTCCCCCACCCAGCCCACCCCCTCTCCCGCAATCATATCCCTCCCCGTTGTCTATGTCCATGAGTCTTTTATACAGGCTCTTTAATTAAACCCTTCCCTTACTTATCCCCCTTCTCTCCCTCTCCCCTCCCCCCTATTGACTGCTATTCTGCTCTTTGTTCTATTTAGTTCCTTTGTTTGTGTTGTTCTTTAGTTTCCTGTATTAGGTGATATCATATGGTATTTTTCTTTCTTTGCCTGGCTTATTTCACTAAGCATAATTCTCTCTAGTTCCATCCATGTTGTTGCAAATGGTAGGAGTTCCTTCTTTCTTTCTGCTACATAGTATTCCATTGTGTAAATGTACCACAGTTTTTTGATCCACTCATCTACAGATGGGCACTTAGGTTGTTTCCAGCACTTAGCTGTTGTAAACAGTGCTGCTATGAACATAGGAGTGCATAAGTTCTTTTGAATTGGTGTTTCAAGATTCTTCGGGTATAATCCTAGTAGTGGAGTCGCTGGTTCAAAAGGCAGTTCCATTTTTAATCTTTTGAGGTAATTCCATACTGTTCTCCATAGTGGCTGCACCAGTCTGCATTCCCACCAACAGTGCAGTAGGGTTCCCGTTTCTCCACATCCTCGCCAGCACTTGTTGCTTGTTGATTTGTTGATGATGGCCATTCTGACTGGTGTAAGGTGGTATCTCATTGTGGTTTTTATTTGCATCTCCCTGATGGCTAATGATGTTGAGCATTTTTTCATGTGTCTATGGACCTTCTGTATGTCCTCTTCGGAGAAGTGTTTGTTCAGGTCCCTTGCCCATTTTTTAATTGGGTTGTTTGTTTTCTTGATGTTGAGTCGTATCAGCTCTTTATATATTTTGGAAATCAGTCTCCTGTCTGTGATGTCATTGGCAAATATGTTTTCCCATATGGTTGGTTTCCTTTTCATTTTGCTGATGTTTTCTTTTGCTGAGCAGAAACTCTTCAGTTTGATGTAATCCCATTTATTTATTTTTTCCTTTATTTCTCTTGCTTTAGGAGATGTATCCGTGAAGAGATTGTTACGTGAGATATCTGATATTTTCTTGCCTATGTTTTCCTCTAGGACTTTTATGGTGTCACGGCTTACATTTAAGTCTTTGATCCATCTTGAGTTTATTCTCGTGTGTGGTGTAAGTTGGTGGTCTAGTTTCATTTTTTTGCAGGTCCCTATCCAGTTCTCCCAGCACCATTTGTTAAAGAGGCTCTTCTCACTCCATTTTATGTTCCTTCCTCCTTTATCAAAGATTAGTTGACCATAGAGGCCTGGGTTTATTTCTGGACTCTCTATTCTGTTCCACTGATCTATATGTCTGTTCTTATGCCAGTACCATACTGTTTTGATTACAGTGGCTTTGTAGTATTGTTTGATATCTGGTGTTGTGATTCCTCCTGCTGTGTTCTTCTGTCTCAAGATTGCTTTTGCTATTCGGGGTCTTTTTTGGTTCCATATGAATTTATGGAGTATTTGTTCTAGGTCTGTGAAATATGTCATTGGTATTTTAATAGGGATTGCATTGAATTTGTAAATTGCTTTGGGTAGTATGGCCATATTGATGATGTTGATTCTTCCCATCCAAGAACATGGTATTTGCTTCCATTTATTTGTTTCTTCCTTAATTTCTTTCTTCAATGTTATGTAATTTTCAGAGTACAGGTCTTTTATCTCTTTGGTTAAGTTTACTCCTAGGTACTTTATTTTTCTTGTTGCTATAGTAAATGGTATTTTCTTTTTTGTCTCTGTCTCTGCTATTTTATTGTTGGTGTACAGAAATGCCTTAGATTTCTGTATATTTATTTTGTACCCTGCGATTTTGCCAAATTCACTTATTATATTGAGTAGTCTTTTAGTGGAGTTTATAGGATTTTCTAGGTATACTATCATATCATCTGCATATAATGAAAGTTTCACTTCCTCTTTCCCAATTTGGATTTCTTTTATTTCTTTTTCTTGTCTGATTGCTGTGGCTAGGACTTCCAACACTATGTTGAAAAGGAGTGGAGAGAGTGGACAACCTTGTCTCGTTCCTGAGTTCAGGGGGAATGCTTTCAGTTTTTGTCCATTGAGTATGATGTTGGCCTCAGGCTTCTCATATATAGCCTTAATTATGTTAAGATATGCTCCCTTTATTCCCATTTTGCTGAGTGTTTTCATCATAAATGGGTGTTGAACTTTATCAAATGCTTTTTCTGCATCTATTGATATGATCATGTGATTTTTGTCTTTCATTCTGTTTAGGTGATGTATTATATTTATTGATTTGCGAATATTAAACCATCCTTGCATCCCTGGAATGAAGCCCACTTGATCATGATGTATGATCTTTTTGATGTGTTGCTGGATCCTGTTTGCCAATATTTTATTGAGGATTTTAGCATCGATGTTCATCAGTGATATTGGTCTGTAGTTTTCTTTCTTTGTTGTGTCTTGACCTGGTTTGGGGATTAGGATAATACTGGCTTCATAGAAAGAGTTTGGGATTTTCCCTTCTTCTTGGATTTTTTGGAACAGTTTGAGGAGGATAGGAGTTAGTTCTTCCCTGAATGTTTTGTAGAATTCGCCTGTGAAGCCATCCGGTCCAGGGCTTTTGTGTGCCGGGAGATTTTGGATTACTGTTTCAATTTCCTTCTTTGTTATTGGTCTGTTGAGACTTTCCACTTCTTCTTGATTCAGTTTTGGAAGGTTGTATGTTTCTAGAAATTTGTCCATTTCTTCTAGATTGTCAAATTTCTTGTCATACAGTTGTCTGAAGTAATTTCTAACTATCATTTGTATTTCTGAGGTATCAGTCGTGATTTCTCCTCTTTCATTTCTGATTTTGTTTATTTGTGTCTTCTCTCTTTTTTTCTTGATTAGACTGGCTAGAGGCTTGTCGATTTTGTTGATTTTTTCGAAGAACCAGCTCCTAGTTTCGTTGATCTTTTGGATTGTTTGTTTAGTCTCTATGTCATTTAGTTCTGCTCTGATCTTGATGATTTCATTCCTTCTTCTTGCCCTAGGCTTTGTTTGTTGTTGTTGTTCTAGTTCTTGTAGCATTGTGGTTAGGTTTTTTATTTGAGATTCTTCTAGCCTTTTCAGATATGCCTGTATTGCTATAAACTTCCCTCTCAGGACTGCTTTTGCTGTGTCCCACAGGTTTTGGGTTGTTGTGTGCTCATTATCATTAGTTTCTAGAAATTTCTTGATTGCTTCTTTGATGTCATTGTTAACCCATTCATTATTTAATAGCATGTTATTCAATCTCCATGAGTTTGGGTGTCTTTGATTTTTTCCTCTGAGGTTGATTTCTAGTTTCAAGGCATTGTGATCTGAAAAGATGCTTGATATGATTTCAATTTTCTTGAATTTGTTGAGGCTTGTTTTGTGACCTATCATGTGGTCTATCTTTGAAAATGTCCCATGTGCACTTGAAAAGAATGTATATTTTGCTTCTTTGGGGTGAAAAGTTCTATATATATCAGTTAGATCCATGTGGTTTAGTGTGTTGTTCAATGCCTGTATATCCTTGGTGTTTCTTTGCTTTGATGATCTGTCTATTGTTGATAATGGAGTGTTGAAGTCCCCTACTATGAGTGTGTTGTTGTTGATATCCTTTTTGTGGTCTTCTAGTATTTGCTTTATGTATTTGGGTGCTCCTATGTTGGGTGCATATATGTTTATCAAAGTCATATCTTCTTGATGGATTGTTCCTTTAAGTATTATGAAATGTCCTTCTTTGTCTCTTTTTATTGTCCTTGCTTTGAAATCCATTTTGTCTGATATGAGAACTGCTACCCCGGCTTTTTTTTCCGGTCCGTTTGCTTGGAATATTTTTTTATATCCCTTTACTTTCAGTCTGTGTAAATCTTTTGTTTTGAGGTGTGTTTCTTGTAGACAGCAAATATGTGGGTCCTGTTTTCTTATCCATTCCGTTACCCTATGTCTTTTAATTGGAGAATTTAATCCATTTACATTTAAGGTTATTATTGACGTGTATTTATTCATTGCCCTTTGTACCTCTGTTCCTCTCCTCTCTTGTTTTTTCCTTCTTTTTTCTTAGAACAGTCCCTTTAGCATCTCCTGCAATGCTGGTTTGGTGGAGATGTATTCTTTCAGTCTTCCTTTGTCTGAGAAACTCCTTATTTCACCTTCTATTTTGAATGAGAGCCTTGCTGGGTAGAGTATTCTTGGTTGTAGGCCTTTGTTTTTCATTGCTTGAAATATTTTTGACCATTCCCTTCTGGCTTGTAATGTTTCTGTTGAGAAATCAGTTGATAGCCTTATCGGAGCTCCCTTGTATGTTATTTGCTGCTTTTCTCTTGCTGCTTTTAGGATTCTCTCTTTGTCTTGGAATGTTGCCATTTTAACTATGATGTGCCTTGGAGTGGGTTTTTGGGGGTTCCTCTTGATTGGAACTCTCAGTGCTTCTTGGACTTGCATAGCTTTTCCTCTCATCAGGTTCGGAAAATTTTCTGTCACTATTTCTCCTATCAGATTTTCAATTCCATGTTCCTTTTCTTCTTCCTCTCGTATTCCGATGATCCTTAAATTATTTTTCCTAATGCTATCCTGTAATTCCCTTACATCTTGTTCATATTTTTTCAATCGTTTTTCATTTTGCTGTATTGTCTGGGAGTTTTTCTCTACATTATCTTCTAACTCACTAATCCGATCCTCTGCTTCGTTTAGTCTGCTTTTGACTGATTCTACTGTGTTTTTCAGTTCAGAGATTGTATTCTTAAGTTCTTCCTGGTTCTTGTTAACGATTTCTATGTCTTTTTTTATGCTGGTGTAGTTCTCTGCAAGTTCCCTGTAATTTTCTTGGAGCTGCTGGTAACTTCCTTGAAGGTTGTCATAGTTGATTTTAAGGATGTCGAGTATATTGAGCTTCTTTACCACCATTGTTTTGAATTCCATGTCTGACATTTGGGCTATGTCTATTTCGTCTATCTCTCTTTCTGAGGATTCCTCTTTTCTTTTCATTGAGGGGTTATTTTTGCGTCTTACCATGTTGGATTCTTTTTGTTTTTATTTATTTATTTATTTATTTATTTATTGGGGGGGGGTAGTCTGCTTTGACTTCCCTCCTTTGTGGTGTAATATTCTTTATCGAAGGTCTGGGAGTTTCAGTGGTGCAGTCTCTTTGATATCCTGAGCCTGATGGTCTTGAGTTACCCTTTATGTCGTTTGTTTATGCTGTTCGGTTATATTTCAGATGTTCTTTGATAGGATCTTCCTTCTGGCTACTTGGTTGAGAGTCACTCTATCTGCTTTGTCTTGAGTTCTTTTGTGGATATGCTGTTAAAGACATAAACACACAGCCCAGGCAGGAGACCCACACCCTCAGAAAGTATCCCCCACTCTATCCTGCTATCGTTAGCCAACTAGCCCGTATTAATATAAATGTAAAGAGATTTGAGCTTTTATACTGTAAGAAGAATAGATACGAGTTGTTTTGGGGGAGGAAAAATATAATTTTTGATAGAGGGGTTGATAGATTAATAATAGTTGAGACTGTGCAAGCCAGTTAGTAATATTTACATTGTATGTTAAGAAAAATAGAAGAAAAGGATAGAAAAATACTTAGTATAGTAAGAAAGTGGGATTGTATTGTATTTGGGTTTATATAGTAATTATATTGTATTATTTAAAGTAATAGGGGGGCTAAGCTAGACACACAAACGAATAAACCACTATTAAAGAGAAAGGATGAGAAGGAGAGGTTATATGCAACACGTTAGAGATAAAGTTTGTTATTATTGGAAGAGGTGGAGGAAAAACACCCCCCCAAAAAATCCCCAAGAAAATAGAAGAAAGAAAGGAAGAAAGAAAGAGAAGAAAATAAAAAATTTACCACAACCCCCCCCAAAAAACCCCAAAAGGTAAGCAAGAAAGGAACAAAGAAAGATAGAAAAGAAAGAATACAGAAGAAAGAAAGAAAAAAGAGAGAGAAAAAAAAAATTGAACCAAAAAAAAAAAATATATATATATATATATATATATATACATACCCCCCAAAACCCCCCCAAAAAAAACCCCAGGAAAAGAATAAAGAAAGAAGGAAAGAAAAGAAATTATTAAGAAGAAAGAAAGAACAAGGGAGAAAAAATTTGGGAGAAAAAATTTAGAAAGAAAAAAAAAAAAAAAAAACAACGATGTTTTTACTCCGTTTTAGCCTTGGTGTGTTGCCTTCTTTTTCTGGGTCCACAGCTGGTCTAGTGTGGCAGGTCAGAGGTTCTTGTTCTTTTGCCGGACTGGTGTGCGCACCCGGTTGCCGCTATGGTGCGCGCCCGCGGTTGCCGGCACGGCGCGCTACCTTGCTGCCCCCTGTAGCCAGTTGAGGTGCCCTTGCGCGCAAGCCCCTGCGCGCTCGGACGGCCCGAGAGTTTGCCCCGCGGTTGGAGCCCACTGCTGCCGGGCCGCGGTGGTTCCCCGTTCGTGCCAAGGTGTCTCTGTCCGCGCGGGCGGCCCGAGCGCTTTCCCCGGGATTGGCTCCTGCTTTCGCTGGGGCGCGGCAGTTCCCCGTTCGCGCCGAGGTGACCCTGCCCGCGCGGGCGGCCCGAGCGCTTTCCCCGGGATTGGCTCCTGCTTTCGCTGGGCCACGGCGGTTCCCCGTTTGCGCCAAGGTGACCCTGCCCGCACAGGCGGCCCGAGAGCTCCCACTGACCCCGGGCTGAGGTGCTTTCGCGCTCGCGCGCTGCCCCGTGCCCTCAGTCCCGCTGAGCCGAGCTCCGGGAGTTGGTCTCTCGCCTCTTAGGGCAGGGCCAGGGACACGTGCTCAGTGGAAGTGAGCGTCCGTGAGTCGCTGCCGCCCGCTGTTCCCGTGCTGCAGCCGCCCGCCTTCCCTCACCCGTCTGGGCGGGCACAAACAGAGCCTGCGCTAGTGGTCTGCTTTCCGGCCTAGGGCCCTGCGCCCACGGGAGCTGTCTAGGGGTGTCTGTGCACAGTCTTCTGCGTGTTCAGTGGGCCCTCCCTGTGCCCGTTGGGGCACTGATCTTATGTCCGTTGGGGAGTGTCCAAGGGACGCCTGGACTCACGGCCCCGCGCACCTGGGCCAGTGAATGAGAGCACTTCCCTATGTGCGCCCCCGCGACCCAATGGTAGGGTTGAGGAGTGGATTAGCACGCCCCTGCGCCTGGGCTCCTCCAGAACGGCCTACCACACCCAAACTTTCCTCCCGTCTCCACCATCCACTAGAGAAAAATATAAAGGAGAATTATGTTCTCACTTGCCCGGCAGCACGCTGTCTCCTGTCCTTCAGCGCCAATGCCACTTGGTCGAGTCCCGTCTCTGCCAGCGGGCAGAGATCCACTCTCCGCCTGACTCCTCTCTGGGGTAGCCTGTGGTCGCCAAAAATCCTTTGTGTGCTTCCCGCCACAGCTCGGGCAGCCGCCCCAGTCAGGAATCTCGTTTCGTCCCCTTTTTCTCCACTATCCTCACTAAACAGGTTGTTCCCAGATGGATTTTCTCTAATCCAGCAGTGCCTTGGCTCAACTCTCGCCAATGTCCAGCTGCTCACTGAGATGTTCTGTCTGCAATTAGACCAAACTGCAGACGGGTCTCCGGAGCCTAAAACCGCAACCTCTCCTCACTCCTCCGCCATCTTACCTCCCCCTTATTGTCATTTCCATTTAACAGATGGGGAAACTGAGGCCCAGAGTGACTGTAAACTTGCCCAAACTGGCAAAGCCAGAGCCTCACTCCGGAGCCAAAGTCTAGGAGTGTCTCACTTGTGAAGCCTCATTTGATTTCTTTTAAAGGTTCAATCAGCAATCTCTGCTTTTACAGTTATCTCCCCACCAAGATGCATGGGAATGTCATGAAGCTGAGCCTGAAAATTGCTCCTTCACAAGTAGGAGGCTGAATGGATATTCACACCTGCACACACACATATAACCACCCCTAAGACCAAGGTCCAAGACAGGACCAGCTCTCCCAGCGCCTTCCTCAGACCTCAGTGACCACTGCTTTGGCTTCCATCACCATAGTTCAGCTTTGTCTGTTCTCAGACTCCTCATAAATGTGACCAGGACTCTGGGAGTGCTCAGGGGGAGCACCCTGCGGGGCCCTGGTGCTCCAGCTCTGCTGACCGTGCAAACAGTGGTCAGATGGACAGAGCAGCCATCTTGAATGTACAGACAGGTGATGACCAGTGTGGTCCTGCTACCTGGAGCCCCAGGGAGAGGAAGTGATACATTTCACCTGCTCACCTTCAGACTCTGCCACGCACAGATGCCCTGATGTGGAGGATGTCTACCATCTTTGTTTCCTTCCTGCCTCCTTCATCATTGGGAACAGTGATGTCAGGAGTGCCCTCAGGAGGGTGATCAGGCTACGGAGGGCCAGGGAAAGCCCCTCCTGGTGCTCTGGCCTACATGTTCTGTGTGTGTTTTATGCACCAAGAACTTTCATGGTGCCCTAGTTTTTCTTCTAAAGTCAATTTTATAGTAATAGATGTTTACTGGGGGAAAGTCAGATGAGAAAAAGAGAAAAGTGTAAAGAATGTGACAGTTTTGATCTCTAACTACTAACATCTGTTATGGGCTGAATTGTGTCCCCTCCACCCCCAAGTTCACATGTTGAAGCCCTAACCCCAGCACCTCAGAATGTGATCTTATTTGGAATAAGGTCTTTAAGAGAAAATTAAGCTAAAATAAGGCTATTAGGGTGGGCCTTGATTTAGTTTGACTGGTGTCCTTGTAAGAAGAGGGTGTCTTTATAAGAAGAAGGTATCCTTTTGCTTATTGATTCCCAAAATTGCATGAAGCAGGCATGGCACACACTTTGGGGCACAGACCCTTCCCAGGACCCTTCAGCCCTCTGCATGTCCCTCCAACCCACTCAGGAGTCTGCCGTGCAGCTGGGGCCAAAGACTTGCTCTGTGAGGCCACATGCTCCTCCTGACCCCTGGTCATCCTAGGGCCACAGCTTTGCACTCAGAGGTGAAGAGAGAGACTTCTCTTTCCTCTGCTCTCTGCTAAGCCACCTTTGGCTGCAGCAGGGACCAGTGAATGAGCCCGTTACATGACCTGGGAGAAAACACTGCAGAGAGGAAGAGTCCACTTAACATCTCAAGGAATCTCGCTGTATCTACTTAAACGGAGGATGGGGAGATATTTTTCTCTTTTAACATAACACATTAAATTTTAGACTTTGGGACTTCCGGCCAAGATGGAGGCCTAGACTGACACGCTCCATCTCCCTCCACAACTAAGAAGGACTGCAACTACCACAAAACCAGACATAACCAGAAGTTACAGAAAATAAAGCTACATGGAAGTCCAACATATGAAGTTATAAATAAGTGGTGCTCATCCAGACGGATAGGAGGGGTGAAGCTGGGGTGGAGAGATCAAGCTGCGCTGCCAGCAGCAGCTGCAGCAATGAGCGGTGGGTCAGCAGTAAGCACAGACACCTGTATTTAAGGGGAGGCGAGAAGCATCGGGAGAGCACCCCCAGCTGCAGTCCAGACCTGTCAGCTCACAATTCCAATGCTGGGGAAGGCAGACCACCATTGCAGACTGTGAGGTCCAGAGCGCGTGGGGACAGAGGAGTAGGCTCCTGGTCTCTCAGCGGAGAGTGAATGGCAGGAATCCATTTTGGACCCCCACCCCCACACAAAGTGCCACAGCGTGGTGAGAAGGGTCGCCCGGTAGCGATGAATGCATGGGGCTCCGCCCCCTATAGCATAGGATGTGTGACAGCCCCACCCAAGAAGGAAAGGTAAACAAATCTGTCAATCACACAGCTGACCAGAAAGCAAATACATAAATTAACTTAACGGTTGAACACATAGATAATCTTTCTGAGTTTCAGTTCAGAGCTATAATTATAAAACAGCTTACGGAAATAACAGCGGGACTTAATCAAGATGGGAAACGAATGAAGGCTAGTCCTGCTGAAATGAATGAAAACACATATGAAACAAGTGGTGAGGGAAAGAAAACCAGAGATCAAATAAATCAGAACATAGGAAAGAATCAGTCAACCAGTGCAGTAAGAAGAAACAGAAAGTGAGGAAAATGAGAAGCTCAGAAACCTCTGGGACAACTATAAGAGAGTGAATATCCAAATTATAGGGTTGTCAGAAGGTGAAGAAAAACTAGAAACTGAAAAATTATGTGAAAAAATAATGAAGCAGAACTTCCCTAACTTGGGAAAGGAAATAGACTTACAGGTCCAGGAAGCACAGAGACTTCCAAATAAACTGGACCCAGGGAGAATCATGCCAAGACACCTTATAATCAAAATGTCAAAAATTAATGATAAAGGGAGAATCTTAAAAGCAGAAAGAGATAAGAAGAGAATTATGTACAAAGTGGTCCCAATATGACTATCAGCTGATTTCTCAAAGGAAACTCTGCAGGCAAGAAGGGACTGGCAAGAAATATTCAAAGTAATGAAAATCAAAAACCTACAGCCACAATTACTCTACCCAGCGAAGCTGTGATTCAGAATAGAAGGGCAGAGAAAGTGCTTCCAGGACAAAGTAAAACTGAAGGAGTTCATTAGATCCAAACCACTGTTATATGAGATGTTAAAGGGACTTGTTTAGAGAAGAATCAAAACTATGAACATTAAAACGAAAACTGTATTACAACAACCAAGCTAGGAACCGAAACGAAGGCAAACTAAGTAGGCAATGAGAGTTGGAAAAGAATTATAGGTTGCTTTTCATCACCTTGAATACTGCTTGCCAGTCCCTTCCTGCCTGCAAAGTGTCCTCTGAGAAATCAGCTGATAGTCCTATAGGCACCCACCTGTAGTCAACTCTCCACCTCTCTCTTGCTGCCACCAGGACTCTGTCTTTATCTTTCACCTTGGCATCTCAGTCATGATGCATCCTGGTGTGGTCCCCTCTGGGTCCAACTCGCCCGGGACCCTCCGTGCTTCCCAGACCTGTATGTCCATGTCCTTCACAAAATTTGGGAAGTTTTCCTCCACGTCCCAGGTAGAGTTGTCACTCCTGTTACGTTGTAAGGGGCGGAGCCTTAGGTATTTGTCAGTACAGGGCAACCTGCTTCACCATATTGTGGTGCTATATGTGGGGGAGGGGCCCGAGAGGGAACAATACTGCCTTCCTAGCACTCGCCCCTTTTCCAGGCACCTCTCCCACTTCTGCACCAAACTGGTGCCCCTCTAGCTGCTGCCCTGGCCGTTGTTTCCAGAGAGGGTGGGTCTACAGACATTCTAGGACCGTGAGGGCCCTTTAAACAATCAGACTCTGCTGAGACTGGCAGTTTCTGCCTCTACCCCAACCCCAACTGGTCTGCACAGTCAGAAGCATTGGGGCTTGATATTCCCCAGTGCAGGGACCGTGAGCTGCTAGGTCCGATGAGTAGCTGGGAATGCTCCCCAGGTGTCTCTCCTGACTTTTAAAACATGTGACTTTGCTTTCTGCTGGTCTGCCGCTGCCACCGCTGCTGCCACCACCACACAGTATCCTCTCCACCACAGCTCCGCCCCTCCTACCTGTCTGGATGAGTATTTCTTCTTTATATCTTTGTTTGCTGGACTTCCATGCAGTTTGATTTTCTGGAACTTCTAGTTGTTTCTAGTTTTGAGGTAGTTGTATTTCTTCTTAGTTGTGGAGGGAGATGCAGTGTGTCTTTCTACGCCTTCATCTTGGCCAGAAGTCCTGTTGTTGTTTTTATATTTGGGTCCTTTAAATGGTAGAAAATTCCAAAATATGTTAGTAAAAATAAACTCACTTTTCAATGCTTTTGGGGTTTCTTCGAAATGATGAGAAGAAACTTAGTTACATTATTTTACTAAATATATTTTTAACTTTTAAAATTGCTAGACTAATCAAGGAGTTTTCAAAACCTTTTAGGTGCATAACACCTATTTCTGAAACCACTGTATTGTACACTTTCACTTCCCACAGACACCAGGTTGGTGACAAGAAACTGTCTAAACAACGTGCAAAACTGAAGTTCTCGGAAACACGCCTGGAAACTGCCTTTCTGCATGTATCTCCTCTGCTGGTCCTTCTGCTAGCCTGTCCCATCCTGTGCCCCCTGGAAAATCCTGCCCCTTTTTAGGGACCAGCTCCAGCATTGTCTCCCCAGCTTCACCTGAGAGCCTCCCCCCAACCCTGGTCCCCCAGAGCCATAGAAGCAGTTCTATCACCTGTGTTCCATCCTCCGTTAGAGCGTCTCTCACTGGTGCAGAGATTGGATCACCTGCACTCCTTCCTTCTCTGTGCTGTTGGAATCTAGGGCTTATGCATCTCTTAAGTACTGCAGACTCTGGAAGTCTCCCCTAACCTCTACCCATTCACCTGTTGAAAAGGTGTGAATGTTATCCCATTGTGTGCTGGTAGATCCTGCAGGTCCTGGGCATCTGGACTTGCACTGGTCACGTGTCTTTTTTGATATGGTCACAACTGAGAACAGCAATGGATGCAGCTCCAGTTTCCCCACAGGGAGCTGCTTCATTCCCAGGCCAGGTCTTATTGCTTTCTCTTATATCCGGGCTAATCTAGAGCCAGGCACAAAATTTTATGGGTTGAATTTTCTCCTGTCCCAAATTCCTGTGTTGAAGTTCTCACCCCCAGTACCTCAGAATGTGACCTTCTTTAGAAATAACAGTTGCAAATGCAATTAGTTAAAATGAGGTCATACTGGAAGCAAGGTGGGCCCCTAACTCAACATGACTGGTGTCTTTACAAAAAGGGGAAACCTGGACACTGACATGCACCCAAGGGGAACAGACTGTGAAGACAAAGGGGGGCAGGCTGTGGAGGTGCTGTACAAGCAAAGGCACATGGAAGATGCCAGCAGACCACCAGAGGCTGGCTGGCCTGGAACTGATTCTCTCTCATGGCCTCGGAAGGAACCACCCCTGCCTCACCTGATCTGTGATTTCCAGCCTCAGAACTAGAAGATGGTAAGTTTTTGTCATTTATGCCATCCAGACCACACAAAAGATGACCTGAATGTGTCATATCCAGAATAGTGGGTACCTTGGAGGGATGCCCAATTGACCCTTTCATGTCCATGACCATCTCATATTTGAAGACACAATCCCGGGCTGTCTAAGGACCCTTGCAAATGCCTTCCTCTGTCATATCTTGAGGTCACATTATGGAGCATTTATTTTTAATAAACCTTTTATGGTTTCTTTCCTCATCCTTTTGTTTCCTTGTGTGTCTCTCACTTTTTCCTGGCAAAAAGACTGCTGTTAATATGATGAGGCATGTGTACTTTGGTCTGAGCTTCTGGTACCCAATGCCAGGAGTCTTCTCTGTCACCAGATCGGAGCCCTGGAGTGTGCTCATGGGTGTGCTGTCCCCTCACAGACAAAAAGGGAGATGTCCTTTTGACTTAATTTTCAGCTTGCTCTGTAAGGATGCATTTCCACTGTGAAGCTCCAGTGACAGGTGGAGGGGAACCACAGAGTCAAAGACGGATGCTCTGGACTGAATGTGTGTGTCCCTGCAGAATTCATTTGTTGATGCTCTAACACCCATGTAATGGTATTTGGAGGTGGGGCCACTAAAAGGTGATTAGGTTTAGATGAGGTCATGGGAGTGAGGCCTCTTACAAGAGGAGAAAGAGACTAGAGCTGGCTCTCTCCACAATGTGAGGACTCAGAGAGAAGGTGGCCATCTGCAAGCCAAGAAGGGGGCTCTCACCAGACACCTGCCACCATCCTGATCTTGGACTTCCAGCCTCCAGAACTTTGAGAAATAGACATCTATTCTTTAAGCCACTGTCTGTGGCATTTTGTTATAGAAGCCCAAACAGACTAAGAAAGAGGCTTTGCTTTTCTGCTCCAAAGGGGCTGGCCTTCCCAGCATGTAGCGGACAGAGATGCAGATGGTGGGTTTGAATCTGGCCACCAAAGGATTCGCTCAGAAGCAGAGCAGAAAAAAACCAAGTGTGCCTAAAAGAGACAAGGTGTTCTCCAGCTGTACTGAGTGGATTTAGAAACCCAAATATATATGAATTCTCATTGGCCCTTAAGATTGTGCCAGCTTCACACCAAATAGAGAAAGTCGGCCTGCTGTCAGCCCACCTCAAGCGTCTCCTGGGCTCGAACTCTGTGTGCAGGAGTCATGGAACCTCAGGGATGTCATACTGCTGAGACCCTGCAGACAGGAGCACACTGCCTCGTAGCAAGCACATGTTATGGGAAAGGGGACACAAAGATATTGTTAGAAGCACAAGTGGCACCTCTTCTATGGATTTTTCCAGGTGTGTCCTCTGGGGCAGCTCATCACCAGACCACGAGGAGGGTGAACACTGGAGTTACTTAAAATTTTCCACATATAAACTGTCCACAGAACTCTTAAGAAGTGAAGAGTTCTTTTTCTAGCTGACAGCCTGAATATTTTTGCAGATAAATTTAGTTCTGTTCAAAACCTGTCTGTTCAGTACCTGCTCTTCATAGGAACTGGGCTCGAACCCAGGTAGGGTACTTATGTGTGGGACATAGTATCTACCCTCAGTTGTACAATCCCATGGGAGCAATGCCACGCAGAGCAACAACATGCAGCAAGGCTGAGCTTCCAGTGTGAGCTGTGCAGGATGGAGAGGCGGGCTGTGCACACATCCCCAGGGGGTCTGGGGGAGAGGGCAGTCTCATCCCCTGAGGGCTGGGGTTCCTTTCCTGACAGGTGGGGAGACCTGTGTGGAACTGTTACATGCAAAGCATGGAGGCAGCTGCGTGTTTAGGCTCATTAGGCTGCTTGGAGTAGAAGTCTCACGACCACTGTAAGATCGGAGGCACACACAGTGGGGATTCCTGCCTCATAGACAGGTGTCAACTTTGTCTTCTGGCTCCAAGGAGCCTATAAGGTATTGTAGTTGAGCCTGGAGGTGATGTCACAAACTAAGTTTAAGGAAAGGTCAGTAAGGTGGGTGGCAGAGTGCGCCAAGCCCAGAGTGGGAAGGAGAAAGGATGCACACACGAGACGTGACCCAGGACACAGGCAGGGGCTGGCTGGACGCACAGGCCTGAAGGAGCGAAGGGCAAGGGAGACCCCACTGAGCCTAAAATGCCACTCGGGTCATATTAGAACCTATCGAGTTTGATGCCTCTGGGTGCTTGTTTCCTTCCATAAGTGCGGGTATTTTTAAAAATCATCTGCTTTTATCATGAACAGAGGCTGATTCCATGCACAGTGATGACTGTTTTGTTTATACTTGCTTAATGCGAAGCAGCACTAAAGGGCATTTTAACAGAAACCAAAACTTGCTTTCCCATTTATCAGTAATAACATTTTTTTTGGCAAATGGAGGTACAATTGAATACTATTTTCTTAAAAGTCCTTGACAGAGGGGAGTTGCCTCCCTACCCCTCACTGTCCCCTCCCGCACCAGCATGGGAACCTCTCTTTGGCAGAGGGAACTTCACCTTTTATTCCCACATGGAAAGAGATATAAATTTGGGGAGTGCTTGGCCCTTCTGTGGCCCACAGCTCACAATCTCCTCAAGTAAAATTCAAACTCTCAGTGATTTGTAAAAATACTTAGACCATTTATTTGTTCTGATCCTGAGATCAGATTTACTGGGTAAACTCCCAAAGTGCCACAAACCGTGAGAAATCCCAGGTTAAATGACATATTTAAAAGTTGCCATAAATGCTGGTGATGACATGATGATAAATCTGAGCCATTTCACATGCTCAATTGGGTCAGTAATAAAAGACAAGAACTTAAATATATGTCCTCTTGCTTTTCATGGCTATAAAGATCAATAAATTTTGTAAAATTTAAAGATAAAGTTGAGACACTTTGAATTTTATGTGAACGACTTGCATGGTGACAGGAACCATGCTGCGGCCCTTGGAGCATGAAGAAATTTCCAGTTGATGGTTTCTTGGCATAATATACATGTATTTGGGGGATAATATTTCAAAATCAGCCAGCACGTGGTTTCTGATAAGATGCATACCTCAGGTACTCAGAGTTGTTTTATAGGAAAAAGATGAGCACATGTTGTGCAGTTAGGATCCATGCATGTTGCTTCTCCCTCGGGCATCTCAGGGGTGGAAACCTGGCTCCTGAGGGGGAGCGATAACATGTGTCTGTGGGGGTGAGTCCTGGCCAGAGGTCTGCTAGAGTGCTGAGATTTAGGGCCCTCTCAGGACTCCGGCTGCATTGTTTCTGTCTCAGCTGTGACTGCTTAGAGCTGCGGGCAGACACGCAGGAAGCGGGAGAGGCCCTCTTTGGGAAGGGGGTCCCCCATCCCAAAGGAGGTACCCATCAGACGTGTGCTGTCACTATGCCAGGAGGAGCCCTCTGGCCCCAACCCTGCTCTCTGACACTTGGTTTGATACCAGGGAGACTCATGGAGATATACATGGTAGATCACATCACAGAAAGACTCTGTACTTATTGATTTAAATGTTATTTTGAATAGATGATATAGTCCCATAATTTAAGAATCAAAACTGTAAAAATGTATACAAAGACAAGTTTCTCTCCCACTTATTCCATTTGCCCATAACTGCCTCCTGAATTGGGTAACTAGTTTCTATTGGGACCGGTCTATCCCCCAGAGTTCCTTTATGCAAATACAAATGGGCAAAGATACCTGTGTCCCGCCTCCCCCCCACCCCCACCCCCACCTTATACACAAAAAGAAGCCTTCTGTTGTGTGCCTTGCTTTCTCACTTGCTGTGCCTTGGAGATCTGAGTGCTACCTCTTCTTTCTCATGGCTGCATGCCTGACCGATGTCAAGATGACCGTATTTGTGTTCACCTGCCCCAGAAAAGGCTCTTGGCCAACTCATGCATTTTGCTATTATAAGCCCTGCTAGGTACCCCATGTTTTCCTCATTCCACACACACACAGGCAGAGCTAGAGGACAGACTCTCAGAAGGGGAATTGCTGGGCGTAATTCTCCTTCTAACTTTGGCGCATGTTGCCTCATTGCCCTGCACAGATTCCCATCCATGCCTGGGTCCTCTCATCTGCAGCGAATGAGGTGCCTGCTTCCTCCGGCCTTCCTGACATTATAACATTTGGGTTTCTGCAGTGCTGTGCTGGTAAATGTTTAACAGCAACCCCCTGCAAAAAATCCAAAAACAAATAAACAAAAAAGCTCTGATTGGTAGTGTCTGATGATTTTCATGGTGTAAATAATTCTACTCAGGCTGACTTTAAGCTATCATCATGATGTCCCTGAATGAGGAGCTGGAAAGAGTCGAGCAATGCGCACCGTTGTGTGTATTTCCAACACACAGGCATTAGAGATGTGAGCTGCAGAGACAAATAGTGAAATGTTGTGGCATGATTAGGAAGTCCTGGGTTTTAGTTAGTTTAGTGCTAAAATTTATTTACTTATATTTTATTTATTTTTTTCTTTGTATTGAATTTATTGGAATAATGCTGTTTAACACAATTATACAGGTTTCAGGTGCATAATTCTATAATGCATCATCTGTACCCTCTATTTTGTGTTCACCGTCCCAAGTCAAGTGTCCTTCCATCACCATTTGTCCCTCCTTTCGCCTCTTCTACCTCCCCCATGCCCTCCCCCTGGCAATCATGCAATTACCACATTGTTGGCCATGTCCATGAATTTTTTTCTCTTTTTCTTTTTTGTTCAATTCCTTCACTCCCAGCCCTGCAACTCACCCCCATTTCCTGAAAGCTGTTAGCCTGCACTCTATCTATGAGTCTGTCTCTATTTTGCTTGTTAGTTCAGTTTGCTCATTAGATTCCACATATGAGCAATATCATATGGTATTTGTCTTTCTCTGACTGGCTTATTTCACTTAGCATAATGTTCTCCAGGTCCATCCATGCTGTCACAAAGGATAAGATTTCCTTCTTTTTTTATAGCTAAGTAGTATTACATTGTGTAAATGTACCACAACTTTTTCATCCACTCATCTACTAATGGACACTTTGACTGCTTCCAGATCTTGGCTATTATAAATAGCACTGCAATGAACATAGGGGTGCATATATTCTTCTGAATTAGTATCATGGGTTTCTTTCAATATGCAACAGGTTCTGTCCAGAAAACGTCCAACCATTGTTAATATAATAAGAACAGTTTGCATGACATCGATGTAACCTGGCAGCCAAGAAGAGTGGACTGGAATGTGAATGTGTGAACAATACGTCTTCATTCTACTAGTCTATGGGGGTGGTAGATGCCATTGAGTGATTGTGTGTACTGTGTGGCTGTCATATCAAAATGACTGAGCAAGGAGAGCAATGAATCTGTATCACATTTTGCATTAAGCTTGAACAGAAACTATTTGGATGACTCAGAAGGCCGCAGCTATGGGCAACTGGTGATTGGCAGCTTCATCATGACAATGCATCTGCTCATCACATCTCCTGAAGAGTTTTCTGGTGAAACATCAAATCTCCCAGGTGATTCAGCCCCACTACAGCCCAGATTTGGCATCCTGTGAGTTCAGGCTTCCCCCAAAACTAAAATCACTTTTGAAAGGGAAAAGATTTCAGACTGTCAGTGAGATTCATGAAAATATGATGGAATAGCTGATGGTGACTGGGAGAACTAGGTGAGGTCCCAAGGTGCCTACTTTGAAGGGGCCAGAGGCATCATTGTTCTATGTATAATGTTTCTTGTATCTTGTATCTTGTTCAATAAATGTCTCTACTTTTCATATTACTTGGCTGAATACTTTCTGAGGAACCTTTATACTGTTTTCCATAGTGGTTGCACCAGTCTGCATTCCCACCAACAGTGCACAAGGCTTCCCTTTTCTCCACATCCTCGCCAGCACTTGTTGTTTATTGATTTATTAATGATGGCCATTCTGACCAGTGTGAGGTGATATCTCATTGCAGTTTTAATTTGCATTTCTCTGGTTAGTGATGGTTTCAGCATCATCTTTTCATATGTCCATTGGTCAGAATTTCTGGGGTTATTATTTTTTATTTTTTAAGACTTCATTTATTTTTAGACAGAGGGAAAGGGAAGGAGAAATAGAGGGAGAGAAACATGGATGGGTGAGAGAAATACCAATCTCTTGCCCCTCATACCTGCCCTGACCAGGGACCAAACTGCAACCCAGGCATGTGCCCTGATGGGGAATTGAACCAGTGACGTTTTGCTTTGTGGGATAACACCCAACCAACTGAGTCACACCAGTCAGGGCCAGAAGTTCTGGGTCTTAGTTTCTTTGTTTTTCTTATAATATATTCATTATAAGTTTATATAATTAAAATTTTAGTAATAGCTGATTTTAACAATGGCTTGCTAAATTCCTAAAAATTGAAGAATCTGTTCTTATGAGGTGGTAAGAGTCAACTCCAGCAAACTCCTAGAGTTTTGCCAGCCCAAATGGTAGAAAATTTAATCTCTACAGTTTTAATTTTTATTATGGTTGTTTCATGTTTACAGACCATTTGCATTTCCTTTTCTGTGAAATACCTGTTCATGTTCTTTGCTCATTTGTCTGCTAGGTTTTGTTCTTTCTCTTACTGATTTCTAGGAGCTCATAACATATTAAGGCAATTATCTCTGGTCTGTGTTATGAATTGCAGTGCTTTATTGTACTTTGCTATTCATCTTTCATGTTTTCCCATGACATTTTTTGCCATGGAAAAGTTGTTGTTATTGTTCTTTATAAATGTAGTTAAATATTTTTACATATTTAACAGTTTCTGAATTTTGAATAATGATTAGAAGCAACAGGATTATATAATTAACTTTTTCTAAAATAATCACGTCTCACATATGTGAATCAGTTTCTGATACTCTTAGCAATTTGTATGATTCTTTAACTTATTGGAATTTGTTATATTGGATTTTGCCCTTTTTTTTGAGTCAGGTCATTATTTTAAAACCCTTTTTACTCTGCGATATCACAAAGAGGCATTATAAGTTACAGATGAGCCAGGCACACTGCAGCTAAAAGGAGTGCACATAGAGGTCACAAATATTTATCAAGTGTTATATCACTAGTTCATGATGGTTAACCCACTGCTTTTCTCTGACTGATATTATTTCCTACATGGGGAGTGTCTTTACTTATACTTGACTTCCCATATGGACATGACTGGCTTAGTCCTGCTCTCTTTGTCCCATGCAGAGAACCCAAAGCTCCGAAGACGATGCTGATGCATGACCTGTGTTTGAAAAATAGTAGTCAAATCACCAGCTGCAAAGGTGTGGACCTCACAGGTGAATTTTCATCTGAATCCCCACCATCCCTGACAACACTGTTTGACACAGTCAGCATCCATGCCTTTCAGGGTCTTTTGAGAAGCTGCACTTGTGGTTTCTATGGTGGAATCTTAGAATTCATCACGTGGGAAGCTCTACCTCAGTGTATCTGAGAGCCACTTGACTAATCACATGAAATTTTATTTTTAGCTTCTTAATTTTGGTGCTGATTATAGAAATGAGGAAACTGAACCTCAGATATGATACATGATTTGTCCAACCCCCCCCCACCACCACTGCTACCCTAGCTTCTCGCAGCGTGTCTGGAAAACACTCTGTCCTCAACAAAAAGAAGAGCATTTCAGATGACATGATTTTCCCAACTCCCTGTTTCCCAGGGCCCTTGTCACTGTCCCAGGACAGGCATGACCTGAGTGGTGGTCACTGGCTGGTTTTCATCCCATGACACTTTCTGTGGGGTGCCACAAAGGGCAGTGGTCATTTGTGCCAACCCTGTCCCCTGGATGGTAAGCCTCATTCTCTCAACAGTCTCCATTAGAAAAGCGTGAAATAGTAGTAATAACCCCCATACTGGGGGCATGCCATATACCACCAGTTCATGTGCTGCCTTTAATCCTCACCCAACCCTGTTTGGTGTTAAGATTTATGATTGTTGTTTTATAGAAAAGGAAACTGAGGCTCAGAGAGGCTACAAAACTAGTCCATGGTCAGACAAAGGAAACACTTGAGCCCAGTGGAGAGACAGGTCTATAATGATCCCAACACTTTTCCCACCAGACTTGGAATTTCCAAACACATTTACGATTTACAATATTCAGATACAGAAATCCTCTTTAGATGGGAGGCCACATTCCTTTTTGTTGTAGAACATACCTCTGGAAATGGATTGCTGTTGGGGGAAGAGCTCTGCTCCCTCCTTGCCAGTGGCACTGTCCTCAGGCTGGCAACGTGATCTTGATCCATACAGCCTTGACATTCTCTGTGCCTGAGGGAAGGAAGGAGAGGGAGTCTGTTATTTTATTGAGAAAAGCACTGTGCCTTTTGAGAGAGAATTGTAAACACTAGAAGAATAAGAAGACCTCGAAGTGAGCTTGCATGTGTGCCAGACTTCCACCAGGGGACTGCCAGCTTCTGGACCCAGCAGCCTGGCAGCCCCTGGGCTCATGGCATGGACACTGGCTGGAGGCCATGTCTGAGTGGAATGGTCTGGGCTGGACAGTCCTTCTCCCCAGCCAGCATATTGATGAGCCCACTTCTGTCATGGCGCCTTGGCTGTGGTTAGGCATTGGCACCCGCATCAGGGAGTTGAGGCTGGAGATATGGCCAGGTATCTCTGGGAGGCTGGCTTTGCTGCTGCCTGCAGCATATTCCCAGGAGAGGGGGCCCAGCTTAGGAAATGTCCCATCACCCAGAAGGAAACCTGATGTCTATAACTGATATAATTGGGAGACTAATCAAACTTAGTCTGAGAAGGGGGGGGCCTAAATGAATAGCCCGGGTGTTTTCTCTTCATTTAAAATACCGTTTTCCGGTCTCTCTCTGATTATGAATGGATTACATGCTCATCCAAGAAAACCTTGGAAGGGAAATAAAAATCTCTCATCATCATTCCACCTGGAGATTTAACTACATCTTTTAAAAAAGAATATAGCCCATTAATCACTTTATGTTGTAAATTGGACCTCAGGTACACAACTCTAGACTACTTGTGACCCCTGACTCATGACACACTCATCAAAATGCTTTTTTTGGTTTGTTGTTTGAAATAATGAGCATTTCCACCCAGTATGAAAACTAGGTTCTTGACCATGACCTGTAAAACCTCTAGGCTCAATCTTTCTCCTACACATATATACGTCTTCACCCATGTCATTTTTCTGCTCACTTGAACGCATGCTATCCTCATGCTTTTGCGGCCTCTTGGGGTTTTGGTGGTGGAATTTCATCACTCAGGCCATTTTCTATTGCACTGATCTTTGGATCCCAGAACGGACTGCCCATTTATCTCTTTCTGGGTAAGAGCAGTCAAGGTTAGAGGAGTCACCTGCATAGACTCCTCATTCATCTCTGGGGCTTCACCAAAGCCACCCCAAGCCCAGGCAGGGGTCCAATCAGCTCATCCTTGAGGGTCTTCCAAAAAGGAAAGGCTCCAGTGACCATGTGGCCTCCATAAATCACTCTGGGCAAGTGTGTGTGTTTCCATCTGAACCGCCCTCCTCACTTATGAAATTCACTTGTTATTTTTAAGTTATTGGGTAGAAGTTTAAAGAGATTATATTCTCCATCATGTACTTGAAAACCTTTCTCCAGAATTCACATTTCTTTCTTTGTTGCTCCTTGTTGGCTTCATCCTTTGGCAGCTCTCTTATGGCCCTGCCCTAAATTCTTGAATTTCTCTGAAGTTTCAGTCAAGGATTTTGGATGTGTTCACATCCTACGGTTCCCCAGGGAGATAGCTCAAGATCTCTCAAGAGTCAGTAGAGGTGGTTCAGGGATGTGAGAGGAGAGCTTCCCCTTGTGTCCACTACCCATCCTCCTGTTTCCTCTGTCACAAGTTTCCCAAGTCTCCTCCAGCCTGCATCCCCAGGCCTCTCCTTCCAACCGGAGTGTACAGGAAAGAAGGGGTGAGTTGTGGACAGGTCATGTGCCTTCTCTAGTGAAAGGCTTGTCTGATGGATGCCAGAAGACTCGTGAGTATATATGAGTGATTTTTTAATGCTTATTTGAGATGAATAGATATCAGGAAAAGAGTAGAAGTTTCTCAGCATTACTACAAATAAATGAATTAAAAATCAAAATAAAATCAACAAAAGCAAGAAAAGTTTCCCAACAAAGGAACACTGAAAACACAACCCTTTTCTGTTGTGATAGCATTTCTGCCGAACTCCCCTGGGCTTTGACTCACTGCTCTTACTCTAGGTGCACAGGGCTCCGTTTTGTTTCTCTTTGATTAGGCGCCATCCTTGTCCTTAGCTTTTGTGGATGTGCCACTCTTGTCTGAGACCTGACCAGAGCCCCCTGTGCAGGTATGTCAGGGGTAGGCCAGGCCCTTCTTGAAGGCTGTGAGGAACAGAGTGGAGTGAATGCATGGGAGAAAAGTCGTAAACTCAGAAAGTCTTTTGTGAAGGAAAGGTGTTCAATGTCATTAGCCTTTAGGGAAAGACACAACGAATTATGAAAAGATGTCACTACACACCTGTGGGAATAGCGAAAATAGAAAACAGGGACATCTCTAAATGCTGGCAAGGATGCAGATGAACTGGATCACTCCTAAAATGCTGAGTGGAAACAGCCAGCCCTCAAGGGTTATATTCTGTATGATTCCATTTATAGGATCTTCTTGAAGTGACAAAGTTATAGAAATGGAGAAGAGGTTATTGGATACCTGACTGCACAGTGGGCTGGGGATGAAGGAGGTGGGTGTGGTTATAAAATGGCAACAAGAGTGTCTTTGTGGTCAAGGCAATGCATGTTGACTATATCCAAGTCCATATGCTAGTGGTACCAATGTGCTACACTTCTGCAAGATGCTACCATTTGGGGGAAACTCGGTGAAGACTCCATTAGTTCTTATAACTGCATAGACATTTGTAATTAACTTATATTTAAAAGTTTAATTTTAAAATTACTGAAAAAGAGCAGACACGTGCCACAGCCTTCCTCACCCCACAGAGCCATTCCCATTTATTTTGGTTCGATATGGACTTCTATATTTTTATATAATATGTTTTGACTGCTAATTGTGAATTTATTATTGAAGATAATTTTAGATAGATCTATATCTATTGATACTTTATGGTAGAATTTTAATTACTGTGTCAGAATATTAATTTAAAATGGAATTGCTGTTGTGTGTTTGGAATGTTTCTTCTGCTTTCTGTGTTGTTTGCTCTGCATCTCTTGTTCCATGTGTCTGTTTTGGAGTTTCTCTCACTGAGAGCATTTTTCAATGGTGCACAATCATGATTTACTCTTATTTATAACTTGGGTCTGCAGATTCAATTGGAAGCTCCACCCGTTCGTGGAGCTTCCAGATGAATTGTGTGTGGGGAGAGGGCAAGGCTTACTGACGAACAGGCTTCACTGTAGGTAAGGAGGCTGCAGGGTGGCCTTTCATTAGTAGACCCTAGGCATCACGTGTGGATGTTCTCCAGCCTGGTCGGGGGTGGGGTTGTGGGGAATGGGGGTGCATCTTCTGCCTGCTCTGTGCCGGGTCAGCGTCAGGGGAAGGGGCCTCATTTTCATCTACATGCCTCTCACCTGATCACTACTGGGCATGTGGTGTTCTCCATGTGCCTGTTTTCTGCCTCTGGGGTGGGGGTGGAGGGACCCCCGGCCCTGGGGATGGAGGAGAGCATCTGGAGGGTCTGAAGCTCTATGCACAGACCACATGCCAGGCCCTCTTTCTGTCAGCAGGCCCTCTTCCTCGGAGACCTGAAGCCCCTGGCAGAACCCAGGAGGAGTCTGCACCCTTCTGGTGGGTGTCTTCTCTCTGCAGGCGCTTAGATGACAGTTTCCTCACTCTCCCTCTGACCAGTTCCCTCCTCTTCTCTTCGCTGTTTGTTTGTATGTTTTGCATCATTGTGGTGGGTTTGGGGAGCAGAGGTGACAACTGTGTGAGCCTATAATTTTTGTTGTAGTAAGTTGAACACCTGTCACATTTCATTTCCTGCGTTCTCAGACGCCATTCCTCATCTCAGAACAGCAACGTCAGGGCAAAGGGACCATTACCACATCCAATTTTACGTTCATGATAAGATGCATTCTGACTGTGAAATAAGACGTTTCTCTTGAACTGGGGAAGACTTGGTAAGCCCTGCATTCCTCTGCATTTTAATGTTCCTTCCCTGCTGACTGGGAGGGGGCTCTTGTCTGAAAGGAGGGAAGTGAACTGAAGAAAGAGTCTGAGGGAATGAGAAGCAGAGAGCTATGCTCCCCCAGCCCCCCAATCCCTCCACTCTTTATTGTGGAGTTCATT
Organism: Furipterus horrens; assembly: GCF_987537825.1. NCBI lineage: Eukaryota > Metazoa > Chordata > Mammalia > Chiroptera > Furipteridae > Furipterus > Furipterus horrens. The sequence continues at coordinate 70,230,772 of NW_028327176.1, forward strand.
ACCCCTTGATTTCAAATGCAAAGAATTGGGAGTGTAAACAGGGCCAAAGGCACACAGGCTGACACCTGACCTGCAGGGAGAGGTGGTAGTGGGGGGCGGGGAGTTCTTACCTTCAACCCTGAGACCTGGCAATGTGACCACACCCAGAGAACCAGGAGCAGCATTGTCTTTGGGTGAACCCTGCCCAGACCTAAGGCTGAATGTTGACTGTGTGGAGTGAATCTGCACATGGAAGCAGTGGAGTGAGGCTGTGCATGCCATTTCAGGCTTTTTTCTTCTATGTTTCTCATGTTATGTCATGAGCATGAAATTCTTTGACCACAAAAGAGTAAACGCAAAAAAGAATTTCAGGTCTTGTCTCTCTTGCCTGGGTTTGGCCTTGGAGCTCAATTTTCTTGTCTGTTAAGTGGGGGATAATGACAATGGTACCCAACACAGAGGCCAGGTAAAAGTTAACCCAGGAGCCCGGCACAGTGCCTGCCCCGGGCAGAAACCTGTACCTTGGCCCCACATCGTGTGTGGTTATCCTGGCGACCTGTCCTGAGCCATGGAATGATCTGTGTGCCTGGGGACATGCAGAGTGGCACAAAGTCCATGAGGACAGTTGTATCATAAAAGCTTTGTCTCATCTTTCAGAAGAGAGTGTAGTCCATTGCACATCTATACCATAAGGGGATAAACAGACCTATTTTTAGGGTAGCCAGATTTAGCAACAAAACAAAACAAAACAAACAAACAAAAAAACAGACAAGCAGGGCACCCAGTTAAATTTGAATATCAGGTGAACAATGAGCAATTGTTTGGTATAAATATCTCCTATACAATATCCGGCACATGCTTATACCAATGATCATCGTTGTTTGGAATTCAGTTTAACTGGGCATCCTGTGTTTACCCGAAACCCTCCTATTTCTCGGGACCATGCATCTGCTAGTCTCAGCCTCTGTCTCATCTTCTCTGCTGGTTGCAGCTGTGTGAGGATCTGAGCTGGTTCTCTGAAAGGATCTAGCTCTGGCCCTCCTATATCCATGACTCACAGTGGACTGAGCGCAAGGCCAGGCCAGGATGACCCCTTCCCCTCTTGGATCCTTTCCCAGACCCAGATGCCTCTGTGAGCCTTTTCATTGTTGTTGGCCTTACACCTGGGAAACTGAAAAGGTGGGCTTGCCAAGAGGGAAGAAGACACCATCTGGTCTACAAGACAATGGAAGAGCTTGGAGTCTCCTTGGTGTGGTCAGTGATCCTGCTTCAGAAATGTAGGCGGCCTGGAGGCAAAGTCCAACCCACAACAAGGGGGAGTCGAGGTCCTGCACTGGTCACCTTTCTTCCTAATCTCCCCTTCCTGTTCTCCTGGCTCGTATCTTTTAGGAATTCCTGAGTCCCTAGCTCAGTGCTAGAAATACAGGGGTGGCTCTGGGAGGCCGTAGGTCCAGAGTTACTGCTTCTTTCTGGTCTTTCCAGTAGGTTCTGCTGTTTTTCCTGCCTCTCCTCCCTTCTCTTGGGCTCTAGCTGCATCCCTTCCAGTATATCCCCACAGTCGGATCCTTTCATGGCCTGTCGTAGCAACATCCCTGAAATTCCCAAAGGTCCAGCTGACCAGTGTGTTCCCTTTTCTAAAGTGTGTGTGGGAACAGGAGCAGACTACCAGGATCTGTCTACCAGGGTTAACAGTGAGTGGGATTTCCTAGACTCTCAGCACCCACTTCCTAGGGGGAGCCCCTGGGCTCTGAGCCTTGTGAGCCTCACCTGATGGAGCCTGCGCGGGGCGAGCCCTGGGTCTGCTCTACCTCCACTCTTCCAAAGACACTTAGGTACAGAGGGGCACGGAGCTGCCTGTATTGGCTTGTCAGAGCTGGCTATAAGATCTTCAGGAATTTTGTAAGCTGATTGTTTATCATAGTCATTATGATATGTTATATCAACCTTAAATAAATTATATCAAAAGCAAAGGCAATGAGTGGTAATGAACTCTAAACTCATCACTTCCTAATTATTTCACTTTGGAGCACTATCATCTGTGCCCTTGTGGTTATTCACACCTTTGACCTGTGGGAATAGCATCCTGCACACATGGTGGGAACGAGGCCCATGTGGTGTCTGTGCAGCATGGGACGCTCTGCACCGCTGCACTCGGATCGCAGGAGGGCAGAGAGACAACAGGTGAACAAGCGTGATATCAATTCATGTGCAATAAGAGATTATCCAAGTTTATACCCGGCAAGAGGCTGGACAGAGGCAGGTGGCCAGGCAAGCCAGGTTCTCTGAGGTCACCGATTTGCCCTGTGAGTCTTCCTTCACTGTGTCCAGCACTCTGAGAGGCTGGTCCCTTGACAACTGCTGCGATGTCATCTGAGCTCCTCTTCTCCCCCTCGCCCCATCGCCCTCCCTCCTGTCTTCTTTCCTGTCCTGCTGGTCCCATTCCCATGTATCAACCAGTCTCAGAGTGGCTCATGCAGCACTGCTCACTGCACCTTCCTCGGCAGGAGGTTAAGTGTCCTTGAGAGAGCTCTGTCTTGTGCCTCCGGCCAAGCAGGTCCTGAGGACAGCAGCGCCTGCAGGGTGTGCAGTGATTGCCAGTGAGCATTTCCAGAGACCCTCCCTGGGGTGCAGGGTACTCCTGAGCTCCTTGGAGAAACACTGTAACTTGCAATGGTTTTTTAAAAGTTTAATAGCAGAACTTTCAAAGGAAGTACTGATTTGTAGTATTTCTTTTTGTTCATTCATTGGTGCCCTGAGAGCTTCACTAGGTTATTAGAAAACATGTGATAGCACGGTACTGACAGATAAAAGGACACATTTGGTAAGTTTATGGGGGAAAGTTGCAGTATGTTTTCTCACTGAATGAGAAATTTCCCCCTCAAATAACTCTGAGGCTGTGGCCAGGATGGGTTTTACCAGAACAATTCTAAAATGGGAACACGGGCTGTGAAGGGCCTAAATTGTTGTTGCTATGACGAAAGGGATAGCTTTTGTTTTCTGCATGGGGACAGATCCTGGTAGCTCTTGTTTTCTGCATGGGGAGAGATCCTGGCGCTGGGTGGCTGTGATGGATTGTTTACTGCCCTAACTCGGGCCCGCCAGGGGCCTCCCAGGACCGTATAAATCATCCTAACTGTGGAGCGACCCTTGGCTGCCTGGGTATCCCCCTGCAGCTGTTTCCTGGACAGCATGCTGGCTCTAGCTCTCAAGTGTTTTCTTAAAAAAATCCCACCCCTCCCTCTCTCGTGCCCATCCCTGTCCTTCTCTCTCCTCCACCCTGTCTTCCTTTCCTCCCCTCCCTCCCACACCCCTGCACAAACATCACCATCTCCACCCACCCCAGGCTCCTGTATCCCAAATCCAGCTGCCAGCCCCTGGTTACTCTTCAGCCCAGAACCGTCCATGGTTCTCTCATGCAGGGCACCCTGGGCCCAGCTGGAGGCCGTGTGCATTTCCAGCAGCTTCTGGAACTTATTTACACATATGTCCCACCTAGTGAGGTTGTCAGGGCTGCTGCCCAGCACGCAGTCCTAGCCAGCCTGTTCAGCTTGAGAGCTGACTCCAGAACGGGTGTCCTTCACACCAAAGTGATTCTCTGATAGTTGTTTGCAGAAAGTTGTAGGGGAAAGACACAGTTGAAGATCAGAACATTAAACAAAAAGGAAGAATTAAATCCTCGGGGGTCTGGAACCAAAATTGGAGTTGCTTTTTGAGTGTGATGGGGAGGGTGCAGGGAGGTGACTCAGTCAGGACCCAGCCTATAGCTTTGGCCTGGCAGGTGCAAGGCTAGGCCTGGGAGGCAATCAGGACAACTTGGGACACTGTTTTATTGCCCGGTGGGGGGTGGTAGAGGGTCCCCTAACCAAAGGCCTGGTGTGTCCTCAGCTAACCCTGACCAGGAGGCCAGTGACAGGTGCAGCAGCAGTGATGTACCTGGTGTGCTTACCCTTCAGAGTGCGGGGGCAGGTGGAGGGGCCACCAACTCCAGACAGGAAGCCTTCAGAGCTGGGGACACTCAGGAACAGGGTGCACATTCTGAACAGTGTGAATCCAGGAGAGAAGAGCAAAGCTGGGACTATTCCACATGTGGAATTCAGCCCTCAAACACCTCGGCCCACTCAGAGAAATCTCACAACTAGATAAAATGAGGCCTGGCAGGCCTGGCAGCTGTTTTGGGTGAGACTGGGGGACTCTAGTGGGGCCCCCTAGCCTACTGTCATTGTGGTTGGTGAGGGGGCCATACCGCCTGCTTTTGGAGATGTTGCAACAGCAGAGAGTGGAGTGCAGCCCCCAGCTAACCAGAATAGTCAGTTCTACAGTAGTTGGAATCAGAGGGACTAGAAACTTTTCAAACAATACAAAGTTTCTATTTGAAAGCAAAGTTAACATAATATCCAAGTTGAGGGGGTGCAGGTGGGGAGGCTCATAAGTAGACCGTTCTCTGTTCTAGCCGCTGGGAGAGTGGACAGAGAGGCCGCCATCCTGGTTTTCTGGTGGGAATCACGCTGGCCACAAGCTTCTCAACCCTTGTGGTTTTGCTGATTCTGTGCAGTTGCTGTAACATTTGCTGTGTTAAAGTCTTTGAAACAAATAGTGTATTTTAATGTAAGATCATCTAATTATTTAAGGGAGGATTCTGGTGTTAGTGTTAAAAAAAAAAAAAAAAAAAAGAGTGCACCTGTCATCAGTAACTTTGAGATAAATGTCACCGAGACCCCAAAGCACCAGGAAATACCAATCTGCTATTTTTAGGACAAGCATCCTCAGAAACATTGGAGATGATGCTGAAATTAAAGGTTGCATTAAAGATCCACAAAGAACCCTGTCCCCCTACCAAGCAGTCAGTGTAAGATGTACCAGAGGGCTCCTACAGCCAGGTCACGCTCTAGAATGCTTCACCAGGCATCGTTAGAGTCCCACCTCCCAGGGCTGACCACCCCCTGGCATTTCCTGCAGCTGGACTAACACCCCCAGGTGGAGGCAGGGGCCTAGAGAAGGGACTGCACAATGTCAGCTCCTTCAGGAAGAGTTGATGGGTCCATCCACAGAGCCCATTGCCATGCAGCCAGCCACAGCTGTACCCGCTGGGTGCTCACGGAAGGCGTCTGGGATGGCACCACTGGCCCACTGCCTGTGAGTGCACGTGGGGCCACGGACTGGAAAAAATGAAGGCAGTCTGACTTTTCACCTATATACCTCTGAGCTTCTAAAAGCAATTCTAAAAACAGGCAGTTAAAACAAATAAGGGAAGAGGGACTGAGTTCTGCTGTGGACACCAGGCCTACTCAGAGAGCAAGAAGGAGATCTGTGGAAAATCTCATGGTGTCGTGGTTGGAGCATCTCTGCAGCGGTCACTTGTGCGAGGGCAGCATGTGCCTCCACCATTCTGCGCCATGTGGCTGAGTGCAAAGCCTCCTCCAGGAGCCATACAGCTCGCTCCGTGGGGCAGGGGTGCATTAGGCATCTCAGTTCACTCAGGCCACTTTAACCAAAAACCATGGGCAGCCTCAATGAGGAGGACATTTATTCCTCACTGTGGTTTGTAGATGGCAACCTTATTGCTGTGTCCTCACATGACACAGAGAAGGTCACCTCTGATTTCTTCCTTTTCTTATGAGGACACTAATCCCATCAAGGGGCCTCCACCCTTATGAACTCCTCCAAACCTAATCACCCCCAAAGGCCCCAGATCCCAGCATCACACTGGGGGTTAGGGCATCAACATCTGAATTTTGGTAGGGGGAGGAGGGACAGAACATTCAGTCCATAACAGAGAAAGGCTCCTTAGGAGCCCCTCCTCCCCCAACAATAAGAGGCTGGTCTTGGCTGGGGCCTACCCCATCTTGTTCCCCACGAGACTGTGGGACAGGGTGGCAATGCCTCCCACCCCCTGCATGGCCCTCACCTGGGCAGTCCCTGGCCTGGTGGCCTGCAGAAGCTCAGGGAGAAGGCGCAGCCAGGGTCTGCAGGAGAAAGGAGGAGAAGAGTGGGAATGAGGTCCCTGGAGGACCCTAGGCAGACCCCTTGGCTCTGGAATTGTCTGGAAAGACTCAGGACAGCCCTGGCCATAGAACCACTGTCAGGAAAATGACCATTAGCTGAGAATGTAGGACTTTTAAATCCTTGGGATCAGGGAAGTCTAAGAGCAAGATGTAGATATTAAAGTTTTTGCAAAGCGGCGAGTCAGTTCTCTTCCAGGGAGGGGTCACCTAACTGCAGACCCTGCCCCATTGGTGTGAGAGAGACCATCTCTTGGAAAAAGGAGCTGGGGACTTTCCTGAGGCTACAAGATACACAACAAGCACTTAGATAAGAGTTAACCCAACTCCAGCACAATCACCTTCTGCCTCCTCCTGGAGGCCCCACGTTGTCCAGACACGTGGACTCAGCAGCAGCTGCTGCTGTACTGCCCTCTAGAGATTTGACCTGAGGGACAGAGAAGGACTGAGTGCCAGTGCAGCAGGGACAGAGAGCACATGGCTAACAGCACTTGGTGACTCTGACCAGTCCTTCCCAGGCCGATGCTGCATATAGCCCCTCATACATCCAATCACCGTCCAATCTCTTTGAAAGTCATTTTGAAATTTTGCAGCTCAAGGCAATGTGGTGTAATGGTGCTTAAGCACAGACCAGCCTCCTTGGCCCGTCGAGATGAGTATTTCTGTTGGCACAAGCATTTCAGACCAGAATGGGCTCCTGGTGAATTTGCCGTCTGTATATGTGTTCCACGAAGTGTCCTTCATTGGACAGCAGACATTGCTAAGAGCTGCAATGTAAAAAGATAACTTGTTGCTTTTTATTTTTTGTGGAAAGTGTTACAAAACAGAGCTAACCCTGAAACTGAAGAGTAGTTCTGCATTAGCATGCTTATACAGGGTTTAGCTCCTCTCTGTGGGCAGTTTGCAAGCACCCCCCCCCCCACCTTCCCATTCATTTATAAAGAAACCTCCTACAGGGTGCTATTAAAATACAAACTTACTCATATGCTTAGTCAGTGTAGAGCAACATTTATTTCACATGTGCCCGATGAATGAGTTCTGAAGTAACAGGTCTAGAAAATGAAACTGCTCAGAAAAAAAAAATATTAAAATGATTTGAAAAGATGCCAAAAGGCACTCTGAGAATGTGGGGGTGGGGACATCAGCTCATGGGAGATCCAAGACCTCCAAGTCATGGTCACAAATGAATTAGCTCAGGAGCTGATGTGGGAATAAGTGGCCCAGGTTTACAATGGGAAACTCACCCATCACAGACACCATGGGGCTTCTCCATCAACAGCCCACATTGTAAACACATGGATTCATGGCTGCCTATTAACTACATGGGTATCATCAATGCCATGTCTTTGGGTTTCCGCTCTGCTATTTATTAGCTGTGTGTCCTGGGGCAAGTTGCTTAACCAGTCTGAGCCTCTATTTCCTTGCCTGTAACATGCAGATAATAACAACATTTACTCCATATGGTACCCTACTACCCACCCCTCAGAGCTAAAAAGTTAGATTGATTGCTATCCTTGGTTTAACAGTCTCCACCTGTGATCAGTGTGTGACTTTGTCATTTATTTAGCTATGCAACTACTTACTTCACTTGTGTAATGAGCACCATCGATCTTCCGCCAAAATGAAAGCTATGACTAGGACAGTAAACTATATCTCACCATCTGCTCCCTAGCATCTCATCCATCCCTTCTCTCCACTCCTGAGGTAATTATCACCTCGAGTCCCATGTGTTTCTTTATTTGAGTTTATGCTTCTGTATGTATTTCTATAAGATATGTACTCAGATATGTGTGTATATATATTTAATTGTTTTAATTTGTTACAGTGGTATAGTTACATGTCTACATGTAACTTTGGGGGACTTATTTTTTTCATTTAATATTGTATTGCTAGGATCCACCCAATGTCACTGTAGCTTACTTGTTCTGACTGAAGCAACACAGGGAATGAATATACTACAGTGAAGTCAGCCACAGTCCCACTGAGGGTCCAGATGTGTGCTAGCCAGATTGGGGTTATATAATCATACTCGTGTTTGTCTGTGGTTACACAAGTGTAAGAGTTTCTCTTGGTTGTGAAGCTTGAAAGGAAATCATGACAGAGACAATATGAAAGTACAACTTTAGGAGAAAATGTCAAACATTTTTCTAAAGAATTTGCACCAATCTATAATGCCATGTGATTCATCCTCTTCAGCACTTAATAGTGTTAGACATTATACTTTCTGCTAATTGAGAGGGTATAAAATGTTATCTCATTGTGATCTTGATTTGCATTTTTCTTTGGAATCTCTTCATAAATTCATTGGGCATATATGTTTCTTCTTCTGTGAAATACGTCTTGATGTCTTTCCCTCATTATTACCATGGGTTATTCATACTTTTAGAAAAATTGATTTGTAGAATTTTATGTATATTATTGATACTAAAGCTTTGTGGTTGATGTTCTGAATATCTTATTCCAATTTCTATCCCATCTTTTCACTTTTTAAGTCATCTCTTGGTGAACAAAAGTTATTAATTTTGATATATTTAAACTTATAGTTTTATACTCAATTGTATGTGTTTGTCTAAAAAAATCTTTAGGTAGGTACAAAAGATAGAATAGCCACCTATATTATTAATGAATTCTAAAGATTTTTTGATATTTAAATCCCTAAAAATCTGGGGTTGTTTTCTAGACATAGTTTGAAGGAGATAACCTTTATTCCCCCACATGGATAACATTTTTTTTTTACCATTTCTATTTATTGATCAGACTCTGCTCTTCTCACTGACTTCCTTTATCTTCTGTGATCTACCAAAAGTCTTTAAGTGTGTGAGTCTTCTTCTGGAATCTCATTCATATTCCACGGTCAATTTTTTTCTGTCTGTAAACCAATACTACAGTGTTTTAATTACTCCAGCTTTGTGAAAGTCCAGATTTCTGGTTAGGTCAGTTCTCCCACACTTGTTTTACAGAAGCAGCATGGCTATTTTTGGTTGAATCTTTCAAGTAAGTTTAGAATCATCTTTTCAGGTTTTATTAAAGAAATATATTGGGAATTCTATAGGAATTACACTCACTGTATAGTTCACATTACAATATTAAATCATATTATTCATGAACATGGTATATCTTCCATTTATTTAGATATTTTTAAAATATCTCTTAATAAAATTTGATATTTTCCCTTTTAAAGGTCTTGCACACCTATTGCTATATTTATTTTCAGGAAATCTATCAATTCTCTGAAATGATTATAAATAGTGTCTTTTTAATTATATTTTCTAGTTCTTGGATGCATATACATTTTATATCACCTCTAAAATTTATAATTTGTAGTATTTTGTAGACTTTTTTGGATTTTTAAATCTAAACAAACTCCATATCTTATGCAGATGATATCAGTTTTACTTCCTTCATAAGATTATTTTAAGGGTGAATTGAAGTTATACAAAGCAAATAATACAGTGATTGGAAGCTAGTAAACACTCAATAAACATCCATGTTTCCTGACATTATTGTTATTACTAATCAATGGAGAAATTTTAGAAATTGTCTTAACCAACTCCTACATGTTAAAGAAAGAAAGAGAATGCCCCAACAGTTTAATAGTTCATCAGGAATCCCAGAACTGCCTGGTGCCAGGGCTATGACTGGGAAACCTGGGTCTCTGGCTACAGTCAAATGTCCTTCCTTTACTCCCCAGTCTCATGTCAGTTTGGCTCTGTCTCGCACACACTCCTGCAGTGGGAGTGGTTCCACGAGCGAGCTTCCCAGCACTTCCATGGCAGGCATTTATTAGATCAGTGGCATGAATTAAGCTCCTTCTGTGCACTGGGCTTCCCACAATGCACATATTTCTAGCATAGCAAACATGTCACGCTGCCACTCAGATGCACAGAAGATAACTATTTATTTCATTTGGAGAACCCTATAGTGATTTCATCCTTTCCTGCTGATGACAGTCAGGATGGTGGTGAACCTTAAACTTGCTTGCTGAAAGCAACTTGGACTCCCTTGGTTTACCTCACTCTCTTCTGGGTAAATACATGGTTAACCAAATTTGAATTTCCTTCTCAAAATTCTCTCCCCCCACCCACCCCTTGCCCACTCTCCCATGTCCCAAGTTGACAGCTGAAAAGGTTGGAGAAGCCTGCAGATTCCGGTACTGTGTGCTAGGGCCTCTGAGCTCATCCAGCCTCTGGGACATAGTGGGTATTGGCTGGGCTGGGGCTGACCTGGTCCTGTGTTTAAGCACCCAGTGCTGGGCACCACTGGGTCTGGAGTGCTCACTGGACTACCCCAAAGTCAGCAGAGAGACTCAGCTTACAAAACTTTTTGGAAATGGAAATGAAACATCTTAAGGAAACACACCTGTTGTCACATAGAAAAAGAAAAAGCATTTTATTGGGCACCCACTCTGAATAAGGTGCTGTGCCAGGTGGCTATTTAATAGAGTTGGCAAGGTAGCCTTTATTAATTATGTGTGCAAAATCTGACCTTCATTGTTAGCACTTGGCCACCTGTTTTCTAGTGGGCATTGTTCACTTCAGACATGCGGTGAGTGGTCCTGGGAGGGAAAGGCAGAGACTGCTTCTGCTGGGCCGAGTGAACTGTGCAGGCCCTCGAGAAGTTTCCTTTGAGTTGAGACCAGTAGACTAATTGAGATTTTAGCAGTGGCTTCAAAAGAGAAAGGGAAGTAAAAAAAAAAAAAAAAAAATGAAGAAGTCAGAGAAAGCCTTGTTAATCAATTAGATTTTAAGACCACTGGGATGGGGCTTCCAAGAGAAGTAAAGGGACTTTGGGTCAGATCCTGGAATGATAGACAAAGAGGAGTCACGAAGGTATTTGAGCAAAAGGTGACACAGAACTAATCTTGTAGGAGATTGTTTGGACATGGTGTACATGAACTGGAGCCAGACCATTCACTCAGAGGGCAAAATGGGGTGGTCGGGGCCAGAGGAGTGACACCCTGTGCTCACATGTACTCCGGGAGCACATGCAGGAGACACACTGTAACTGCTGCAATCAGGTTATTATGTAGCACATGCCCGTCATATCCTATGCGTGCTGGTGTGGGCTTCATCTGTACTCTTGGGAGTGAGCACATAAAATTTAGCAAATTTTCTACCTATTTGAAAACTAATGACAACATAGTCTTGCTTTCTTGAGCACTGACTAGATCCCAGGCTGGCCTCAGTCCTTCAGATGTGTTCATTACTCCATCCTTACAAGCACCTGATGGATGATGAAGGAGGCACTGTTATTGTTCCTGTGCTATATGTATACACGGGGACACTGGTGCATGGAGAAGTCAGGTAAGTTGCCTGAAGTCACACAGATAACCCCAGAAGTTCTCTAAGATAACTAGCAACAGACTTTCTCTAAACAAGATCCATTCAGGAATTCAAGATATAATTCTTTTCAGAGTGGAGTTCACAACATTTTCAGAACAGAGCAGTTGGGTGCAGTGCTCCACAGGTGGGGTCCCTGGCCTGGCCAAGACCATTTTCACATTAGCTAGTCATTAAATTTTCCTCCCTTGAGTATTGCATCAAGCCGCCCTTCCCCCACCCATGCCCTCCACCATTACACTGACCCAGCAGACGTTATCTGGCTTCTGGCAAAGTATCTCGTCTATCTATAAGGCTATTAAAACTGGAACAAATATTTTAAAGTGACACCATCCCTTTCCTGGGCAGATGCCCTCCTCTTCTTTTAGGAGAATTTCATCCTTCAGGAATGGTTTGTTTTTTAGTTTTCTTAATTCAGTTAATAGAGTTAAGTGTTTTCTTAATTTGGTTAACAGATTCTCTTCATCCACATCCATTTGTTTTAGGGAGTTGCCTTTGACAATGGGAAGGACTCAGTGGGCATATAAAGGTGCCACTGAGAGTCCAGTTGGTCCATGTAACTGGCAGGAGTTCAGTTCAGTTTCTCTCACACTTAGGGCACCTGCTGTGTGCAGGCCCCACCTTTTCTGCCCTTAAGAAGGGAGGGATGGTCAGTGTGGGCAGGTGGCCGAAATGGAGGGTTTTTCCTGTGTTTATCAGTAGCGTCATGCTTTTTTTTCTCATTCAATAATTTGAAAATATTTTGTAGATTGTCAACAGTCAGGTTTTGGGATTCTTTCTTTAAAGGGTGATTTTGAAGGTGGAGGCCTGGCTGCTTCATGTGGCTGTGGGTCCTCAGGGGCTCACTGAATGGTGGTTTGGGTGGTAAGGGTGACATCTGCTGAATGGAGACACTGTGCCAGGTGCCCATCTCCTGAAACCCTGGGGAGAAAGCGGAGCTGAGAAGAGGGAATAGGAGAGGAGAGGGGAGAAGAGGGGAGAAAATGGGGTGGGGGTGGGGGGAAGAGGAAGGAGAGGGAGCAGGAGGGGAAGGAACAGGAGGGGAGGGGAGGGGAAGGAAGAGGAGAGGAGAACAGAGAAGGCTGTGAACTGTGGTTTCTTTTTTGAAAGGCAAAAACCTCCTGATTTAGATATCTGCCAACAAATTTGAAGAGTTAAAGGAAGCTAAGTCTCAAACTAGATAATTGTCTGATAAGATAGAGGAAGACCTTCATTGTCTTTTACAATGTTTAATTTTAAAATTCGTGTCATAGAAAATCTCAAACATATACAGAAATAAAGAGACTACTGTTATGAGCCCCCATGGATCCATCACCTGGCTTACAGTCAATTTTATTTCATTAGTAGCTTCATCTTGCTACCCTCTGGATTTTTTAGAAAGCAAATACCAAACATTGTATCATTTTATCTGTAAATATTTCAGTGTGTATATGTACAATGTAAGAACTCTTGTTTTTCTTAAACATAATCACAATGATTATGACTTGAAGGAAAATCAAATCAATTTATTAATTTTATAAAAGAAAGCCCCAACACTCACATCCCTCCTGTACCCTTGGTTTGAAATGACTGCTGTTGTTGGAAGCCTGCTCTGCCGCCTCCTGGAAGCTGCTCCTGGAGAAGTGAGGCATGCCGGGTCTGCGAGGAGTCACACCCACCCTCTGTCCCCGAGTTCTGGGCATGGCTTTGTGAGTGCAGTTGCCCTCTCTCTCGAGTTTTGTTCATCTGAACCTCTTTCAGTGAACCATCCCATTCACAGCCGCAGAAAACCTTCAAGAGCTATGAAGGTGGGACCAAGAGCAGAACCACTGTCAGAGCAGCACCTTGAAGGGGAGTGTCTGCCACACCACGGCTTTGAAAGCGAGCACAAAGGTTTCCAGAAGAGGAGCTGCATCTGACATCCAGATCACAATAGCAGACTGCTCCTTCAGCAGAGAAGAGCTGTCTACAGAAAGGCCTTATGTAGCTAATATGAATTGCAAATAAGCGACCATTTGATTAATTTATAACAGTCGGAAGTTAGGAAGTTCATCGTTGTTGTCATGCAAAAGCTTACTAACCAGTTTGTTTTTTCATAAGCCCTGGGATGGCAGTGCACCTTTCCTTCTCTGTGGGTCCCCGGGTGTGAGGTGGTGTGGAAGGGGAGTTGGCTCTGCTTACTGGGTCAGATACTTCTGAGAAGCATCTTCCCCAGGGTTTACAGTGAATTTCAGAGGTCAATGAACTGTTTCAGATTATCAGAAAGATACGTCCTCTCAGGGTTACCAAAAGAATCACCTTCCCTCCGCAGTTACATTCAAGCTCAAGTTTGCTGCTAGAGCAAGAGCCAGTTCATTATGTTTTAATCAATGACATGAATGTTTTGCTCAAGCTCAGATGTCTAATAAGAGTTATTTTCTTTCCGAGGGCGTGTTAACAGTTTCATGACCATATACTCTGCGTGTCATTAGCATTCTTCTAGCAAAACATGGTTCTGACTCATTTCTGAAATCTCTGCCCTCGCCTGCAAGATGTTTCTCAGTTTTTACAAAAATTATGTTTTCTACTTACTGGCAGAAAAGTTTAACACCACACAAGCCTAAAATGGGTATGCTGAGAAAACACACGGTGCACCTTTGGAGTCTGGGCTGCAACAGCAAACTGTTCTCCAGCCTTCAGCCTCTATCAAGGTTAGTCCAGCTCTAGGTCAAGGTTGGTCCAGCTCCAGGCAGAGACCTGGAAGGGAAGGTTGAGGGCTAGTGGTAAGTCTCCCTAATATGGATATTCATCACCCAGTTTTCTCAGGTTTTAAGCCAGGATGAGGTTTAAAGAGCTTGTCAGAGGCTGTTGCATGAAGTGAAATGGGACATAAAGCCACTTTCTGAATCACATCAGAGAACTGTGAGCTCCAGCCTCAGCAGTTTAAACCTCACTCCCTTGTACTCAATGGAGAGCAGCTTGGGCCAGCCTGTCCCATCCCAGGGGCACGCTTTTCCTGGAATGAGCAAGAAAAGATGTTCTCCACCATCCTAGCTATGAATGTCTGTCTTTCATGTGGGTGATTCTAGGTCACTCACTCTAATTATGGTAGAAATTGTCTAGCTCACCCCTTAGGAACCACCCCAGAGTGCACTCCTCACTGTGTCCTCTCACACACGTTCACGGCAGTGAAAATGTGCTGAATCTCTGTCCAAAGTGTCCCTGTTCTTGGAGTCTGCCTGCATTCCAGAGGTCTGGTCTTTGAGTCGGAGGCACCAGAAGAGGTTTATTCTCCCTCTGCAGGTGGGCTGTTGACAAACTCATTCCAGTGCATTTCCACAAAAGACCTCCAAGGGCTTCTAGACCCTTGTGGTCCACGGAGGCTACCTGAGCAGATCCTCTTCAGGTGTAAACGGAGTTGTTTCCAGTGGTTCTGTCCCTACCTGCACAATGTCTGGTGGGAGGTGTGGTCTCCCAAGGCCCAAACCAGAGGCAGGATCTGAAGATTGTGTTATTGAATCATCTCCAGGTCCTCTCAGCCCAAGAGAGTTATCCTTGCTTCTTCTCAGGCCATTGTGAAAAACTGGATGCGACTGTCTGGAAGTGTTCTGGTTGGCCCTCCTTGTTCCTATGTTCCTGACAGAGTGACACCTTGAGAACTCAGAGGGAAGTGCCACGGCTGGCAGAGCTGAGCACTGAGGACCCATTCTTGCCACAGGTGCCCCAGAAGTGAGCTCCAATAAGAAAGAAGCAGCCTTGAGCCCCTTCACCCTGTCACCTGCTGGGGTGAAGGGGCCCTGATTTGGGAAGTCAAGCCTCTGTCAGCCTGGTTACCTGCCACTTACAGACACGTTTCAGGGGAAGGAGCTTGTGCTCCTCTTGAATGCCTGAGCCAGAGCCAAGGTAAAGGCAACGGCCCAAACCAAGCAGTATAGCAAGGGAGACGGGGGACACAGCCAGGCTCCAGGACAGGGAGGAAGGATTGGCTGGAGGCACAGGGGGATGGAGCTAAACTTGCCTCCAGGTCTTTTCAGATGGACACCTCTGGCCAGTCAGGTGACTGGCTCCTGGCTGTCCATTCCCAGGCCTGGGACCTTCCCCCTGCCTCTCAGTGCAGAGCAAGGACAGGTATGGGATTGAGGGCATCCGTCCTATGGTGGGGCCTGGAATTCACAGCCCAGAAAGGATAAGGAAGCAAAGTCCACGGTCGAGTCATTTCGACAACACTTCTGTTTGGGACATGTACTATAGCAGAGTTGTGTGCAAAGGGCTATGATGGATATGATATGACAAATTTCACCCCCTCCAGGGGCATAGTTCTAGGAGGAATGACACATCAACCAAGGCTAAACAGAGGCAGACCCTCTTGGACTTTTATATATTCCTTTAAAAAGGTATACTCTTTCAAATAAATACCTGTGAACAACCTTGGTTATTATTATAATGGGTTGTGCAATAGGAATGAAATCTACCCTTTTGTAAGCTGCTTGACAAACCTTTCATGGCCCTGTTGCCCTAAGGCCATCGAAGTCTCATTTGGATAATGTCCTCCAAGCCATATTAGTGTAATTTTTTGAAGGGCCTATTGCAGTTTGCTTCTATTATTTTATAAAAACAAACAGGAAACAGAATGAAAATGGTGCACATTTGTGATAAGAAGCTTCAGCTGTATACATTAAATAGAGGAGAGGCAAAGTTGAAAGGTCACTAGAAATACTGAGGGCTTTCGTTCATTCATGCAGGCATTCACTCAGCAAATATTATTTGAGCACCAACTGTGTACAAACACCTCTTCCAGGCATAGACCTAGAGCCCTGCCCTCACTTGGGGAGCTGACAGTCTAGGGAGGGAGGGAAAAATAAGCCCCACACATAGAATGAAAAGGGAAAAAAATAAAGCAGGGAAAGGGTGAAGAAGTGGGGTTGGGGGATGGTATAATTTTAGAATAAGTGGCCAAGGAAGGCCTCACCCAGAATAAAGTGGCTTTTGAGTAAAATCTGAAGGAAGTGAGAAAATGATGTGCTGAGATTACTGGGAGGAGAAGAGCTCCAGGCAGAGTGGCAGTTGCAAAGGCCCTGAGGCCGGTGCCTACAGTGGGTTGTGGTCCTGCCTTGCTGTCTGGTTTGTGGGTCTGAGTCAGTGTTAGTCTAAGTGGAGCAAATGAGCGCTTACAATAGCTATTGTACTTGTGCAGAAGAGTTGGAAAATGGGTTCCTCTTGAAAAGTGTTGTATGAACTTAACTCAGAGAAAACTCACAGGCCAAATGATCAATCGGTGAAGTTTGGAAACCAAATTACATTTATTTACCAATAAAATGCTATGGAATGCGATTGCTCTTGCTCGATATTCTTGCTCACTACTTGTTCCCAGGAACTTGCGTGGTGCTGGGCACATACCTATTGCTCAATGAGTGGTTCTTATATGGAGATTGCAGGAGGTACATGTGGGTCATCAGTGTGGCACTTGTCACCTGGGAGAGGCTCTGGAGAGGCTCTGAGCATGGGGACAGCAAAAGGCATTGTTGACACTGGTGCTTGGAGATGCAACCACTCCACCTTGGTAAATGAGTATTTCTAAGGAGCTTTTAAAATAATTATTCAATCCTCTACCTCCTGAGTGTGCTCAGTAACACAAAGCCTCAGTTTTCAAACTTTCCAAATAGCTCTTCTTATCAGCACCTTAGAGAGAGGACTTGATCCCTTTGCTGCCCAAAGTGCCCTTGCTTTCAAGTTCAAACCCATAAGTAGTGGTATGGTTGTTCTTCAAGCGGATCCCTGCACAGTAACCACAAACACCAGCCATGGTGATGGTTTCTAATTGAATGTGACTTTCTTTGTTAATGCCTGTCCTTGCCTGCAGCAGCAAACTGACAAGCAGGACTTGTTTTTGAGAGCCAAAATGACGTAGCTGGTAACCAACAGCTTGTATTAATTTTTCTGGATAATCTCATGGTACTTTTAATGAGATTGGTGGCAAACATGCCATTTCTGGGGCAAATCTATTTGTCCTTGCAAAACCGAGTGTCAGCAATTTTTATTTCCTTTGCGTCTGACGTACCATGGGTTGTGTTTTCAATGGCAATTTTAACAACCCAATGTTTTCTATTGCCGTGCAGGAAGGGTAAGATTTTTCCAAGAGTGATAAAATCAATGCAACCACAATTAAATGTCAGTTGATCCATGTTTGGGAAATGTTCGGCTGATATGTCTCCCTTCATCCTCCTTGTTGAGATGGGTTGAGGCTTAACAAAGGGCTGGAGAGATGAACAAGGCAGTCAGCTGACTGCTCAGCCTCCCGGTAGCCTAGCCATGAGAGGCAAAGTGGTTGGAAAAAGTGACCTTCTGTCCTTAATGTGCTTCTGCACTCAGTGAATAGTACTGCTTCCTCTGCACAGGCACTGTGTGGGGACCTGCACTCGGGCCATCTTATGTCGCTAGAGTCCTCTTATTTCTAAGGTTAGCAACCTGTTGCAGCCAGCTGTGACAGCTGTGTACAATGTGAGCATCCTCCCTTGAGCACAGGTCTCAGTTTTATTATTCCTACATTGGAGTTAAAAAAAGCAAGTCATATATGTTATTAGGATGAAGAGTGGCTTAGAATCCATTATAACTGAATAAAAGCTGGGTACGGAGTAGGTGTTTTGAGCGTGGGGCATGGATAGTAGAGCTAAATAGAGCTTTGTAGTCCCCACATGGGCATGACTCTTGCCAGAATCACATAGCCTGACTGTCCCACACTGACATTTCCGTGTAGTTGATACAGTCATTGGTAATTCAGGCTTTGGAAAATGTTTTCCAGTTCAAAACCTATTAGGTTCAAGGCCAATGTACGAGACAGTATTTTGGGTCATGATTCTTACCCAGGAGTTTTGGTTAAAGTGTAAATAAGGGTCCTCTCAATGCCCACAGGCTATATGGATACATGGATATACAACCAGTCTTTTATCTGGGCAGAAATAAAGACAAACTTGAATAAGTTTCAGAACACCCTGACAGCTGTCTGTTTCAGGCAAGCCAGAGTTCAGATTCAGTGGACACAGTGCTCAGGTCACATGCACTTGCCTCTGGCCGTGCCCACATCTTTGTGATATGGAAACCTTGGCCTGAGCCCCGCCTCAGGCAGCAGACTTATTTGCTTTAATGTGAACCTGCCAGGATCACCGATGACAGCATTTTCAGCTTAGAATAAAAAGTGATTTGTGGTACTCTAAATTGGACACCATATAATTTCACTTTTTACCTAAGGCTATCAGGTTACTTCACAATTTCATTTCTCTTCATACTCAAAAGAAAGATAAATAAGCTGCTTCTCCTACTTAGAGGCTTGGCCCCCTACAAAACCAGCATCTGAAGTCAGTTCTTAGCAGAAGAAACTGTACTTTGCCACATCTGTCCATATCAGTCTCTGTGATGTCCTGTGATGTTCTGGCTCTGATGTGAATGCTATGTGGCAATGTCATGGCTACACTGTAAACGCCAGGGTCTTTCATACTAGACAAAGGCCATGCTTCTCTTCTGATGGAGTCACGTCTGTGACCTAAAAGATATTGCTTTGAAATAATGACAATACTTGGAGACAGAGAGTCAGGCATATTGCACCCAAATGACACCATTCACATGTCCCTCAGTGTCTTCGTTTAGTGGTTTCGCTAAATTCTTTCTAGAATTTCCCCAGTTACATCCAAGACAATCCAGTATCTTCACAGGCACATAAATGTAAACATATTTAATGTAATAAATATTGATAAATATATAAACATGTACAAATAATGATTATAATATAGCTAACAAGCATAAATACATTATATAAAGTTTATAATGTCCATAATAAAATGTTCTTGAATGAATGGATGGATGTAGCTTTAGTAGTCATCATAATTTATTCACTTCATACAAGCATTCTCTCTCTCTTGTTATGTAATTATGGCAAATTGACTTTTCTTCGGCCTCACAAAATGGCACCATTATTTCCTGATATTTTGACTATATTTAGGTTAAAATAGAACAATGTTATAATTTTAGGCTTTATAATTTCTTTTCCACCAAGAAAAGTAGTACTTTTTAAATTTCTGATTTCTATTTTAAAAAACAAACAAACTTATGACAAACACTACCAAGTTAATATTCCAATTATACTTTTTAATTGAATTTATTGGGGTGACATTGGTTTTTAAAGCCATACATGTTTCAAATGTACAACTCAATAAAACATCTTCTGAACACTGCACCGTGTGCCCATCGCCCCAAGCAGTCTATTTTTATTCCCATTTTCCCTGCCTTTGCCCACCTCGACCCCTCCCCACCCCCTCTTTCCCTCTGGCTTTCACCACTGTTGTCTGTGTCAAGGTGTCATGCATATATATGTGTGTATATATATATATATATATACATATATGCATATATATGTATATATATATGCATATATGTATATATATATTTTTTTCTTAATCTTCACTTTCTTTCATCCATTCCCCCAACTCTCACTTCCCTCTGACAACTGTCAGTCTGTTCCATGTATCCATGTCTCTGTTTCTATTACATATTCCAATTTACTTAAATATCAAATTAATATTGGTTTTTAATGCTGCTAAAAATTAGTTTATGATAAATGGCTAATTTAAATGTGGAAGGTAAGGGACTTCCGGTCAAGATGGAGACCTAGACAAACACACTGCATCTCCCTCCACAACTAAGAAGGAATACAACCACCTCAAAACTAGAAACAACCAAAAGTTCCAGAATATTGAGCTGCATGGAAGTCCAACAAACAAAGACATAAAGAAGAAATACTTATCTAGACAGGTAGGAGGGGCAGAGCTGGGGTGAAGAGAACACAGTGTGGTGGTGGCAGCAGCAGTGGCGGCAGAGGGAGGCCAGTGGAAAGTGCAGTCACACGTTTTAAAAAGTTGGGACAGACAACTAGGGGAGTGCGCCCAGCACCATACCACACTGCACAGCTCACAGTTCCAGCACTGGGGAAAATAAAGCCTAATTGCTTCTGACTGTGTAAACCAGTGAGGGTTGGGGTAGAGGAAAAAACTGCCAGTCTCTCAGCAGAGTCCACTTGTTTAAAGGGCCCCATGGTCCTAGAACGTCTGCGGACCCATCCACTCTGGGAAACACAGCCAGGGCAACATCTAAAGATGCTCCAGGCCCATATGGAGGTGGGAGAAGTGCCTGGAAAAGGGGTGAGTGCTGAGTAAGTGGCATTGTTCCCTCACACCCTTCCCCCACATACAGTGCCACAACGTGGTGAAATAGGTCACCTGTACTGAGGAATACCTAAGGCTCCACCCCTTATAGCATAACAGATGCGACAGCTCTACCTAAGACACAGAGGCAAACAAACACAGGAACCTGTAAAGATGAGGAAACAGAAAAGAATGGCCCAAAAGGGGAAACGGACCAAGGTTCCAGTGGGACAACTAAGTGACGAGGAAATAGCCAACCTAACAGATGAGGAGATAGCCAACCTAACAGACCTAGAGTTCAAATAACTAGTGATAAAGATGCTCACAGGCTTGACAGTTATGCTTAAGTATGGCAAACACATAAGGGAAGAAGTGAAGGTTATGCTAAGTGAAACGAAGGAAAATCCATACAAAACCAATGGTGAAGGGAAGGAAACCAGTGCTCAAAGCAATAATTTAGAGTATAAGGAAGAAAAAAAAACAGTCAACCAGTACAGAATGAGGAAACAAGAATTGGAAAAAATGAGGAGTGGCTTAGGAACCTCTGGGACAACTTTAAATGTGTCAACATCTGAATCATTGGGGTACCAGGAGAAGAGGAAGAGCAAGAAACTGAAAGCTTATGTGAAAAAATAATGAAGGAAAACTTTTCAAATTTGGTGAAGGAAATAGACATATAAGTCCAGGAAGTACAAAGAGTCCCAAACAAGCTAGACCCAAAGAGGACCACACCAAGACACATCATAAATAAAATGCCAAAGTTTCAGGATAGAGAATCTTAAAAGCAGTAAGAGAAAAACAGAGAGTTGCCTACAAAGGGGTGCCTATAAGACTGTCAGCTGATTTCTCAAAAGAAACTTCGCAGGCAAGAAGTATTCAATGTGATGAAAAGCGAGGACCTACAACGAAGATTACTCTATCCAGAAAAATTATCATTTAGAATGGAAGGGCAAGATGAAGTGCTTCCCAGACAAGGTAAAGCTGAAAGAGCTCATCACCACCAAGTCATTATTATATGAAATGTCAAAGGGACTTACTTAAGAAAAAGAAGATCAAAACTATGAACATTAAAATGACAACAAACTCACAACTATCAACAACTGAATCTAAAAAATAAAAACAAAATCCAACAAAGCAAACCAGAATAGGAACAGAATCATAGGTGTGGGGATCATTTGGAGGGTTATCAGCTGGGAGGAGGGAGGAAGAGAAATGGGGAAATGGTTCAGGGATTAAGACGTATAATGGCTTGGTTAAAAATAGACAGGGGTAAGTTAATAATATAGGAAAGGGTAAAGCCAAAGAACTTATATGCAGGACCCATGGACATGAACTAAGTGGGGGGTGGGATTGCTGGAGGGAAGTGGGATACTGGGCATAGGGGAGCAAAGGGTAAAAAAATTGGGACTACTGTAACAAAATAATCAATAAAATATACTTAAAAAAATAAATGTGAATGGTAAAACAAGTCACCTTTTAGGAAAAAATAAGAGAATATCTTCATGATCTTGGCAAAGGCAAATATTTCTCAATGAAGACACCAAAAGCACCATAAAAGAAAAAATGGATAATATAATGTCATTGATGTAACATTGGGTACAGAAATGAATTTTTTCCACCTGGGTGAAAAAGGTTATGAGAATCAGAAAGAACCCAGGGTGGGACCTTTCCTTTACCTTGAAAAGACAGACTTCCGAGGAGAATGTCAATTTGCAAATAGGTGAAAACTCTTTGAGGGCATAAAAGTTCATGGGTAGCAGCATCATGCACCATCGTGTCCAGAGCTTGTCATTGTGCTGGCCCTTCATGCACCATAAGGCATTCCATTGTGATGGCAACCCAATGAAGTCAATATCATGCTGAGCGAGGTCAAATGACTAGCCCAAGTTCAGGTGGCAAGCTGGTAAACGGGAAATTTGAGCTCACTGTGGTCTAACAGGGCACTGTGCTATATCTTCCTGGCTGCAGGCCACACAGCTGATCCTTGACCACCACCCAGCCATTCCCCAGCTCAGTGTGAGATGTGCCTGCTCTGTCCCATTTGGCCAGAATATTGGGGACAGTTTCACAGAAAAATCACAACATAATTTCAATTCTAAAGAAAGCAGATATTCAAAGAAACAACACTGTTAACTTTTCTTACTTACAAATCTTGCTTTGGTTGGAAGTCTTTTCAGTGTAAAGATTATATGAAACAGTTGGAGGATAAAGAACAATGAGTACAGCACATCCCTGTAGTTCCAAGGTAACTCAAGGTGGCAGCTGACTACTGAGAGATTAGAGAAAGGAGTCTTGGGACCTGCCTGGGACTCAACGTCCTTGAACCTCCTCCATAGTCTCTGCTGCATTTCCCCTTGCTGGCAGTCAACAGCTGTCAGGTTTATGAAGAATGAAATAATCACACTCATTTTGGGGTCTCAAGCTTTGAGCACTTGAGTGCCGGCTAGCATGTTAATATCAATTAAAAACCCCACAGCCCACCTGCTGAGGTCAGCGGTGAGAAAGGACGTGGCTGGCGCCAGGGCCTGGATATCAGAATGTGTTTCAGACATTTGCTTTTAAAAGTTACTTCTGTAACTGGGACTCAAACAGAAACTTCAAGAATAAATGTTCAAACTTCCGGATTGAATATATTACCCATGTGATGTTGGATATGAATAAAATTCTGTAGCAGGGGTTTTCAATAGAGTGCATATGTGCTTAAACCTTGACAGTCTCAGGGACCAGAGCAGAGCTTGGTGGTGCCACGGTTTCTCTGCAGACCCAAGTCTCAGATCAGAGACCATGCCTCTCTGTAGCTCCTTCTGTCCCCGAATTGCTCTGGACCCTTGTTTACCAAGGTGCAGTCCTGGGACCACCAGCAGTGGCACCCCAGGGAGCAGGTAAGAAATGCTGACTTCTGGGCTTGCCCGGCCCTGCAGCATCAGAGTCTGCATTTCACGGGGATCCTCCAGGGATCTGAATGCCCCTGGGGTTCGAGAAGCCCAGGTGTGCTGTTCCTGGCCATGAACGTGGGCGACGCTCTCCCCTTCTCTCTTCAGAGCACATTTTTGTGTGTCTTCAGACCCTTGCTGTGTGATTTTGCACTGCACATGGTCAGGCAGGGCCTGGGATTTAAGACTGGTTTGGCTTTCTCATGCTTGCCTGGCGAGCCGGCTGCAGCAGGGGTTCCTTGGTCAGATGTGCTCTCTACTGCCTTGTTCATCATGCTCTTCTCTGGAGACAGGCAGAACCCCAGACAGAACGGACTTTGCAGGTAGAGGAACACAGGAAGCTTGTAGGTCTGGCTGCCCAGCCTGAGTTCATTCACTGTCAGAGGGATTCTCCCTGGGACAGAGTCCCATCAGCCTGTCATCAAGAGTAACAGGGTATTTTAGCAGAGTATTTGGAACTGAGCTACCAGCCTGCTCTCAACCCCAGTAGTTGCGTACACTTGCAATCACATCGTTGTTTGATAAAAGGTAAGCACACACCCCAGAAAATTTAGATAAAAAATGCTTTCAATTCTTATTGTGCTGCATTGACTTTTTACATGAAATGATTAACATGGATTTAAAGGCCAGTTTTGAAGACCTATTTCCCCTTCTTGGATTTATCCCGCTAGTCCCAGCCAATTCCCTTGTGTGTTTGTAAAAGCTGATGTTTGCCAACTTCGTGTCAATCATTCTCAGACTCTCGCTTCCTCTCCTCTCTTCCCTCCCACCAGCCACACCAGCCTACATCTCTGGCTGGGGAGGGAGGAGGTGTCATCCCCACTTGCTCCCAGTCCCCTGAAGCCAGGTACCTTGTGCCCACATAGTTTTAGTAGGAAAAACTCGGGAACCTTGACTTCCGTGTTGACCAACAAGAAGTGACTCATCTCCATGCTTTGCTCATGGAAGTCCATCTGTCACAGGCCTTGTAGGGAAAGCCTGGCAGGGACCCCGAGTGTTTCAGATGCTCTGGTGCCCTGTGAATCCAGCAAGTGTTTGGGGAGGAAATCAGCCATGGCCTCAGCAGTTTGGGGAAAAGGATGAAGTCCAGGCCTTTGGGGCCTCCCTCTTTTCTATGTGGATCAGCACACACATTCGCCGTGTCGGCAGTGTGTTCTCTGTGGAAATCAATTTTTGTTGAAGCAGAATAATATTTTAATTGCATAGGGTGGGGCTTCCCTGCCTCCAGACGTTTGTATATTGAGGAATCCTCCGGTGAGGCAAATGCAGCTAAGGGAATAAAAGCCTGCACTGGCAAGGCAGTGTTCCTGGAAACAAGGCAACGCCAGACAGATGAGACACACAGGTACCACACAGAGTAACTCCAGCCGCTGTGCAGATAACCCCCCGTGCACCAATGGCTTACCACTTGCTCAGGTTGTCAGGTTCTATCTTCTCCAGTGATGTGGAAACACTGACTCCGCCATCTCACTTTTCTCCACCATTCCGGACCCCAACAGAAGGGGTGCAGAGAACCCCCCCCCCCCACTTCTCAGAACCCTTGGCCTGGATGAGACCCACATCCCTTCCTGTCACCTCCCGTTGAGAACTGACCCACTGCCACCTGAGGCTGCCTGAGGCTGGGTCTGCAGTTTTTGGCCTCAACTCTATCATGAAGAGGGTACTATATTTTGGTTGACAAATGCTTTCTCTACCACCCCTTACATGCAGGGGTTAAACAAGCACATTCTTGTAAGATGTCTAACGCTTCCTCTGTGGAAGTCTGAGTGGCTGGTGGTACCTTCATTTATGGAGAGTGGATTGAGGTCCTAGGAAATTGACTTGCATTTTGGCAGATGTGGGAGGAGGAACAAGATCCCAGGAACTTCCTGTGCTGTTATCACCGCAATGGTATTGGTTTTAATTTTTTTTTTTTTTTTAATCAAGCAAGAGAGAAAGAGGTTAACTGCACAGAAGCAGCTTTGTGGCCCACCGTCAAGTTTTCCGTGGGCCTGATTCTCTCGGGGACAGAGGAGTCTCTGAGCCTTTGTGGACTGACACCAGCTTGGCACTGTTTAATCCTCCCTGGATTTCATAACTTTAGTGGAACCTGAAAATAGTTTTGTTTTGTTTTCCCTCTAAAACACAGATGTACCAAGTTCTTGTGAAACTACAAGTAATACAGTGAACAAACCCAGCCCCGGTCTCCTCTGCTCTGGGCGCAGACATCCCATTAGGGGCTGGAGGGACCAGCCTTTGGCCAGGACTCACCTCCTTCACTCCTGGATGCCCCTTGCCTAGAATGTACTCTTCACACACGACTCATTCTTTTTATTTATTTATTTATTTATTTTGGATTTTTACTTGTCCCCACCCTCATTTTTTTTTTTTAAACAAAATCCCTCACCATTGGGATCCTGGAGGGTGGCAAGTGTGCATAGAGAAGGCCAGGTATGATTCATTGGAGTTTAAAAATAAATATTAGAATTAGTGAATCTTCAAAGTCTAGTTTCCTTAAGATTTAGAGTTCAATTTATAAATATGGTTATTCTACTTACTAATTTAGTTGTATATTTTAAGTTGTATGTACATACCTAACATATTTTATTTTCTTCTTAAGTACTCCTTAACAGACAAAACCTTTCCGAGCACCTAAAACATTTTTGAATTGAACTTACAATGTACGTTCAATCTATGTACAACCTTAGACACATTATTTTATACTGTTCAACTTACATCCAGCTTCAAAAATCAAATACCCAATTATATCTTTTATCACCACCAGGTATTCTGTGTCTTGCCCACATTCCTTGATGGATGAGCCCCAACTCTTAGAGATGTCAAACGACATGGGGTGGGTGCTGTGTCTCTTGCAGGCTCTGCCTCTGGGTTTATACACTGAAATATTGCCCATGATGGAGGTCTTGGCAGGATGGAGTCCCTCTCCTCTCTGGGCCCAGCCAGCACCTATTACACATGGTGTGGCCATGCCTGTCAGATCTCCCACATCTCTGAGATTGCAGAGGGTCCTCTGTGATTCACACCCTTTCCTCCCTGCCCCCGGGGTATCAGAGGTCTTCTAGGCAAGAATAATTACCGTTGTCCTGCTGAATGCACTTACCCCATAGAGGAGGCCAGGCAGGATGATTAACTCAAGCCACCATGAACTCATGATGGCAGGGGCAGGACCAGTGCCTGCCACCATCCACTGCACCACACTGAAGGTACTTTCTTCTTCTGGTTGAGCTGTTAACATAGAACTACTGGGTTTGCTCTCATCCCCATATTCACAAGGCAGCTTTTTTTTTTTTTTTTTAAGGATATTTTATTCATTATGTTGTTACAATAGTTCCAATATTTTTCCCCTTTCCTCCCTTCTGCCCAGTACCTGCCTTCCCTCCAGCAATCCTACCCCCCTTAGTTCATGTCCATGAATCGTGCATATAGTTCTTTGGCTTCACCCTTTCCTATATTATTCTTAACACCCCCCTGTCTATTTTGTACCAAGGATTATGCTTCTTAGTCCCTGCACCATTTCCCCATTTCTCTTCCTCCCTCCTCCCAGCTGATAACCCTTCAAATGATCCCCACACCTATGATTCTGTTCCTATTCTGGTTTGCTTAGTTGGGTTTTGTTTTTATTTTTTAGATTCAGTTGTTGATAGTTGTGAGTTTGTTGTCATTTTAGTGTTCATAGTTTTGATCTTCTTTTTCTTAAGTAAGTCCCTTTGACATTTCATATGATAATGGTTTGGTGATGATGAACTCCTTTAGCTTCACCTTGTCTGGGAAGCACTTCATCTGCCCTTCCATTCCAAATGATAGCTTTGCTGGATAGAGTAATCTTGGTTGTAGGTTGCTTTTCATTAACCTTGAATACTGCTTGCCAGTCCCTTCCTGCCTGCAAAGTGTCCTCTGAGAAATCAGCTGATAGTCCTATAGGCACTCCCCTGTAGGCAACTCTCCGCCTCTCTCTTGCTGCCCCCAGGACTCTGTCTTTATCCTTCTCCTTTGGCATCTCAGTCATGATGCGTCCTGGTGTGGTCCCTTCTGGGTCCAGCTCGCCTGGGACTCTTCGTGCTTCCCAGACCTGTATGTCCATCTCCTTTGCAAAATTTGGGAAGTTTTCCTTATTTTTTCCAATTCTTGCTTTCTCATTCTGCATTGGCTGACTGTTTTGTTCTTCCTTACGTTCCAGATTATTGGTTTGAATCCCGGTTTCCTTCCTTTCACCATTGGTTTTGTGTGGATTTTCCTTTGTTTCACTTAGCGTAGCCTTCACTTCTTCTCTTATGTGTTTGCCATACTCAAGCATATGTGTTAAGCCTGTGAGCATCTTTATCACCAGTGTTTTGAATTCTTCATCTGTTAGGTGGTCTTTCTCCTTATCTGTGAGGTTGGCTATCTCCTCGTCACTTAGTTCTCCCACTGGAACCTCGATCTGTTCCCCCTTTTTGGCCATACTTCTCTGTCTCCTCATTCTGACATACTCCTGTATTTGTTTGCCTCCACGTCCCAGGTAGAGCTGTCGTTCCTATTACATTGTAAGGGGCGGAGCCCTAGGGATTCATCAGTACAGGGCGACCTATTTCACCATGTTGTGGTGCCGTATGTGGGGGAGGGGTCCTAGAGGGAACAATAACGCCTGCCCAGCACTCACCCCTTTTCCAGGCACCTCTCCCACTTCTGCACCAAACTGGTGCCCCTCTAGCTGCTGCTCTGGCCATTGTTCCTAGAGTGGGTGGGTCTGCACACATTCTAGGACCATGGGGACCATTTAAATAAGCAGACTCTGCTGAGACCGGCAGTTTCTGCCTCCACCCCAACATCCACTGTTCTGCACACTCAGAAGCAATGAGGCTTGATTTTCCCTGGTGCTGGAACTGTGGGCTGTGAGGTCCGATGAGGAGCTGGGAGCACTTCCCAGGTGTCTCTCCTGACTTTTTAAGACGTGTGACTGTGCTTTCTGCTGGCCTGCCGCTGCCGCCGCTGCTGCTGCCACCACACCGCATCCTCTCCACCCCGGCTCCACCCCTCCTACCTGTCTGGATGAGTATTTCTTCTTTACATCTTTTGTTTGCTGGACTTTTATGCAGTTTGATTTTCTGGAACTTCTGGTTGTTTCTAGTTGAGGTAGTTGTATTTCTTCTTAGTTGTGGAGGGAGATGCAGCATGTCTGTCTACGCCTCCATCTTGGCCAGAAGTTCCACAAGGTGGCTTTTAACTAAAGAAGCACTAATTCATATTCCCCAAATGTCATCAAGTGTTGGTCCTGGGGTTGACACCGTGGTCAGTCATAGCAGTTATGGGAAAACAGTTATTTCCGTGTTCAGTGCAGCTTTGTAAAGCCTTAAACATCATGTGAAATGCTGTTATCTGGTGTACTTGGTAGCTTAGGCTGTAAAAAGGCAGGGGATGGATATTGTGTTTGTTAAGCTTTTTTGGTTGAGCCTTTCTGAGCAAACTCAGTAAACTGGAGGTTGCATAAGAGAGAATTTATGGGAAGAGTCAGGTCCTGATCTGCTCTGTGTCCACACTGACCCCACACAAACTGTGAGATGAGTCTAGGTTCCCACATTCCAATCAGTCCAGGAGAGCTGCAAGAACCTGATGAGAGCTGCCGGGCAGGATTCCAGATACAGCCAGAGGGATATCTTGACTGCACCACCAGCCAAGGGGTCACCAAGACCAAGCTGGGCTCAGCTTCCTCACCCATCAAGTGGGCAGCTGGACTGCATGTCACAAAACTCATGATCCTCTAGTTTTCCAACAGCATTGGGATTTGACCATTTCAAATGAGTGGTGGGATTGAAACTTTGTCCTAAGTCAATGACCACCACTTTTCCAAGTAGTTTTCAAGGAGACATGTTTTTGTACCACATTTTTTGCACAGTTCTGAATTTCAACTCACACACTGGAGCTGACACATTTAGAAACCCATTGCTGAGTGCATTTGGATATTCCGAGTTTTAGAAGGGTCTGGCTAGATGCTTTGCAGACACTGAAGTTGGAAATGCCTGGAAATTCTCCTCCATCAGGCACCAGGACCACCTGTATGTCCTGGTATTGACTTCACCAGAGCAGCTCTGTCAGGTGGAATCAGCTTGGAGTTTGGGCCAACTGTGGAGGCTGCTCAGGGTCTGATGTCCTTTTAAGGCTCAAGATGTGACCTGACTTCTCTTTTTATCTTATTCGATTAAAAACGTAACTGTGGTAAAATGTCCATAACATGAAATTTATGGTATTAACCATGTTTAAGTGTGCGGTTCAGTGGCAGTCAGCACATTCACATAGTTCCTCGACCAGCATACCATCCATCTCCAGCACATTTCATCTGGGACTCTGTCCCCATCACACACTAACTCCCCATTGCCCTCTCCCAGCCCCTGGCACCACAATTTTTGTCTCTGTGATCCTGATTATTCTAGGTATCTAAGGGAAGTCTACAGTATTTGTCTTTTTGTGGCTGGCTTATTTCACCTAGCATAATGTCTTCAAGGTTCATCCTTATTCCAAGATCTTTCAGAATTTTCTTTCTTTTTAAGGCTGAATAATACTCCATTGTATGTATTTACCATATATTGCTTATCCAGTCATCTCTTGTGGACACTTGGATTACTTCTATCTTTTGACTACTGTGAATAAATCTGCTGTGAACATGTGGTGCAAATATCTTTTTGAGTACCATGTTTCAATCCTTTGGGATAAGTACCCGGAAGGAAAATTGCTGGGTCACATAGTTCTATTTTTAATTTTTGGAGGAACTGCCATACAGTTTTACATACGAGCTGCACCATTTTACATTCCCACCAACAGTGCACAAAGGTTCCAATTTCTCCTTCACTTGCTATTTTCTGGCCCGTGTGTGTGTGTGTGTGTGTGTGTGTGTGTGATTTTTTTTTTTAAACCACATTTTTTTTTTCTGGCAGGTTCTCACAGGCTTTCCCTTGCCTCCCTCATGCTATGGGCCTGGCTGTGTTCCCAGGTGCAGCACCTTGGCCTGGGGAAGCGTGAGAACCATGAGCGCCTTTTGAAGGAGGCCTTTGGCTTCTTTGGGGAAAGAGCTTGGGTGCATGGGGAATGTGGGAAGTTTTCCTTTGCCAGCTAAGGGATGAAGTTGTCATGTAAATAGACCAACAGACCTGAGGAAAGGGACAGTCATTCTGGCTGAAGGTTTCTTGTTGCTGATGAGTCCAGAGTGACGAGGTTAGAAATGTACCACAACAGGACTCTGCTCATTGACAGGAATGGGCAGCTGTGTGATTGAGGAATTCCTTTTCCTCATGGACTAGTAAGCTGGTTCATAGATAGACTTTGGCCCAAGGAAGCCAGCCTCCTGGAGCATTTTGTCTTCCACCAGATGGCCCATTTAAAAGATCATTTCTCAATGTTAACTATTTCCTCGAGTAATGTTGTGAATGTCCCTTCTTCTCTGAGGCCAGTAATAGAATTCAGTTATGTTTCTAGGCTGTTGCTACGCGGAATAAAATTCTTCCTAATAAATACAGGAGAAGTTACTGTGTCAAGAATGGGAGCCCTGTTCTATTTTGGGGGTGGGGGGCTGTTCTATAGACCTATGGGGACCTGTCCTGAGGGGATGGGGGCCATGCAGGCACCGAGGGCACAGAGGGCACCAAGCTGCTACCAGGAAAAATACCAGAGAAAATCCCCAGGCTCCTCCTGTGTAGCATTTCCTCTGAGCGTCTGAAATATCATAGGGACAACCATTCATCACTCAATGCATTGCAGCAAATCATGCAAAAAGCCTAGATAGTTTTTTTTTATTTATTTAAAACTGGCTTTAGAGAGTAGATTAAGAAATATTATCCTTGTTATGTAAATAACCTTTGAGTGGATTGTGTCCCCACCATAAGGAAATGCTTCAATCCTGACCATAAGCATTTAGTGTGTTCTTCTTGCCCTTCCAGAGCTGGGGGGAGGATCAGGTGGAGCACAGAGCCCTCACTCAGAGCCCTCCCTGCCATTCCCCCTTCATCCTCCCACCCATCCCCCACCCACAGCCACCTCACCAGCCAACATATTCGCTCTCTTTTGCAAAATCCTTTTGCTCTGACCCCTCTAATACAAAAGTAGAATTTGGCCTGTAACCACAGTTGGCACACAACTTTTAAGTAGACTTGCTCTAGACTAGAGCACTTTGTGAGTTGTATAGTTTGCTTCAGGCCACCATTTAACTGTCTTGGATAATGAAATGGAAAACTTGATGGACTGATAGAAGAGTTTTGTTTGTCTTCTGGACAGCAGAGGCCAATCCTTCATTGCCTCTCAAACAGCTGCAATCATTTCCATGACCCTTTTAGCTGATACTGAAATCAGTTCTCACTTTTGCATCAGCTCATAAATTATCAGAGAAGTTGGTATTAGCTTTGGCCGTCAGTCTGTTCATTTGACTTGTAGCTTCTGGACTGCACATATCATATTAATGTGTTATTTAGTGAAGCACAGTAATAAGTAAAGCTTTTGTTTTCTTTTAGACCTAAAGATAAATGTTGGAAGCTCTTACATATTCTTATATCTTAATAAGGCCTCCCATGAGGAATTCGCTTTCAGAAAATCACAGAGCTGAGCCTAGAAGTGCCAACAAAGTAAAATTACTAAGGCTTTAATCATGGTTGGCTTATCTGATGCACTTGCTTATTTTCACCTTGTGCTTTGTTCAATATTTTTCTGAGGCCCCAGATGCTGTAGAACAGCTCAGTGAGGTGCCGTGTCTGTCATTCATTCATTCATCTATTGAGCATCCATTATGTTCCACCTCCATGCCAAGCCTTCTACTATTCAGGAGTCAGTATCTCGGTGAGAATGCTTTGGGCTAAAATACACAATGGAAGACCTTGAGAATAGACACTAACTTAAATATCAACCCAAGAAAATTGCTTTTTTGGAGGATCTGTTAGTTTTCTAAAACAATAGACATTGATTATTACAGTTTCTGGGTCAAGAATCTGTATGTGGCTTAGCTCGACGTCTTGGACTCCAGCTCCATCATGAAGCTGTAGCGAAGCTGTTGGCCAGGGCTGTGATCTCATCTGAAAACTTAGCTGGGGATGGTGGTGTCTGCTTCCAAGTTTACATATGTGGCTGCTGGCAAGCCTTGGTCCCTTTCATATAGGCCTCCTAACAGGGTTGCCTCATGACAAGGAAGCTAGGGTGAGAACAATCAAAGACAGAAGCTACTGTCTTTTTATAACCAAATCTCAGAAGCGCCATTCCTTCACCTTGCCATATTCTTGGTTAGAGAAGAATCAGTAAGTTCAGCTTAGACTCAAGGAGAGGAATTACACAACAGTGTGGATATCAGGAGGCAGCTTCTGGACTTAATAGTACATATGAATGTGCTGTTTAGTTGAGCACAGTAATAAATAGAACTTTTGTTTACTTTTAAACCCAAAGATGCATGCTGAAGAGCTACTACATAGTCCTCTAACTTAATAAGGCCTCCCAGGAGGAATGATGAGTCATGACAAGATGGGGCCCATCTCAGAGGCTGCCTACCACAGAGGATATTTTGGTTAGGGACTGGTTCGGCTGCTAGTGACAGACCTGACTTAAGTGGTTCAAAACATAAGGGTTTACTTTTCTAACATAATGAGAAATCTGGAGGCAAAGAGTTGCTAACCTTTGCTCAGAGACTGGGGACTTTTTTTGCTTATGGCCACAAGATAGCTGCTGGAACTCCTGCCATTGTGTCTGCATTTGAAGTTGCAGTAGAGTAAGTGGGAAATGAGGAAAAGAAGTAAAAAGAGTACCAGCCAACTGTCTGTCCCCTTCATTCTAGGAAACACCACTCAACAATCTCATTTCACATTTCCATGGTCATCCCCAGCTTCTATGGAGACTGGGAGATGTAATCATATGCACCATTATCTTAAAGTGCCACTGCCTCTAGCTTCTTCCCACCTCTTGTGCTACAGAGAGCCCTGACTGCCCCTCTTCTCTACCACCACGCCTGCCCCTCAAGTCAGACTAGTGCCCCTCAAGCCAATCATGCCCTTATTAACTGTTGCTCTTGTGTTTTGTGAGGTTTTTTTTTGACTGGGCAGGGGAATATCAATAAGCCCCTCAAGCCTTCCCGCTCCATAGCCAACAAGGAAGGCAGCATTAGAGCTTTACTGCTAGGAATAAGGGCACAGAGATCGTAAGTGCAGACTCCTAAGTAGAGTTCAGGAAGCCTAATTCAAATACTTGCAACAGCTTCTGAAAGTTAAGTGTGAAAGGCACTTAAGATTGAGTCATCGTATGTCCACTCAACAGCTGTCTTCTGAGTATCTGGACTGTACATGGCATTGCCTGGGGACACCATGGTGAGTAAGAAGCAAAAACTGGATATCTACAGAAGACCCAGTCTCAGCTGCTTTGCTAGGGGATTAAGTCGGGATCCTGGAGCTCTGTCACTCTGTCTTCCCTATAATGACTGGTTAGGAGTCCAGGTACTAGAGAAGACTGTCTTGGTACAGGTACCTGCCTTGCCACTCCTGTGCCCCCTTGGGTGAGCTGCTGAACATCTCTGGCCCTCCGTTTCCTCATCAATAAAGTGCCTGTCTTATAAAGCTGTTGGAGGATTCCATGAGAGGCCCGTGTGAGAGGCCCGTGGCTGAGCACAGCACCAGGGGCACTGTGGAAGCTGAGCACATACCAACCACATGGATACTAGTGATGATGATGACAGTGATGATTAGATGATGACAACGGTGATGATAATGATAAGTTTCCACTTTGGGTTTGGCTATAATTTCTTTACTTATGGAATATGCCTATCTATACATATCCTGCCTACTGTCTATCTTCCCTATTAATAGTCTCCAGTGTGGGAGATTCCACCACAGTCTTGACTGGTCCAGAAGCCCATACAATTTTGCAGACAAGCAACACCTAACTTGGGAATATACACATGGCCCAAAGTATTCTTTTAATGTCAGAACCGTCATTACATTTTCCCATACATAACATGATAGGACTTGCACACAGGCCTGCCCACTGAAGATGTATTTAACTCTTTTTTTTTTTTTTTAAGTAATTTATTTATTTGTTTATTTTATTTTTAGAGAGAGGGGAAAGGAGAAGGAGAGGGAGAGAAACATCACTGTGTGGTTGCCTCTCACTCACACCCCCAACTGGTGACCTGACGTGCAACCTAGTCATGTGCCCTGACTGGGAATCGAATCAGTGACACTTGGCTTGCAGGCCAACGCTCAATCCACTGAGCCACAACAGCCAGGGCTTATATTTAACTCTTAACATGACTTACCTTTAGCATTCATTGGACTAACCTGAGTTCTGGGTCTTTGGAACTTGGAAGAGTTAAAGAAGAAGAGCTTTGAAGAAGACACCTATACTGAGCACAATTTTGAAACAGGAAAGTTTATCTATGGTCACTTGCACCTCTATTCCTTGGTGCAGTGTCCACCTCCACATGTCCCTCTGTCCTTCTTTGCTGAAGCCAAGGTCACCTTGTCAGGCTACTTTTGTTCTGGGAAATCACCTAGAGAACAGTTCAGGATTTTACACCAAATTTATTGAGAGAAAAGAGAGAAAGGGATTAGAAGAGAAAAACTCCCAGTTTATCTCAAGGACCCATAAGACAAAGGGAAGAAGGAAAGAAGAATGGGGGAATAAAGAAGCCGGGGGTGGGGGTGCGTAAAGAAAGAAAGGGGAAGGAGGGGAAGGGGAGAAGAATGGGAAGTGAGCAAAGGGGGATGGGGACTTTCGCTTGCCCAGAGGAGCCCGTGAGAATCACTTGCTCTATGTATGGTGAAGCAGTGGCTGTCTCCACATTTCCAGATATACATTTTGGTTAAGGTGAGTTTACCCAGTAATGCATTCAACAGGTTATTTACATTTCCCTGCTTTCACCTGGTCAATATGTTGTGCTAGGTCCATCAATATTTTTTCTGGGAATGAGCAAAGTCCATTTTCATTTCTAATGGGGGAAGCTGGGACCTATGTTAATTTTCATATGTCTTATTTGCATATGTCAAAAGTCTAGGCAGGCAGTCCAGCTGCCGCCATGTTTTGACAATGAATGAATGGGAAGTGTAGGCTGCAGGTGCCCTGAAGGAACTGGACTGGAAGGAGGCGCTTTTGGGGCAAGATGAACCACTGGGAGCAGAGCTTGCACAAGTGCGGTGGAAGCCGCACTCCCTCCCGCCGACCGCACCAGCAGGACCGCCGTGTCCTGACACACCTCACTGTGGGAGTCAGTCAGTGACGGCGTGACAAGCTGAGAATGACTGCTCAGCGCGTGTACGTTTCTGGAGAAAATGCTTGTGAACAAAGATGGAGTGTTAATTGTCAGTATTTAAGGGAGTTTGTAAAAAGAGTGATTATTCAATAAACTTATTGCATGCTACAGTATGTTCCAGGCAACTACTCAGTGAACAAATCCTCAAAGCCTGCCCTCACGTTGCTGTATTTCTGCAGAAAAGATGTTTCACTTCAGAGAAGTCAAATCAGAGGCCAGGGGTCTCAGTTGGGGCCCCCTGCGGGGTCAATGCTCGGCACCTGCCTGCCAACCCTCATCCTGGCCCACAGGCTCCTGCACCCCCAGGTGTGTTTGCTGCACATTACAGGCCAGGCGGCCACTGCTGGGCACCCTTCACTGGGACATGACTGTGAGTTAGGACGACTCTTCTCTCCTGGAAATTAAACCAAGTAGTCTACTCTCTCACACAAAAGCGCTGGCATAGCTTCCTTTACTTTTTATGTCTGGATGTTTTTCCCCTTGGGGCTGCTGCAACTGGACCTGCCTCCCAAGTTCAAAGCCAGTGTGTGTGCAGGAAAGAACTTCTGGATTATGGGGCTGCATAGCAATTAACACACTGGCCCCTGGCAGTAGGCAGCTGAACAAGGCTGGCCATGTCCTTCTCCCTGTGACTCCCTAGTTCTGGTTTCCATTCAGGAGCCCACAGTTGGGGGAAACCTGCCTCTGTGTAGTGGAGACTGGTGTGATGAGCCCACTGAAGACCATCGAAATTTCACTGTGAACACTGGCCTCCACTCTGGGCACTGGGGAGTTTTAATAATGGAGGAAATGCTTACGCTTTATGTTAAGCACAATAAAGCAGGGCACAAAGTTGCATATACAGTGTGAATACAGCAACATAAACAGACAGGGGTCGGGGTGGGAGAGAAAGAGGGAGAGGAAGGAAATTCACTAAGACATTAACAGTGTTTGGCTTTGAGAAGTGGGGTTAATGGTCTCTAGTCTTCTGCATTTTCCAGATCATCCCCAGGCAGTATTTGTAACTTTAATAATCACAGAAACACAAACTTTATATTAAAACATACGTGGTTTCAAGATCTTAATACTTTCCCTTCAGCTTTAAGAACAGCTGGTGAAAGAACCCCTGCTACTCTAACCAGCAGCTGCTGTCTTGATGAATATATCTTCTCTCACGATTAGCGAGGTGAATGTTGGATAGACACTGTCAGTTAGGTAGCTGGTGGATAGAATTGCATATGAAATGAAAGCAATACAAAAACAATATGAAAGCAAAAATAAAAAGTCCATTAACTGGGTCAGAAGTGAATTTCCCCTTAAGAATATGTTAAGAAATAATCACTTAGCAAGCGCCCCACATGCTCAGTCTCTGGCAACCACTAAACTGCTTTCCTTCCTTGTGGACCCACCTGCTCTGGACATTTCATGAAAGAGGTCTCAAGCAACATGTGGTCTTTGTGTCTGGCTTCTTTCACTTAGCATAACATTTTCATGGTTCATCCACATTGTAGCATACATCATACTTGATTCCTTTTCATGGCCAAATAACGTTCCATTGTATGTTACAGTTTCTTGGACAACTTAGGTTCAGCAGAAACATAATCAACTTCTGACCAATTGGCTTCTAGTCAGTTCCACACATGCATGGCTGTAATCATACTCAGAGTTCTTAAGATGTTGGTCTCAGACCTGCTTTATTTCTTCCTTTCTTGTCCCTCACCTCTCTCTCTCCTTTGATTGAACTGTGCCTACCTTGTGCCTTCCTGGAAAGCAATGTGAGGAAGGCCATGCCTTTCCCATCATCTTTTCCTGGGTCATGTTGGGCCTCCATCACTCAAAGATCATCCCAGCCTCACTTCTTTTCATTTGGGATCTATAACCTGTTTACATTTTTGACTCTGAAAGGCCCTGAATTTCTGAATTCCATGGACTCTCAGACATCATTGATTATAAAACAGCATAATTTTACATACCACCAAATTAAAAAAAAAAAACAAACAAACCTCTGCTAATAAAATTACAACACATGATATGGTGAAAAAGCAGTTACAATGTAAGAAAAACAATGCATCTCAGAGTCAATGGCATGGAATAATAACAGTAATAATATAAATGATGGACACTGAATGAGGTCCTATTATGTGCCAGAAATTGTGGGTTATCCCTTGAGAGAAGTATCCTTGTTATTATCTCTCTTACACCATGGAGGCAATAGAGGCAGAGGGAGGAAGCCAACTCAGCAGCCATATCTACAGCCCTTGCTCAAAAGACTGCTGTTGGGATGTACCATGTATCTGTCAAGCACCAGTACACACGCTGTTCATTCAGTCATCCAGGGACAAACATTTGTGGTCACCTGTAGGCGTATGCATGTGAGCAGACAAGATCTTCCCTCTAGGACTTTTCAGTCTAGTTGGGACGGTGTAGGGTAAAGGATCACAGTAAAATATGAAAGCAAGAGAGGGAGAAGGGAAGTCAGTTGGCAACCTCGTTCCCGTGCACACTGTCCCTTGCTGACGGTGTCCTCTGAGTGTGTGACTGTATCCCTCTAGTCCATGGTCCACAGGGAACATGGACCCTCTCTTTCCCAGTGTCATAGATCAGATCCTATGGAAGGACATTGATGGTCCAGCCTGGCCCCATCCCATGGCAGATGCTACTAGTTGTCGACTGAGACCACTTCTCCCTTCTTGCTTACCTTGAAAACATTCAGGTGGCAGTGTGTCCAGCAAAAAGATTACATTCCAAGACTGGCTTTCAGCTGAGAGAGGCCATGGGACTTAGTTCTATACATGGGACTGTTATGAACTTTCAGTAAAACACCATAATAGTGGGCATGGGGTGGCATCATACAATTTTTGGTCTTCCCTCACTTCTTTCTACTGGCAGTACAGAGAATATGGATTTGTTGGCTGGAGCTCCAGCAGCCATCAAGGTCACTTTTAGGTTAAAAGTCGTGTTCTAGGATGGTAGATCAGAAGACGGGAGCTCAAGTTTCTAGTGATACTTTGGGGTGGCCACATCAGTCCGTGTGACGCATGCCACACTGCTTTTTCACGAGAGAGAAACGAAGTCCTAACTTGAGCCATTGTTGCCATGCAGCCAGACAGAATCTTAGTTGATGCGCTTGCCCACTGTGTGATGGGTGGGTTAGGGTGGGCGGTCACGAGGATGGCAGAACCTCCAGAACCACATAAAGGGGAAGGGGAGGCTCCACCAGGAAAGGGTGCTGTTAGACAGATGACAGCTTATCCACTACAAAGACTGCCACTTCCTTGGTGCAAACTAAGAGCCCAGACCTCTTCTAAGCACTCCACCTGCATTGTTATTTAATCCACATCAAAATGCTGTGACAAGACTCTTCATTTACAAATGAGGGAATGAAGGCTCAGGAAGGTCATTTTCTCAAGGACACTCAGTTGGAAGCTGAGTTTCAATCTGGGTCTCTTTGACTCAGGGACAAATCCTTAAACCCTACATAGACCCCCCCAAAACTGTGCAGATGTGAAAGCTGGAGAGTGGCCCAATCTGATCTGTGGCTTTGTCTCATCACAAAAGTGAAAGAAGCCGTTTAGAGAAGGGAGTGGTACAGACAAGCAGGAGCTGGGAAGACACAGGCAGACCCCACAGTGAGTGGCACTCAGTGGGGCAGGCAATGCCTGGGAGTGACACCAGGATCAGCCTGTGCTTGTTCATCGGCAGCTCCATCTGAAGTTCTTGCTGGCATGGTCCCTACTAGATAAGATATTTAACTCACAAGTTTTCAATAAAAGCCTCTAGAGATTAATGTCTGGCCTAGGGTTCTTGTTTGATTACATTTAATAACCCATTAGTGGCCATTGGGAAGTGTGCTGCTTTTTTCTTTTTTTTTTCAATACAGTTAGAGGTTCTAATCATGACCTTTTCAAGAGGTGAGAACTCTGATGGCTTGGAGTGTTAGTTCATGTAAAATAAAGTGAAAATTAAGAGGCTACTACCACTCTTAAAAACATCACTGGGTGCCAAGTCCATATTGCCTTGTAGAGGAGAAGCCTCTATCTGCCTCTTGTTTGGTTTTGTTTCACCAGGTATCAAGACTGAGAACTTCCCAGCTGTGCCAAATCATGCAAAATGGTGAAGACTGTCTTGGCCACCGTTAACTATGGGAAGAAACCATTCATAAGGTCTTCCTGTTGGCCAAGACTGGAGAATTTAACTGCCCTGGCTCTTGATAATAATTTTGCGTAATGTTTTTCTTGTTAAAGTTTCAAAAGTCTGTCTTCACCAAACCAGAGACAGCTGATTCAAACAATAAACTCAGAACATCCTTACCGTGTTTGTCAGGACTGGATGGTGCCGTGTTCTATGGAACACATATGCAGGGATCATGCCCTTTCTATGAGCACCCACCCCAGTCCAGGCTGTAATACCTTCTCCATCTCTGTTCCGTTTTCCTTGGTTTTCCTCCAACCTCGCTGGCCAACAGCGCTGGGCTTCCTTCCCATCTTCACACGTTTTCTCTCTCTCATCCAGACCAGATCTTTAATTCCATCTCTAGGACGTGAACTCTGGCCCACTCAGCCTCTCCACATGGATGTCTGATAGATACGTCCAAATTAAAGTAGCCAAAACAGAACCCATGACTTCACTGCATCCCAAACTGCATCTGTTCTTTCTTGACCTTCCCATCTCTGTAAATGGTACCACTCAGTTGCTCAAGGGAAAAATCTAAGGTCTATGCTCCCAAACCCAATCCATTCATCAACTTTACCTCTAAAACATTACTCTAGTAGACCCCCTCTCTCCATCTCTGTGACCATAGTCACGTTCCCAATGGGACACACTGGACATCCTGTTTCTACTTGGTCCTACACAGATGCTCTCCACTTAACAGTCAGAGTTAGCCTTAGAAAATTCAGATCAGACCAGGTAACTCTCCTGTTTTAAACCCTCCAATGTCTACTCAGTGCACTTGGCATAAAATCTGAGTTCCTTGCTTGCCACCCTCTCCAGCTGCTTCACATCTTCTCTCCCTGCAGTTCACCAAGCCTCCACCATGCGGCCCTCTTTCATGTCCTGCCACATTCCAGGCTCCTTTTTGTGTCAGGGGCCTCAGCATTAGCTGATTCCTTGTCCCCGCCACGCTGCTCCCTTGCTCCTGACCATCATTCAGATTTCAGTTTAAAGGGTACCTCTCCAGAAGGGCCATCTAGAAAGGCCGTTCAATCTCAAGTAGTTCTCTCTTACTCATGCTAGTTTTCTGCGCAGTTCATTTCACTAGCCTGCATTGTTTCTTGGGCACTCTATTTTCTGTTTCATCCCACCAGAAGGTAACCGTCATGAGAATAGGGACCTTTTGTGTTCTTTTCCTGCAGTGTCCCCAGGACCTGCACCAATGCTTGGCACCTGGCAAACATCCATTAAATATTTGTTGGATGATTGAGTTCCAAATGTGTATTTTTCTCCATATAGTCTGATATCCTCTATATTATTGTCTGCTTTGTTAAGTATTGTTTTATAATCATGCAGCTCATTCATAGGCACTGTACTTTTTAAAAAATGATGCATATTTAGAGTGTGATTCATTCATTTAAAATTCTAGACTTTTGACTATATCCTGTGAGTCAGAAACTGTATTGTTGGCACAAATTTCAAATAACCAACCACACATATCTGGCATTTTACCAAGTCAATGGCATTTATGAATAATAGCCCATATTTAGAGATAGTCCTTATTGTTCTAGGCAGTATGCATATTTGCTTTTAATTTTCATATAACCCTCTGAGGTTGGAACTACTTGTCTCAATTTTGCAAATGGGCTCAGTGTATTAGTTTTCTAGTGCTGTGTAACAAATCACCATTAACAGAATGCTTTAAAACAACTCACATTTATCAGCTCACCGTCTTTTTTGTCAGAAGCTTGGGCGGCATTCACTGAGGTCTCACACATTGAAACCAGGGTGTCAGCTGGGTTGGGCTGGGCTGGGCTGGGCTGGGCTCGCCTGTGGAGGCTGTGAGGGAAAATGCACTCCAGGCTCATCTGGTTGTTGACAGAGTTGAGGGCCTGGTAGCTGTAGATCTGAGTTCCCATGTCCTTGCTGGCTCTCAGTTTTGAAGACAGCCCTCTTTTCTGACCACATGATCCCTTGGGCTCTGAATCTCTGACTTCCTCTTCCACTTGCAGTCAAGGAAAAGCTTCTGCTTTTTTTTCCATTGTTTTAATTGTTGCTCTATTACAGTTGTCTCATTTTTCCCCCATTGCTGTCCCCTGTTCCGCCCACCCCTTCCTCCCACAGTCAATCCCCACCCTGTTGTCCATGTCCATGGGTCATTTATATTAGTTCCTTGACTAGACCCTTCCCCTTCTTTCCCCCTTCTCCCCCTCTTCCATCTCCACTGGTCATTGTCAATCTGTTCCTGTTTCCATGCCTCTG
This sequence comes from Furipterus horrens, assembly GCF_987537825.1. Classification (NCBI taxonomy): domain Eukaryota; kingdom Metazoa; phylum Chordata; class Mammalia; order Chiroptera; family Furipteridae; genus Furipterus; species Furipterus horrens. The sequence goes on from NW_028327176.1 coordinate 70,272,805, forward strand.
GTTCTATTTTGCTCATTTGTTTGTTTTGCTCATTAGGTTCCTGTATTAGGTAAGATCATATGGTATTTGTCTTTCACTGCCTGGCTTATTTCACTAAGCATAACACTCTCCAGTTCCATTCATTTTGTTTCAAAAGGTAGGAGTTCCTTCTTTCTTTCTGCTACATAGTATTCCATCATGTAAATGTATCAGTTTTTTAATCCACTCATCTACAGATGGGCACTTAGGCTGTTTCCAGCACTTGGCTATTATAACTAGCACTGCTATAAACATAGGGGTACATGGGTTCTTCTGAATTGATGTTTCAGGATTCTTTGGGTATAATCCTAAGAGTGGAATCACTGGATCAAAAGACAGTTCCATTTTTAGTTTTTTGAGGTAATTCCATACTGTTTTCCTTCTTCTTTTAAAGGGATCCCCCATATATTCCCTTTCCTTATGGTCAGTTTGCTTGGCTTCACTTACATCTGTAAAATCCTTTCCCAGAAGTACTTACATTAGCATTCGAATAACTAGGAATCTGCCAAATTGTAATCTGTGCTCACAAATGATCTTAATTAGAAAAACTTCCAGATGGTCATATCAGATGTTTGGTTTTGCTTTTCTCTTTTTACCACCTGTCAGTGACAGGGATCACATAGCAGCACAAATGTCAGTTGAAGCTGAAAATGGTGCTTTGGGGGAGTGAAAGATGAAGTGCCATGGTTGACCTAGTGGGTTGAGATATAGCACCCAGCTCTGCTCCCCTCCAGCAGGGCCATGAAAGCAGAGCTTGTCCCAAGTGAATGAATCAGAGGGTGAAAATGTGCCTTATTTGAGCTGATGTTTCTAAGAGATGGGCATCTGTGCTGTTCTCCCCTCACCAGCCCGAACCTTGCCTGTGCTGCCTGCCATGTAGACCAGGAGCTAGAGCCCAGCACCTAGGGCCCAAGTTCCCCACTGGCACCCAGGAGCAGCCTTCTGCACTGCACTTGGGGAGGTGGTGACTGCAAGGTGGCCAACCTATGCCATTAGGCATGACATCTTCAATTCTGACGTTCCTTCACGTTTTAATGTGAGTGATGAATACCTATACACTTCAGAATTTGGACTCTTTTTGCACCTTTTCCCTAATTTGTCAGACGTCACCCTGCACCGTGGTGTGTGCAATGCAAATGGTAGAGTTTCAAGTTGGAGTCTTCCTTTAGGTCATCTGGTCCAAGGATTCCAACCCTGACTAGCTTGGGCGCCTCAGGAGTCTAGAGTTAGCAGAAATGGGCTTTGTGCACAAAAGACCATTGGGCAACTCGGACTGCTGTTTGGAGAGCCATCTATAGCTTTCATCAGAAACTTGAAGGGGGCTTTTGCACACCCAAAGTTAAGGACAACTAATCTAATCTAACCCATTTCAAGTGCGGATATAAGTGCCTCTTTGAGGATCCCATACAGGGGACGAGTCGGTCTTAGAGGAAGCTCGAGGGACAAGGACTGCCAGGGGGCTGGTAGTGAAGGGGGCTGTGTGGGCTGGAGCCAGCTTATTTTGTTGTGAGAGCAGCTTTTGTGCATGTCTTCCCAACTTGCTTCCAGTGACATTGTGCTGGTGGCTGGAACTGGCAATGAAGGGAGAGTTTACATCCAAGAAATCAGTAAGCACCACCAGTTGAGGTTTGTTTTATTCATTTGTATTTGGAGAGCCAGTTGTTAAATATTTACTGCCACACCACCGGGTGGATGCACAGAAGATGGAAGGGAGTCAGGAGAGGCCCGGTCTCCAGCTCTGTGCCTGGGAACGCAGACATGCTGGCAGCGCCTGTGGGAGCTCAGAGGGACAGCTGCTGATGACCGCTGTGGGCTGGGACGTGCAGTCTCTAAACGGGAGAGCAAGGGGAAGTCAGGGCTAGCAATCTTGGCTAATAGCCAGGAGCAAAGGGAAGGAGAGAGACAGTGGTCAAGGGTGGAGAGTAATCACAACATAATGTGCGGCTCACTTGAGCAGAATGATGCCTTATGAGCTCCTTAAAGAAGGGAGTCACCATATGAACCAGAAGACCCACTGCTGGATATTTACCATGAAAATTAAAAACTGTGTCCATGCAAAAGCCAGCACACAAATGATCACAGCAGCTTTATTCGTCAAGAATGTCCCTGAACAGGTGAGGGATAGACCACCTGTGCTACAGCCATACACTGGAACAGCACTTGGAAATACAAAGGAGTAAGCATGGATACACACAACAACTTGGGTGGATTTCAGGGTGTGCGTGTGTGTGTGTGAGAGAGAGAGTGTGTGTGTGTGTGTGTGTGTGTGTGTGTGTGTGTGTGTGTGTGTGTGTGTGTGTGTGTTGTGTTGAAGGTGTTTGAAGCAGAGTGGGACTCTCAGGCCTGTCCCACAGAGCTGGAAGCTCTACACACAGCCATCGGTACTGACGGTCTTCCCAGCTAGGGGCAGAAAGTGATCTCACGGGGTTAGTTCAGTTTATGGAGTCCAGCCCTGGAGGGAGGCACATGCCTTCTCATTGATGTTCTCACACCAACCTTCCCCCCGGGGACGTGTGCTTGATCCACTCTCCAATCTGGACCACTGTCAAAGCTTCTCTCTTGGATTTCTCTCTCTTTCTTACTAACACGTTTCTCCTCCACTTCCCCAAATCCCGCCTTTATCATTTCTCTAATGTGTTCCCATTTCTTTGGTGAAAAGTGTCAACTCCCCATCAAAGGGAACTTCAGCTTTAGCTGTAATATTTTAAGGTTTTTTCATAAGAATATTATATTTGTCTACTACTTGTCATTAAATTTTTGAACCTGATGTTACATTTATTTTATTAAGCATGATGAAACATACAAGAGCACATACAACATACATGGATTGGCCCCACCCCATTTGGCCAATGTCCTGTCCCAGCCATGGGCTCTTTGTCACCAAGGCTAGGCCCTCCCCATCAGCATGGGTCTAGTCCCTCCTTCTAGCTCACCAAGTGCCTGTAGTTCTACCCTGCATCCCCAGTTTTTCCCTCTAGACTAAGTCATTTCAATCAGTAAGTATATAGATAAGCAAAAAAGGAAATTTCTCTTGACCCCACTGGCCCCTCCAGTTATAGTCCCATTTCTAGAAAGCGGAATCTCTTCTCACTGTCTTCCTTCTCTGTCTACTTTTTGTCTCCAGACTCCCTTCAGACCTCCACACCTGCTCTCCAGCAAGGCCCCCCTTGCCAGATCCAGTCACCCTCTCATGACCCCTCACTGCTGATTATACAGGTGATCATTCTATCCTTTGAAAACACCTTCTTCGTTTGCCTTCCAGGGGCCACGCTCTCCTGACTCTCCTTCCCCCTCACTGGCCTCCGCGCCCCAGGCCCCCGGCGCCCCTTCCCTGCCGGCTCCTCCTCACCCCCGACCCCCTGAGGCTGCAGGGCCCCTGAGCTCTAGACTTGCTTCCTTTGTCAACACGCATTCCTCTGGTGAACTCATCCAATTTGTGACTTTACAGATTATATTCCAACCAATTTAAGATGTTCTTAGTTATAAGTGCACTGTTGAATTCAAGTTCCACCAAGGAAGAAAAAATGCTGCCAGTTAGGCTCTTACATCCCATCATTTCAGGTGCAAGTGTCCCTTTGTTCTCAGAGTCTCCAAACGGCTCTGGGTGAATACTGATGCTTCTCTGCCCAACTCCTTGGTCGTAGAGAGCAGGTTCATTCTTTGTCTTCTGTTACCCCTCCATCTCTTTAGCACTCATCCTGTGGGATCCTTACATGTTTTTGAGGAGGTCTTGCTTGGTACTGACTGCCCTGCCATACCGTGGTCAATGGGAGCTTACTCCCTGGGCTGTGCAGCACACAAGCTGCATAACTATGTATTACTACTTGACTTCACCAATTCTTCCAAATTCCCTCCCTCCCTCCCTCCCTCCCTCTCTTCCTTTCCCCTTCCTTCCCTCCCTCCCTTCTCCCCTCCCTCCCTCCCTCCTTCTCTCCCTCCCTCCTTCTCTCCTTTCTTCCTTCCCTCCCTCCCTCCCTCTCCTCCTTCCTCCATCCTTCCCTCCTTCCCTTGTCCCCTCCCTCCCTCCCTCCTTCTCTCCCTCCCTCCCTCCCTCCTTCCTTTCCTCCCTCCTTCCCTTCCTCCTTCCTTCCTTCCCTCCTTCTCTCCCTTCCTCCCTCCCTCCCTTCTTTCCTTCCTTCCTTCCTTCCTTCCTTCCTTCCTTCCTTCCTTCCTTCCTTCCTTCCTTTCTCCCTCCCTTCCTTCTTTCCTTACTTCCTTTCTTTCTTGCTTCCTTCCTTCCTTTTCTAGACTTCTGAAGCTTGAAAGCAAGAATGAGTATCCTTAGTTCTCTGCATTCTTTCCTGTTATCCCTGGGCAAAGGCCTCCTGAACACACCCCCATGGCAGGAAGGGGCCATGTTTGACCGAAATAGGCTTGGGAGCCCACCCTAGGAGCAGCCAGAGTGGCAAGGGGTGGCATTTCTTTGTTTTGCTTCACTCCACCAAAATTCTCCCTGGATGCAGGGTAGAGTCCATCCCAACCAAATGTCATGGCTGCTACTAGGAGGGAGAGGCTGGAAGCCATGTGGGGCACGGGAAGGTCTGCTCCACAGGGACACAGGCAGGAAGGGTGTTTGCAGACAGAGGAATCTGAGTCTGGACTTAGGCCCGTAGACAGGAGGAGGTTAAGGATGTTGGAGGAAAAGATTCTGTATTTGATTAGGAGCAAAATCTTGGAAAGCAGTGAGGCGAAAAGAGGGGAGGGGCTGGATCTGACATAGGGCAGGCCCCTTCCCGGAGATAGGGTGGTGAAGAGACCTGTTTTCTTCAGTGAGGAAGGGGCCATTAAGTGTGGTTTCTGATGATGCCCTCATGTCCCCAAGGAGGAGGAGCACTGTTTCTGGGAGCACTGGTGGCGAGTGTAGCTTCCTGGTGCTCTGGGGAACATGCCAATGGGTAATTCTAATTGAATTTTTGAGAATTGTTACCACCTTAAGGGATAGATCACTTCAAGGTTAGATTTTTTATTTATTTCTCAAATAAATAGGAAGTGCCTGCACCTTACACATGCCTGAAGAGTTTAGGAAGATGCATCGTGAAGTAAGGGGATGTGTGCGTAAAAATTTGAAAAAGTCCTTTGTAAAAATCCATGTGGTCTGGTGGTTTGGAATGTGGGCTCTGACGCCAGGCGGCCTGGCGACGCACTGTGGGCTCTGAGGCCTCAGCAGCTTCTGGCCATCCCTGCTCCTTGGGTTCTTTGCTGGCAAGTGGGGGTGAGGTCATACCTTCCTCACAGAGCTATTTTAAGGATCAGAGGTTTAGGAAGCTGTGCATGCTTAGGAGGCTGACTGGCACATATGAAATACTCTTTAAAAAATTTTCTTTATCCTCATCCAAGGATATGTTTATTGATTTTAGAGAAAGAGAGAGACAGAGAGAGGAGGAGAGGGAGGAAGAGAGAAAAGCATTGATGTGAGAGAGGAACATCAATCAGTGCCTCCCATACATGAGCCCCAACCAGGGCTCGAACCTGCAACCCAGGTACATGTCCCAACTGGGGATAGAGCCTGCAACCTTTAGGTGTACAGGACAATGCTCCAACCAATTTAGCCACCTGGCCAGGACTAAAATACTCTTAAATGTGACCCATCCAATGTGTAAGAACCCTATGACATGCTAAAATGTGCTGTCTTCAGACTGTGCACTCTCTTTAGGAGTGAAACTTGTTTATTTTCTTAATTCAATGAAACCTACATTTTTACAGTGCTTTTTCTATTGGCCAAACACCCTGCATATGTTTATAAAGTGTTTCCATGTTTAAAATGTCATTATTATTTCCTTTCTAGTGGAACATGCAGGAGTGAGCCAGCTTATAGTGAATGGACTCTAGAACATTCCACATTAAGTCCCAGGGCTATCAATATATTGGGACCAGCCTCCTCCCCCTCCCACTAATGCCCTCTCCCACTCCTGGCCCCAAAAGAGAAGAGCTCTGTGTACATGGTCAGTCTGGATTCAGACACAGTATTCAGTATGACACTGTGTCGGGGGGACTCAGTTCCACTGACCGTCCACAGTGGTGGCTCACATGGCCACTTTGGAAGGATGCCCAGTTTCATGCCTCGGGCCTTGCCCTGGAATGTTCTGGAAGACTCCTTGTAACAGCACTGCTGTGGAAGAAACCACTGATAAAGTGATGACGCCTCTGGCAGGGTGCTTCCAGCAGGAGGGTGTGGCTGCTACTTGGAGCCTACATTCCCCAGCTATTTCAAATTTAAAAAATTCATTCTTAGTGGTTTTAATTAATATTTTTTCAGTTCCTCCAGAGATTAATAAATTGACAGTTCAAGTCTTCATAAATAAAGGCTGGCTTTGCACACACTGCGCTCCTGGCACCACACATGCCTCCCGGGGCCCTGCTGGACGCCACTGCCTGGCATGTGTCCCTCAGGGGCTGCTCTGGGAGCTGCAGCCCCACCCTGCTCCCACTTTTCCCTAAAGAAAACACACTGCAATTCATTGCACAACAAAAATATGTCTAAATTCCAGAAAACCAATAGGTTCTCTACTCTACTGAAAACAAAACAAAACAAAACCCAATTGCAAGAAATAAGAATATTTGGCCGTTTGATTGACACAGTACAACTTTCACAGGGGACCCAAATCCCTTGGTATTTATCGTCTTACAGTAAATGCCCTGATTTTCCTATTACAAGAACTGAGATATGGAATAATAAGCAAGTATTGTTCCTTACAATGAACCCAGCTATAGGTGGAAACTGTCTGCTGACCACTCGAAGGGGAGGACCACTGTACAGAGACGTGTATGCCTGGTCTTCTGGCCCCCTGCAAGATGTCACTTCCTTATTTGCTGTCTGTGCTGTGAGGGTGTCAGAGTATGGCCCACACAGCAGCAAGCACTGAGTCAAGAGATGAATGGGATGTTCACCCATGTGAACATTCCTCCAAAAACCTTGGTTGGCCTGATGTAACCACAGCTGCCTTTCTGGCTCCTCAGAGGCTACTGAGCTTCCAGGGATGGTTCTCATAATTAAAAAATGCGGGAAGTGGTGGGTGGCTGTCCCACCTGGGATCCTTATACAGAAAACTGGGAGGCAGGGGCTATTCTGTTCGCATGTAATTGTTCATCAACAATGTTTGAAAGTTCGATTGTTATACCCTTCAATAATCAAATCTGACATATTCTTAAAGCCTGGAAGATGGATAGAAAATATTTTGCAGGTCACTTAGTCCTGGAAACAGGGCACACACCCCTCTAATAAACAGCTGTGAACCCTGAGAAAAAAAATACCTAATAAAAGCAGCTGCTGGTGGCTAACTGGGCTCAAATTCAAAAACAGCCTAGCAGCCATTTCTAAACAGGGGTCTTTCATGCAAACCACACTTCAGAGAGAAGTCTGTGCTGAACTTCCTACCTGCCCTGTGATCCTGTCCTCTGAACCAGCCCTTTATAAAAGAGTTCTTGTAATCCTATTAGAAACCAATAAGGCAGAGACTTTCCCCATCCGATTGGATCTGTGCAGCCATATCCCTATCAGCATCTTCACTGACTAGTTAGAGCTGCTTTATTCTGACCAATCAGGATGGTGCTTTTTGGACCAATCAAATTCTGAGGCTTTGAAATCCTCATTTGCATTAGGATGGACTAATCAGGGACCAGGGGTAGGGACTTCTCTCTATATAAGTCAGCTATGCTCTGGCTTAGACAGCACACTTTCCCCTTCCACCAAAGACTGAAGACTTGTTTCCCTGTGGTGGACCAAGCGCAGGAGAGCAGCCTGGACTGAGGGCTGCCTACCCTGAGGGCCACCTCACAGCTGTGCTGCTTCATAACTGAGCTACAACATTATTGAGCTGTTCCACAGCTGTGCTGTATCACAGTTGACATGTTTGCACTGAATAAACTTCCTTCTTCACTGCACCCCAAACTGAAATTCCTATTGGCTTTGAATTGGCACCAACAACCGTCCGTTGAAGCAGCTTTGAAGAGAGCATGATTTTTAGATTCCACCATTTATTGCATCAGAGGAAGATATGCAGAAGAAAACACAGACTGATATAAATGTTACCAGGGCAAAGCAAACCCAGCCTCCTTAAAGAGTAAGACAGTGTTCCATTCCTCTCCCTTCCCTGTGATGCCTTGAGAAGAGCCAGCGTTTCGTACAGGAGCTTTGTGACATATTACAAAATTTCAGTGTACGTTTGAAATTCAAATGCACATGAGATTTGTGATGTTATATTTCAGTTGTTCTCAACTGTCCCAAATTAAGCCTTTCCCCTGGGGCCACATGTGAGGTCATGGGTCTCTCTGCCAGGGCCAAGAAGGCTGTCCTTCCAGGAAGGGCTGCACAGACCCTGGGAACCGACCAGCCATCTCGCAAGAATGAAGAGAATGTCGGGAGAGGAAGTGGTGGCTGTGAGTCAGCATGAGTCATCTCGTCCCAGTGAGAATGAAGACTGAGGTGTGTGCCTCTTTCTTTCTTTTTTTCTTTTCTTTTCTTTCTTCTTCTTTTTTTTTTTTTTTTTTTTTTTTTTTGGTCTTTATTGTACAGACGTCATTGGGAATGGATGGAAATAAGTCACTATATGGTCGTTGCTTTTTAAGTTTCAAGGAGATATTCCAAGCAGGCTGTGTCTGAGCCAGTGTCTGTCTCCAGATCGTCCCTGCACTGTCCCTGGGAAGGTGGAGCCATCAGCGTCTCCCTGGTGAGTATGCTTCTGTCGTTTTTAATGATCACTTCTGCAGTTTGCCTCAGAGTCTCCATTGTGTCAAAGCTGTTGTGTTTGGAGTGAACACTGTGTTTTGTTCAAACTCTGAGGAGCCATCGTTTTTAGAGAAGTGGCTGCCTGCATCCCTACCCCCAGAGCTACTGGATTTTAGCCTGGCTGTCTGGGGAAGTTTCTGAGTTGGTAATTGTGAGAATGTAGACGCTTGTGATGTACTAGTTCGTCTTGGCAGAGGCAGTGATGCTTGCCTGGAAAGAAAGCTGCCGGAGACTCCTATCCGAAGCCACAGTGAAGCGCAGCGGTGGAGGTGGGGACCTGTGCTGGCCCAGGGCTGCTGAGGTTGGGCTTCCGTCTCTTGAGCTGGAGGAAACAGCCCTGAGCAATTTCTGGCCACATGGTCTGAGCTGCCCAGTTTTAGAGCAGGAAATGCAATGGGGAGGAAGAATTTTGGCTTCCCTCTCTAAAGGCATATGAATGACTCCAGAAACTTACTGCATGTCTCTTCCTTTCCCTTAACATTGAATGTTACAAGCTATGCTGGAATCAAAGAAAAAGTGCCAGGGTGGGGGCTGGAGCAGCGGTGAGGACAAGGTAGCTGAGTTGTGGAGGCCTGAGGTGACCTTGGTATGTGTTACTATTCTGATTAGGCTTTGCTTTACTGTCAAGTAAAATACAGGAAATTTTTTTTAAAAAACATCGTTCTACTTACTGTAAATGAAACGGTTAAAATGTCATAAAGACCTTATGATAAACATTTTTTGAATTTGCTTAAAAAGCTGCACATCGGTAAGCAGAGTATGACAGAGCTTTTTCAATACAGTCATTTGAGTGCGTGGGCTTCCTGGGTTAATAATGAGTCAGCACCCAATTTCTAAAATTGGAGCAGCTAAGAGAAGGTTTGATCAGCTCCCAGCACTGAACACCGGCTGGCTGCCCCCTCTAGGAGGATTTGGTTCTTTGGTTAGAATCAACTAAAGATGCTTCACCTGTTTGGTTCCAGCTCTTTGGTGAGCCACTGAGAGGCCCCTTTGCTAAAGGGTTCCCATGCCAGGGCCAGCTCCTTTAGCTGATGTGGTGATTTTTAGGCTGAGTATACAGTTTTTTAAATAAAAAATGCAGAGCTTATGGTGGGCTGGTGTCCTGTGACGTCACACCCACTGAGGGACCAAGTGGGGAGGGGCTCATGGCTTGAGCTGGCATTCTGCACGTGCATGCAGGGTGGGAGGAGTGCCCATTTGAAATCAGAGAACAGCATTACTTTCCTCAGACCTTACTCTTCATATCTATAAAGTGAGAGAAGTGTTAAGAAAATGAAAAATGAAATACGATAAAACAGCCAGGGTTGCAGGAAGGCAGCTCGAGGGCCAAGGGCAGTCCTGTTTGAATGCACTTCTCATCGCATTTGGCTGCGCCTGCCCAGGACTGGGTTTTTGTGCTTGGCTGCCTGTGGCTGTGGACATGCCTGCCTCAGAGGACTGCAGGAGGACTCAGAGAGTTGGCAGCTGCTGAGTGCGTGCCGGGGTCCTGGCACAGACGGGCTCCCAGCAATGTCAGCTCTGCCACCTTTTGCTTGGACCTAGTCCCTGAAGGCTTTGGGCTTTTGGCCTCTCATTTGGCGCCATGACTTTTCAGGCAGGATCCTGCCACCACAGTGTAGCCAGTGGTTGTTCCAAAAGCTGAGAGTCATGGCCACAGCCATACCGGTGTCAACTCGGGGCCTCAACAAGGCAGACTCTGTGGATTTCCTAAGTGGGAGACCAGCCCAGCCTCTCTCTTGGTGAATAGTCCTCAAAGTACTCAGAGAGAGGTCATCTTCATGGAGAGGAGAGCCGGTGGCTGCCTTCCTGAGATGGTGCCTCAGCGCTTCCCACACAAGCACTTCCTCTTGTCCCCATTTCAGAGATCACCAGGTGTTGGTGTCTTTTGTTGCCCAGGTCCCATGTCTTCAGATTCTTCCTGATAAGTGCTGTTGGGCAGTGGCTTGAGGAGGCTGATTTTATCCTAGACATTGAGTGTCTTCTTTCATGTAGAATTTGGGCAGTTGTTTGGAGGCTGGGAACTGACTGGCCTCTTAACCATGAGAAAGGAGCCTGCAGTAAACTGATATTATCACTTCTGTAATCAGGAGAATGAGTTATTTTAAAAGGCCTGAAATGAGGTCACAATCATGTCTGAAAAGAGAGCATTTATTAATATAATCTGCTCTGTCATTTTTCCAACTACTGTCCTGATTCTGAGTGTGGAGGGGCAGTGAGGAAAGAGGGAGGCATCCTTTGAGAGAAACTGAGCAGATACTTATCACAACATCTCTGCAAAAAGAAAATGCTGACAATTTGATGACATTTGGAAGTTGCTCAGAGCCCTGTTGTCAGGTGCCCTCAGCCTGGGGGCTGGCTTATGGCTTGCTGGCTGTCTTTACCCTATCCTCACCAACACCTTACCTGGGCTCTCCTAACTTCCTGCTGGCAGGTTTCCATGGTAGCCAACAGGTGTCTACACCATTGGCTGCCATGTGGTGAGCTCACCTTCATGTTGAGTAAATTACTTAACTTCTTGGCATTCCATTTTCTTCATAGTGAAATATGAATGGTAATAGTACCTGCCTCATGAATTCTTATAAAGATCAGTGATGATAGCTTAGCATATGAGTTATTGGAGGCTCAATAGCTGTGAGATATACATTCACTGATTCAGAAATATAACAGATGCCTTTGTACCTCTACCTAGGCTCTGCCCTCCTGGCATTCATAGGAATCAGTTCTCATGCCCCTGACATGAGAGCCTTTTGTGTCATCAATTCTATGGCATGTTCTGCCTTTGCAAGACAGTTACTGATTAGGTAAATGGGAAGTGCTTCTTGGCTCTCTTTAGGAAAACCTGGGGTTCTAGATATCAGGGTAGTCATCACCAACACATCATAATGATCACCATCATCATCACAATCATCATCATTATCACTACCATCACCATCACCACCACCACCACCACCACCATCATCATTATCATCACTGTCACCATCATCACCATCATTATTATAACCCTCACCGTCATCACTGCTGTCAGCGATATCCTTACAATAAGAATAGCTTCCATTTATTCAGCCCAACTGTATGATAGTAACTTTTTATGACTACCTTTATCTCCCAACGTATACACACACACACACACATACACACACACACACACCCCTCGGTGAGAGGAAGGATGGCTGGTTACTCAACTCACTTGAGGTTCAAGATTCCCAGGTAAGTAAATGTATCAGGCTGAGCAGCTTCTTCAAAGATGCACAGTGTGTGTGTGTGGGGGGGGGCGCTCACCCTCATCAGGAGAGGAGAGCCAGGAGAAGCAGGGGACCAAGAGAGTTCTGTGTGTGATTCAACAGACTGAGGCCATGGGCCAAAGAAGTCCAGGACCACCAGCCTCAGGCTTGCCCCCAGGGTGGAAGCAGCTGGATTCTGTACTCACACTTCCTTTCGAAGCCAGCTACAGTCAACTTCTGGTTACTTGAAAATCATCACAGTTCATGGAGCTGACTCATATTAAAAATATTAAGCAAGACACACTTAAAACTAAAGCCACAGTGCACATAACATGGCCTTTCCTCGTCAGCTCTGAAGATAATTCATGACCATGCAGTGCATTGGAGCCAAACCATCATACTCATTCTGGAAAGGGAAGGTATCCAGTGCTTTATGCATCTCCTTTCCGAGACTTTAGGTTTGGAGTGCCAAATCTTGGCTGTCATGTGTTGGGCAGTTGTTACTGGTGCTCATATGTGGGAAGTTTTTCGCCTGTGCCACAATCCAAAGGCTCCTCTCTGCCCACAGTGCCATGGGTGAGCATGGCGTGCTTGGCCCAGGGCTGCGGGGTGGGATTGGACTCCTCATAGGTGCAGGAGAGTTCTGTTTAGACCACAGAATTCAGGAAAGGGAAAGTCAGCATAGATCAGAAGGAAGTTGGGCACCCAGGGTGGAGGAGCTGGCAGCAGGTTTAGCTGGTCTCAGAGGATGTCTCTGATTTTTTTTTTTTAAATGGGTGTTATTGCATCTTGTATAATTGGAAAAACTAATGGCTATGGCAAATCTCATCTATTGTGGTTTTCCTGCTTATCTCTTGCTTTCAGAATTGATTACCCTGCAGGTGAGGGCTTCTGCTATAGACTTCTAGCTCTTCTCCCCACCCTGTCCTTTCAAAATTTTATCACACTTAAAATATTAGGATTTTTAATGGGGGCAGGAATGTATCATTTTAGTTGTTCTCAGTGGATACACTTCTTACAGAATGTGAGAAGAATGGAGCCATAATTCAGCTAGATACAAATAAAAGCTTTACAAAATGGCAATGGTTCCAACAAGTGTCAGGCTTACTTTCTGTCAGATAGAAAAAGATAGGAGGCAGGCTGTTCAGGGTGAGAGTCAGCAGGCAGTTCGTTCACCCATCTCACTGCTCTGTCATCTTAGCATTGGCTTCCTTCCTTAAAGTTGTCTTATGGTTTCAAGAATGCTGCTGGAGCTGTAGCCATCACCACAGCATTCCATACAGGAGTAAAGAGGAAAGGAAGGTGGGGGTGGGGACAAAAGGTTAAGTATTCTGGATGTCAGGCTCCTTTAAAGAGCTTTCCTAGAATCCTCAAGTAAGCCTTTCAGCCTTCATTTTTCATTGACCACCCTATCTGTAAAGGCTGAGAAATGTCATTTTTTAACTGGGCACATTCCTGCCCCTGACAACACAGGGGTTGTTGACAACACAGAAGCAGAGGAAAATGGATATAGGATGGGCAACAAGCAGTCTCCATGACAGAATGCTACTGAAGACAAGTAGATTCTCAGTCCTGTTAATAGACTCAGGATCCGGTCACTTAGCCTCTCTGACCGGGGTCTACTCTGTGAAAGGCCTACATTGCTCTCACTAGAAGTATCAGGAGGGGTATAGAGATTGTACCCCTGGCTTCAACAGCTTTGAACAAACTTGGAGGAGGGCATTCAAAGGACAGAAATCATTGTTTGCTTTTTATGGTACATCTGAACAGGATATCTTTTCATTCATGTCTTTTGCAAATATTTGTCATTTATTCAATAAAATAATGATCATTCGAACACTGCTTTGTTTATTGAGTGCTTACTTGGTGCCAGACACTGTTTTTTGGGTGCTTTGCAAGAATGACCTCATTCAGTCCTCACAGAACTGTGTGTGGCAATTGGCGTTGTCATCCTCAGCATCCAGACACAGAGGGGTTAAGGGAGACTTGAGTGTCACACTGTTAGCAAGTGGAAGACTTGGCTTGGAACCCAGCAGTCTGGTTCTTTGCCCCAGGGATGTGGTGAGCTGGCAGACAAGGTCTCTTCTATTTATGTCTTTCTGGTGAAATAGATGTAAACCCTTTACTGTCAGGCTGTTTTAAGAGTCCCAGGAGATGGGCACAGGGAGGTGGAGCTGCTTCACCCCCTGAGCACCTCCAGCCTTGAAGAACTACATTACAGAATCAAGTTCAAGCTGAGCACTCTCCCCAGAGGACACACCAGGAATCTCAGCGATGTCCGGGCTCAGGACTCACCTCTGCTCGCAGCCAGCTCCTGAGGATGCCCTTGCTCAAATTAGGACCACGCCCTTCCAGTCCCAGGCGCAGCCAGGAAACTGTCCCAGCCCGGCTTCAAAGGCGTGGTGCTGGTCCAGCCAAGGGCAGAGTAGCTGAAGTAGAAGGGGCTCAGCTTTAAGGAGCACGGTTTATTCATACACTTCAAGCTGATCAAAGGCCAAAGAAGGTGGAGCTGCACAACCTCTGCCCTGTATCCTCATTACCTGGTGGCACAATGAGGACCATGGAGACGCATGAGGATAGCATGGATTTGTCTGCTGTTATCTCACCTGGGACCGAGTCCCCTCCTGTGTTCTCCTTGCTCTGTACCATCTCAAGGCCTTGCTTCACTCTTCCATCTTCCAGCTTCTTTATAGACAAGATGGCTAATGGGTTACTGGGGAGTCTAGGAAAGCTCCTTAAAGGAGCCTGACATTTAAGATACTTAACCTTTCGCCCCTGCTTCCCTCCTTCCTCTTGTGTGGAATGCAGAGGCAATGGCTGGAGCTCCAGAAGCCTTATTGAAACCATAAGACATCTTGGAGGAAGGAAGCCAGTGGTAAGGACAGCAGAGAGGGAAGAAGGTCACAGGCCTTGGAAGCCAGGTTCTTTGCCTGGAGATGTGACTATTTTTGGAGTGGGTTTACCTGAATGATGCAGAAGTGGGAAAAATCACTGCTGAAATTCAACCTGTAGGTCAACTAGAAGGGTGTGTTGGGGTGTTGGGGTCTCTTCCATGTGGAGCTACTTTTCCTGTCTCTGGTATAATGGGCACAGGCTCAGAGCTGCAGTGACTTCCACGGACCCCAGGTGCTTTTGCCTTCGTGGCCCCTTCCTCATGAAAAATCATTATGACTCTTTTAGTTTAAAAGTGAATGTCATCCAGAGCAGATTCATTATTATATACTCATTTTCATTACATTCAGGGTTTTCTTCTGATTTTAAAATAAGCTAAAATGTTGTATTTTAAGAGTATTATGGGCCCCAGACAGTGTCCTCTTTGTGCCCAAATGCAGAGGTCAGCCCTGGGAAGGCCAGAGCAACCACAGACGGGCCTGGTCACATAAGTGCTGGCTGGCCCCTGGAGGGGCAGCCTCTCAGCTGTGGGTTCAGGACTCTGCTCCTGGCCACTCCCGGGAGCAGTGCCGTGCTCCAGTTCTGTGATGAAGCCACTGCTGGAGCCGAGCCACAGCTCAGCCTGCTCCCCACCACATGGCGAGCTGCTCAGCACCTGCTGGCCTCAGTCTCCTAATCAAGAAATAGGAATATAGGAGGAATTACCACAGAGGGCTGTTTTGAGGATGAAGGGAGTTACTGCATGAAAAATTCTTAGAAAAGTGTCATACATCATGGGTATTCAATAGTATTAGCAGTTGTTATGGAACTGATGCCTTTTTGCCATTTCTTTCCGACTGCAGTAGCCTTTCTGTGGGCCCCTAATGCTCCCCACCCCCACCCAAGCAGCGACCCATGCACTGCATCATTAGCCTCAGAGCAATTCCACAGTCCTGCCTCTGTGGTTCATTTCCTGCAGGTGCAGGGACAGCATTAGCTGCAGAGCCCTGGACAGCTGGCCAAAGAGGTTCAGTTGTTCTTTCATTCACTCATTCTTCAACAGTTGTTACTAAGACCTATGGAGGCAGCTGCTAAGCGAGTGTGGGTGTGAGAAGGCTGTTGGAAGAGGGGTGCGGGCAGTGTGGGGCAGGACCTCTTGGTCTGGGTGGGCTCCAGCTTCCTCTGATGAAAAGACACTGGAGCAGAGATCTGACAGGAGTAGGTTTATGCATTTGCTTTGTTTTTCCTGAAAGGAGAGGACAGCTAGCACAGAGTTGTGCCTCCTCTGGCTATCTGTGTGTCCACAAGCGAGTCACCAAGACTCTCTGATCCTCTGTACAGCATAGGTGAGGTGACCCGCAATGGCAGCTGCCCAACAGCCCACTCTGGGTTGGAAGGCACTGCTTCCACAGCAGTCCCTCTCCACGAGCCCCCAAAGAGCCATCTAATCTTTGTTTAACCCCTTCTCTCCTGCCAGAGACAGCACAGGAAAGCCCCTACTGAGATGTTCTATAAATAATCCAGCCAGTTTTCTGGCACTTGCTCATTTTGGACCCAGCTCTGCCCCACAAAGTCACTTAGTCATGGCCATGACAATAATTATGGTCGTAATTCAACACATTTAGCAACATTCATTGAGCCATTATTCTGTCCCCAAACTGCTGAAATACAACATGAGCCCAGGCTTCATCCACACTAGAGCCCTTCCAACTGTGTGGTTGTCTCCTCTTGTGTTTAAGCCTTTGCTGCTTCCCGTTCCTGAAAGAGGCAGCGTGTGGCAAGGTGACCAACAGCCTTCACCCTGTGCTGCCCTCTTTGGCACAAATGGGAGATTTCTGATGTCCCTATTCACATGAACAGTGACCTCTCTTGTACTGAACACTAGGCTGAGGTTTTGGCCTACACACCCATCAGTGGACCCTCACCGTACTCAGTCAGGCTCTTTGTGGAGAGACATGTGCAAAGTGACATCTCTCCCATTTTGCACTTGAGCAAACTTTTTGCTTATTTTTAAAAAAATTTTTTAACCCAAGTAGAACTTCACATTATTTTTAGTTTCATCTTCTAGATTTGGCCCATATATTCTCTAATATAACATGTGAAGCA
Source organism: Furipterus horrens (assembly GCF_987537825.1). Classification (NCBI taxonomy): domain Eukaryota; kingdom Metazoa; phylum Chordata; class Mammalia; order Chiroptera; family Furipteridae; genus Furipterus; species Furipterus horrens. The sequence goes on from NW_028327176.1 coordinate 70,289,746, forward strand.
TCACAGCATCTGCAAGTCAGAGAGATACCCCTTCTACGTCTTTGCCCGAAGAGCCGTGGATTGGTGCAAACTGAGAGCAGAGGCCTGTGGCCCTCCACTGGCAATTGTCTCCAAGGCTGCCAGCATCCAACGTGTCAGGACAGCTCATTATGTAGGAGCAGCTCACTTTGCTATTTAGGTTTCACTGATGTGGATGAAAGGACAAAAAAATGCATCATACAATCAAATGTGTGCTGGGATCCCCTAGATGAATGGGGCGGGTAATGATGAGTCAGAATCAGCCAGATTTCTGATGGTTAGCAATCCTGTCTCTCGCCCCCCATCCTCAAGTGCGAAGAGCTTCTGGCAGACTAGCCAACCCTTGGGCAGCAAGTAATTAGGTGCCAGCTGCAGGTTACCTTACATCTAGAGCATTTGAAGACTCTGTTGTCCACGATTGTTGTTCTGGTTGTTTATACACAGTCACATTCTTGAGTTTGTGGGTTCAGTGCATTTCATTCACCTCAGATATGCTTTTCAAGCTGGCGCCACTGAGCTGGGCCTGACAGATGGGTGGCTGTCTCTGTGTGGCGGTTCCTTTGAAGTCCCCAGAAGTGCCTGCTCTGCAGAGGAGAGAGGTGAGAAGCAGAATGAGTGCAGACTGCCACCCAGCCGCAGCTGCCAAGAGGTGACTGCAAGCCAGGAGGCTCTCAGTCACTGTCTCTCCCTCCAGAGTGAGTGTCACCTTCTCTGTGTTCACTGGCTGAGTTCATTGCAGGGCGTACTTGCGCAGAACAGTATTGGTCACTCAAGGACCATTGGCTATCTACCCTAGTCCTAACCCTGCCTTTAAGGTTGTGCAGCTTCCTCTCAGCTTGTCCCCACCTCTACCTGCCCTCCGGTTGGCAAAAAATTATTAGGATCTTTCAACTCCCATTTTTACCATTCTCTGTGAAAATAGATAGTCATGAACTTCTTACTAAAATAGAAATTTTTGCCCTAGTCAGAGGGGTTGGTTGTTGGAGCATTGTCCCATACACCAAAGGGCTGCAGGTTCAATCCCCTGTCAAGGTTGTGGGTTCAATTCTTGGTCAGGGTATGTACTTGAGGCAACCAATCAATGTTTCTTTCTCTCATCAATGTTTCTCTCTCTCTCTCTCTCTCTCAAAATCAGTAAGAATGTCTTCAGGTGAGAATTTAAAATAAACAAATAAATAAATAACATGGAAGTTGTTCTCCATATTTCAGAAAATGGAATGTTCCAGAATTATTTGAGCAAACTGATTAAACAGATGATTGCAATTACTCCCTGCTATGCTGGTGGAAAACAGAGGCCGCTGGTTCTCACAGGGACATTTTAATTTATATCTTCTGCTTGTCTTAGGGGAGATTAACTATGCTGCCTAAAATACAAGTAGTGAACCTATTTCATTTTGAAAATGCTCCGGGTGAGTGTAGGGATGAATTTAATACTTATGGGGGCTTCTTAAGGGCCAGGCGTGTGCTGGCTGCTTTGCCTGTGTTAACGGGTTTAACCCCATCTTCTCCCGATGAGGGCTAGTGGGAACAGCCTGGGTTGCAGATGAGCCGTCTGAGGTTCTGCAGAGTGGAGTGTGCATAGCTCAGGGCAGAGCTAGAATTGCCACTCTCATCCCAAACATCATGGTCTGCAGGGCGCTGAACTTCTAGCCTTGTGGATTGGATTTTATTTTCCAAGAGCACACGGAGATGAAAGCCTTTAGGATCATCAAGTCTGTGGCTTCCAAGGGAAGACAACCTTTTCTGCAGCTCTGTGGAGCAGCTAGATGTCCCACGGCCTCAGGGACTCTCGCTGGGAGCTCTGCAGTCAGTAGTGGGAGCACCCCACCATGGGCACCTTGAGGCGGCCACCTGGGAGGGGTGTATCTCAGGTGGTGGTGACCTCAGCCAGTGCCTTGGAGATGAGCTCACAGAAGGTCTCTTTTAATCCATACATGTGGTGAATAGGGAATGGAGTTTCTAGTCTTCACTCATTTATTTTGAGTAAGGTTCAAAAACGAAACTATATGTAAAGATGTCCAGTGAAAAGCACACACTGCCACCGTCTCCCACCCAGTTCCCACTGACCACCCTCCGTAACCCTTCATTTCATAGGTATCTGTCCAGAGTTTCTTTATGTTAATAGTTAAGTGAAACTTCATATTTTCTTTTTTCCTATTTTCCACAGAAATAGGACAGAGGCAGCTTGGAGGTCCTGGGTGCCTGAATAGCTCTGCTGAGGCACAACAGACCGTGGCTCTCTTCCCTGGACAGTGGCCTGGGGCCTCCCTGACAGGCCATCCCAGTGAGGAGCGTTTTACTCAGCAGCAGGGCTTGGAGCTGTGTGCAATTCCACACTTTTAACAACCTTCGATTTAACTCTTTCTAGCACAGACATTAACAGTGATGGAGAAGGAAGCCAACAGCCTGTGTTTATTAAGATGGCAACTTATTTCAGGGGAATGAGTTTTCGGGACAGGCAGGCAGAGGAAATGACAAAGAAAGTGAGTGGGAGTCCAGACTTTGTGAGTCATCATTCAGGCCTCTCTTTGTGTTATGGGGTGAATTGCATCTCCCCAAAATGTATATGTTGAAGTCCTACCCCTGATAACAATTCAGAATGAGACCTTACTTGGAAATAGTGTCATTGTAGATGTAATTAGTTAAGATGAGGTCCTACTGGAGTAGGGTGGCTCCTATTCCAATATGATCTGTCCTGTCAAGAACGGGACATTTGGACACAGTTGCGCACACAGGGCGACACCATGTGAGGACCAGAGTGATGCTGCCCCAGCTAAGGAACCACCAGAAGCCAGGTGGAAGCCTGGAGCAGATTTTTCAGAGGGAACATGGCCTTGAGACACCTTAATCTCAGGCTTCTTGCCTTCAGAACATTTCTGTGCCTCGAGGCCCATGCATGGGGCTCTCTTACTGTGACTCTGGGAGACGAACACAGTGAGCACCTTTCCCGACACTGTAGAATTCCAACCCCACCACCACCACCACATACCAGTCCAGCTCAGCACAGACTGTCTACCCAGGGGATATCTGTGAACCATGGATGAGTGATCAACCTATATGCAGAAAATCTTTTTTTAAATTTATTTATGGGAATAAAATGCTCTCCTTTTAACTTCCCCTGAACTGCAGAAACACAGGAGTTCAAAAACAAAATTTGATCTTTACATTTGCTTTGGGGGGAAAGAAAAGGAAAGGGAAAAACCCTGCTTCATCTTTGTCTGTGATAGGATCCTGCCCCGCCTCAGTCCCACTGCAGGGCCCTTGGGGCTTACCGCTGGGTGGCGGCTGAGCCGTGGCCTCATGTGAGGAGAGCCATCTAACCTCACACCGAGAACCTCACGACGGTTGGAACTTTCACCACAGCGTCCATTTCCTCTCCCTTCCCTTCCTCCCGTGTTCACTCCATAGGATGGTTACAGAGCCTGCAGAGGCTCCGCCACGTGGCCAGGAGGTCACATTTTCAGCAGGGACTTTTCGCAGAGCTTCCTGGTTATTGAACAAAGGTAACTTCAAGCCTACTGCACATGCGGGGTCAAGCAGCACATCAGAAAAACAGGAACTGTTAATTCATGAGAACTTAAAGAAAAAAGGACTTTAAAGAACTGAAAAGTTGCCACATTATAGTGAAAGAAGGTCAGGTTTGGGAAATTACAAAAATGAGCGGTTTTCACGCTGAAAACCTGGCGGAGTCAGTGGAGTCAGTTACACAAGATGTAACCACACACAAACACGGGCATTTCTTATAACACAAGGGCATTTACAGTCAAGAAGCCACTCTCAGAGTATTTCATGGAAAGTTATTTTAGTAACAAGGGTCACCTTCAGCAATGACTCTTCATCAAGAGAGTGAAACCTGACTTCAAAGTCAGGAGCAGAGGAGCCCAGACTCCCCACTGAGCGCCTGGCAATTGGGGCCCACATGCTCAGTCTCACATGGGTAGGGGAGCAACCGCAGCGGAAGATACCTTGGAACTGGGCAGGGGACACATCCATTATTAGGGACCCCAACAGCCAGCTTTTAAATGTTTAAATTGTTTCCTTATCATGAAATTCAGGGCATTATATGAAACAAGGCAAAAACCGCATATAAAAAATGTTATGTCTGTGAGATGTGAATGTCTTGTTTCCTTAAGGCAGCGGTTCTCAACCTGTGGGTCACGACCCTTTTGGGGGTCAAACGACCTTTTCACAGGGGTCGCCTAAGACCATCGGAAAACACATATATAATTACACGTTGTTTTTGTGATTCAGAGAAGGAAAACTCTGACTCCAAAAAACCTCCGCTGCCTTGCGGCATACCTCTTCAGGGGAAAGGCTAAGGGAGTAAACCCCGACAGAAAATCCGGAGCCGGAGTCCCTAAGGCGGTTTGACGTTGTAGTCAACACCGGCAACTCCTGCGGCGCACCTGAAGCCAAGCTGTATTGACTCTGTCTTTCCCTTGGACCCTTCAGCTGCGAAGAGAGGGGGGGTCTGCTGCATGGGCAACAGCAGACCCTCCATATCACCCTGCCCAGGCTCTGTAGCTTCAGCTTCCCTGGAGAGGACACTCCAGCGTCATCGCAAGATGTCGATTTAACACGGGAGGAGACAGATACCGTGTCACTCCCGAGTCGGACTGCACAGCCATTCTCGGCGGTGCAGATAGACTCTTAAGAAGCTACACCATCGTCTCTCGAGACGGACGGCTGCCGACGACGACGACGACGTTTTTGTGATTAATCACTATGCTTTAATTATGTTCAATTTGTAACAATGAAAATACATCCTGCATGTCAGGTATTTACATTACAATTCATAACAGTAGCAAAATTATAGTTATGAAGTAGCAACAAAAATAATTTTATGCTTGGGGGTCACCACAACATGAGGAACTGTATTCAGGGGTCACGGCATTAGGAAGGTTGAGAACCACTGCCTTAAGGTAATATCTGAAGAAAACATTTGTGTGCCGGGTGGAAGGTATCCCGAGGGTGGAGGTGCTGGGTGAAGGCCCCAGAACAGAGAAAGGGCTTGCTGGGGCCATGGTGTCAGGTGGGGGACTTTAGGAGAGCAAGCTAGGAAGAAAATGATGCCCATATTCCTACTGCTAGTGCACCTGCTGTTCCATTCAGGCTTATCTCCTTCAGGCCTTTCCTCTGTATTTATTTAATAATTGCATAAGCAATAACATAATTACTCTTTAAAATTCAGAACAGTACAGTTCCTTGGAAACCTTTGCTCATTTCTTTGTTGTTGCCTCCCTTTGCAGTCACTCACAACTGTCTCTCTTCAGAAGGGCTCTCCCTAAATTGTAGCTGTGTATTGAAAAGAAATGAAAGGATTAAACCCAGCTTTCAGAACATTTTATTTCAAAAACAAATATATAAACTATCAGATTGTTCCAGGTAGAGTTTGTTTAAAGGAGGTTTGTGGCCTATTAAATGTTCTTTTATAAAGTTTCTGCTCATATTCTTTACCAGCTTGCCCTTCTTTCCTTCCTTCCTTCTTTTCTTCCTTCCTTCTTTCTTCCCTCCCTCCCTCCCTTCCTTCCTTTCCTCTTTTTGTTTTTTAATCCTCACTCGGGGATATATTTATTGACTTTAGAGAGAGAGGAAGTGGGGAGAGAGAGAGAGAAACATCGCCATGAGAAACATTGATTAGTTGTCTCCTGAATGTACCCCGACTGGGATGGAACCTGAAACCCAGGTATGTGCACTGACTAGGGAGGATGCTCCAACCAACTTGGCCACCCGGCCAAGGCTCTTTTTTTTGGTTATGATTCTGTAAGAGCTCTTCTAATACTCTGGGTGTTAAATGTTTGATAGAAATGCTGTGAATATTTTCTTTCAGTCTGTTGTTTCATTTTTACTTCTGTTTTTATTGAGTCTTATTTTACAGAAATACTTATTTTATTTATTTATTTTGAAGAAAGTTGGCTTACACCTTTACTGTTTGGGGTACGGGTGCTCAGGAGGTCTTGGTGGTGTGGCAGCTCCCTCTTCACCATCAGGGATCCCCGCTGGACTGGATGGCGCTGGCTCTGCCCAGATCCGTCCACCTGGGCAATACTTGTTCTTCCAGGTCATGTGTAGGATGCTGCACAAGGCCTGGGTGTTCTTGTTGATGTTGGTCTGCACAGAGGGGGTGGCTGGCTTTAGCTGGTCGAATCTCTGCGTCGTGACGACTACCACACGCTTGCTGAGGGCCATGGCTCCATGCCCATCATCTAGCAGTGAATCAGCCCTTTGTATAATAGCTTGTAGCAGAGGGGGTGCAGGCCTTCGGTTACTGGGTTCAGGTGCTATAGTCCCACTTGCTCCTCTTGTTCAGGAAGCTGGGGTGGTTCCGCACCACCACCCAGGGTGCACATGGCAGCAGCTCCTCTTGCTGCAGTGGCGGGAGACTGAAAGACAGCCAGAGAATATTAAACTATTATGTAGTCCAATGTTATTATTTTTCTGACACCTCGGTTTTTGGCTTGCTTAGAAAGTACGCTTCTACTCCTAGAGTACAAAAATGTTCTCACATATTTTTCCTCCTAGTATTTTATAATTTAATTTTTGAGGTTTAGAATACCAATCCCACAGGAATTTATTTTTGTTTATAATTTGAAGGGGGGGGGTGTGTCTCTAAATGGACAGCATTTTTTTCTGGCACCTTTTATTAAGCAGTCCACCTTTTCCTGCTATGAAAATATAGTTTAAGTTTATAAGTTTTATGTTGGAGGAGCTGGAAGAAGTAAAATAAGAAAATTTGGTTGGAATGTAGAGTGAGCAACTTGACCCACATCTGTGTCTTTCAGATGCCCTGTGACTTCAGGGCTGAGAGCTGGCAGGGAGCTCAGAGCTTTTAGAGAACAGGAGATAAAAACAGGAAGGGATCAAGTGGACAGTGGACACAGAGGAGGGACTGCAGAGCCAGGTAGAGAAGGTGTCAGTGCAGAACTAAGGAGGAGCTCAGAACAAGCAGATCCATCCAGAGTCCAGCTAATGGGAAGGCAGATGCCCACACAGAACGCAGGCCAGGTCGGCTGTCTGGGAAGATGCATGAGCCCTGGGAGAGTGAGGCTTGGATGGGTATTGCCTCTTGAGAAACTTTGACCTGAAGTGTGCAAAGTAGGCAGGTGGCCCAGGTAGAAAAAATCCTGATTTTTCTAGAACCCAAACAAACAGATCAATGAAAGTATTTTCAAGAGTAGGAATAAACACAACCTACAGGAAGGAGCCTGACTCCACCAAAGTGTGGAGGCGGAGTCCAGCTTGGTGGTTAGAGGGGCCATCATGTCGGCCAAGGGCTTGGGAGGGTGAAAATTCGGGGAGGGCCCCCAGAGGGCGAGCTTAAGAGCCCTTTCAAAGAAGGCTTTCCAGGGAGCCAGGACTTCTGTCCTACCACCAGGAAGACTTTAGGGTGAGACCACAAAGGCCCCAGCACTCTCCCTCCTGGGTCCGTGGCAGATGTCTACTGGGCCAGCCACATAGGTATCTAACCTGTACAGGTGCGCAGGGTCCTGTGCTCAGAAAGCCTACACATGCGCTGATGCTCTGCTGTCACCATATGGAAATTCCTAATAGCTCTAAACAAGAGCCACACGTGTACATTTTGCACTGGGCTCCCATGTCCTGTGGCTGGGCCTGGATCTCAGGAGCAGCTCCGGCACGTTTCCTAGGAGCCCAGACGTTGTTTGTGGTCCCTGAGCACAAGGCTCCAGGCAGCCCTTGCCAGATGGCAGTGCCAGCAAAAGATGAAGTGCAGTTGCCTTTTGTGACTTGGACCGTTCCCCTGCTTCATGCGTCATGAAATGTAACTTAGAAGCAGCTTAGAGAAATGAAGGGGCAGGAATAGAATCTGTGGTGAAATTCTGTCCCAGTGAAGACATCCAGCCACATGGCTTGCCATACTTGGCCGTGTACTAGAAGGACCTGCAGAGACAGGCGGCCACCAGCAGGAGGCCTGGGCGTACTACCGAACTGATAGTGAGACAGGCACTTGTCCTACTGGGTCCCAGAACTGAGAGTCAGGTGGCTAGAGGACTAATGGGACACCTCTCTGCCACACTCCAAGATACACTGCACTGGGGGCCGGTGAGGGAGCTGTTAGACCGCCTTTGCAGTTTATCTCACATCCCTGGAGTCCTAGGGATTGGGGGACTGGTGTGTTCCAGATCCTTCTCTCTCCACCCCACTGTGTCCTGCCACTCTTTGGTCCTTGCTCTGCAGGTAGGTAGCATCACATGGCCTTGGGATCCAGGGACTGGGGAGCACCAGTCAGAGGGCGTTCCCATCGCCTCCTGTCCAGCAAGCTCAGGTGCCCACATAAGAGAAAACGCCATCCAGTTATCAGGAAACCATCGGGGGTGTGATGCCATCCCCTGTTCCCATCCAATGGCTCCTGAATTCACAGCTCTTCCGGGGAGTCCCCCTTGTGGGTTTCCCAGATCAGGTTTCAGCCAAGAAGAGCCCACTGAGATCGGGTTGAGGGACCCTTGCTGCAGGGTCCCTGGACTCTCGTAGCTCAACCAACACAATGGCTTATAAAAGGGAACACCCAGAACAGGTAGCTGCAGGTGACTCTCAGCTGTTTGATGCTCAGGCCACTTGTGGGCCAGTTGTTCAATGCCCAAAGGATGGTACTGGAGGGAAGGGCTACCAGGTGAGTGGCATACACCATAATGACTGCTTTGTCTCAAAGAGTCTACTCAAATGCACAACGGGAACATCCAGGGGGAACCAAGAGAAACTTTTTTATTTTTTACTGCAGGACTTCTCAGGGCCTTTGGCCATATTTTGTAAATATTCGAAAGGTGTTTTGTAAACATCCCAAATGACATAAGGAGGCAGTCTATGCTCAAAGCAGATGGTGGTGGAACTTTCTCAGCTGTTACTTTTCTTGGAGATTTTCATAGGATCAGAGTTTTCAAAGAATGCAGTGTAGGACAAAACATATGAATATTATAGAAGATTAGAAGGAATATGTTAAAATGGGCTGAAAGATAAGTGACATTTGGACTGTAATTAAAAAATGAGGAAGACGCCCACTATGGGAGGAGGGGAATGGTCAGAGGGGGAGCACGGGGTACACCCTGGCTGATCAGCGAGGGCTGGGGTGTGGGGTGGGTGCAGTTTGTCAGAGTCTTGGTGGGTAGACCGCAGTGTGGGGCCCTTCACCTGCAGGTGGCATATGTGTGTGTCTCTGTGTGTCTGTGAGTGTCTGTCTGTTGTGAACATGAGTTTATCTCTGAGTGTGTGTCTGTGTGTGTATGAGTCTGCAGTGGCTAAAATAATATTACAACTTTTCCTCTCAACTTCTAAGTTCTTCTGGCAGGGCTACTCAAATTATTAGAGAAAATTAAAGGAGAAAATCGGAATTTTGATGCACGGAATCCACATAGGCATGAAAAAATTCCCAAGGCACTGAGGTAACATTGGGCATCTACAACATTTTGGACAAAGGAAGAAAAAGGGGAGAGTGGGGTCTTAGATTGACAAGTGAGAATGGACAATTTACAGGTAGTTGAGGAAGAGCAGACCACACATAGCAGGAAAATTCTTGCCAGGTGACTCAGAAACAGTGGGACATGGGGGCAGGGGGGTAGGGTGTCTAGCTAATAGACCCCCGACTGAAACCCTCTTGTTTACCATTCTTAATTCGAATTAGGCTAAGGCGAACATGCCAAAATTTCCTTTCTGCAGCAGGTCTTTCTGTCTGAATCTCTTGAGTAGGAAAGGGGGAGGGTCAAAGGTTTCTTCTGAGTCTTTTTTCTTAATAAGCAGCTTAAAATCAACAGACCAAAAAGGCAGCTTCAAAGTGGCAAAACTTTGGTTCCTTTTAAGTGTCTGTGTGGTACTAATACACTAAGGTTGCTGGTTCAACTCCTGGTCAGGGTACTTGCAAGAATCAACCAATGAACACATAAATAAATGGAACAACAAACTGATGTCTCTCCCCCTCTCCCTCTCTCTCACCCCCCCCATTCCTCTCTCTTTAATAAATAAATAAATAATTAGAAAGTCTCTGTGTGTGTTCGTGTTTCTGTGTCTCTGTGTGTCTGTGTGTGAGTCTGTGTCTCTGTATATGTCTCTGAGTGTTTGTGTATGTCTGTGTGTCTGTTGTATCCATTGTGACTTGTGTATATCTGTGTGTTTTTGTGTCTCTGTGTTGTTCAGAGGTTTTGAGTAGAGGATAAGATGGTGAACTGCAGCTATAGAAAAATTAAAGAATTGAACTGAAGACATACTGGAGTCTCATACCCTCTTGGAAAGCACCCTCAGCATCATGGAAGCTCAGCATGGTCAGGGAGTGATGGTCTGGGCCACGGTGGAGCAGCGGAATGGACACACAAGAGCTACTAACAGGATAGAAGTGGTGGCATGGAGAACTGGCTGAATTGTGAAACCACAGCCACCCTTGTCACCGCTGGCATTTCGAGAACTCAAAACAGATGGCAACACCTGGGCCGGCTGTGCAGATGGGTCAGGAGAATGACTGGTCATGTGAGGGGTGGGCATGGAGTAGAAGTAGTTTCTCTCGCCCAAGCATTAAGAATATTACAGAGGGGTTCCTCCTCTTACCTCCAAGTGTGTATTGGCTGAGCAGCCTTCAAAAACAAATGAGGACACCTGCGTGCCAGGAGCGCATTGCGACAGTGCGCCTGGCCAACCACTGAAGCGTGGCCAGCTCCTTTGGCCAGTTTGTCCATGTGGAGACTGTGTTATGTCCAAGAGAAGCAGGGGGCATAGGCAGGCCTTCCTCATACATGGACAGCTCACTGTCGCTGGTCAAGAGCTATACATAATCGCAGACACTATGATTTAATGTGCAATTAATATGGCTTATTCCCATAGGAGCTGACTCTTTAAAACAAGCAAATTTCTTGCCATTTGGAACCAGAAAAATCCACTGCTCACTTGCCCTACAATCTCACAACTTTGCACATTGATGTTGTTAATATAAAAAAAAGTATGATGATTCAAACAAGCCCTGTGGTTTGGAAGTCACAGTTTGGGGCTTAATGTTCATGCATGAGATAGAGAGCGTTTGAGGAACAACGTTTCTCAGACAAAAGGTTTATGTTTGGATCTAATGCAGCAACTCCAGACCATCACCCAAAGGAACCCAGTTAGCCTCTGTCCACTGTACTTTTCCTTGTGGTATCTATCATCCCATGCACACATGCATGTGTGTTCACATTCATGTGTGATCATATTCTTGGGCACCCTCAGTGCAGACATTTGGCCATTTGAGATCTTAATCCTCCTTCATCTGGGTATATAACCAGGGCTAAGTGACAGAGGTATTTAGTATGTAGAAGGGCAGACATGATGATCATTTTGCATTATAAGGTACACCAGAATATAGTATAAAAAATACTTCTTCCATGCAATGAGGAAGTCGTGAGATCTGAATGAAGTGAAAAACCACAGATATTACAATAAGCATTATAGATACAGATGAGCATGCAGCAATGACTCGGAAAGGATCCTGGTGGAGACAGCTCACCACCTGGTGGGGGGGCGGGGTGATAAGGACCTGATGGTAGAAAGGAGAGTGCTGAAGCGGGACCCGGTCCGTGGGAGCTGGAGCTCAGGGGGAAGGATTGGCTCTGAACTTATGGTGCTTGCACAGGAGGCTGCATCTGGAGGGGAAGGTGGGTTTGGGTGTTGGTGACACAGGCTGTCCAGGTGCAGGGTCAGCAGGTGCAAAGGCATGGAGGTGGGCGAGCCCAGGTGTATGCATGCGGCGGCATTGGGTGTTGCTTGGCTGATGAATGAGTGCACAGAGCTGGAGCTACAGAACTCAGCAGGAAAGTGAGTTTGTTTTCAGGCCTGCTGTGACAAAAATATGCCCCTCAGGACATACACTTCTGCCAGGGCTGACATTACTCAAAGCACAGCCGAAATTCCTTTTGGGGATTATACTTGGAGCTGGGACAGAAGCCATAGCGAGAAGAACTCTCACTGTCCCTGTTGTGACCCAGCCAGGCTCCCACCTGGCTCACGTCACCAGACAGTTTCTAAAATCTCTCACTCTAAATTTGTCATTCTATTAAGCATCCATAAAATACTCAGTGGGCCTAAAAAGCTGCTCCATAGAAAAGATTGAAAACTGAACCTTAAGCAGCAAAACCGTGACTTCCAAGCCATGAGACTTCTTTGAATGTCTGAATTATCCACAGAGTCCTTTATTAACAGCTTCCATGTGCAAAGCTGTGAACTTCCAGGACAGGGAGGTTATGAGGAGTGGATTCTACAGGTTTCAAATATCAAAAAACAAAACAAAACAAAACCTTGTATAAATAACCAGATCCATTTGGAATATTTTGGGTCTGCTGCATGGGCAACAGCAGACCCTCCATATCACCCTGCCCAGGCTCTGTAGCTTCAGCTCCACTGGAGAGGACACTCCAGCGTCATTGCAAGATGTCGATTCAACACGGGAGGAGACAGATACCGTGTCACTCCCGAGTCGGACTGCACAGCCATTCTCGGCGGTGCAGATAGACTCTTAAGAAGCTACACCATCGTCTCTCGAGACGGACGGCTGCCGACGATTTGGAATATTCTTTATTGATCACATATTATGATATTGATATGACTCCAGATTTCCTACCTGGGGTTTTTCTTTTTGTGATGCTGGGCATTTTTTGCCATCACCATGGAGTTGTCCCAGGGTCAACATGGATTCAGTGACTTCTCTGTACAACTGTCCCAGGCTAACTCTGTGGCATGTGTATGTGTGTGTGTGTGCGTGTGTGCGTGTGTGTGTGTGTGTGTGCTTCTGAGCTGTCAGAAGTCTTGGCTCTGTACCATTTTCACTATTATTTAGGATTCCACTGGAAGGACATAACCAAGTTCTGTGAAATCAAAGCTCTCATGTTGGCTGAGACGATGTGGGTTGAGGGTCTTCTGAGTGCCGACACGCTGGGACTGCTTCCATCATGTCTGATGGTCCAGGAGATGGAAAACCTGGTCCCCTTGCAACTCAGTGTAACAAAAAAAAAAGTCAGGGGCGGGACTGAAATGTGCGTTAATCTACTAAGGCTGCCATAATGACATATCATAGACTAGGTGGCTTAAACAACAGAAAAGTATTTGCTCACAGTTCTGGAGAATGGAAGTCCAAGATCAGAGTGTTGGTAGGTTTGCTTTGTTCTGTGCCTCTGTCCTTGGCTTCTAGATGGCGGGCTTCTCCTTGTGTCTCTCATGGTCTTCTGTGCACACGCGTGTGTCCTAATCTCTTCTTGTAAGGACACCAGTTCTAGGGGATTAGAGCCCACCCATATGTCCTCATTTTCACTTAATTGTCTCTTTAAAGACCCCATTTCCAAACATATACATTTTATGGAAACACAATTCAGCCCACAAAAAGTTGTTTTTAGTAAGCATTTACAAGACTCACCTCCATGTATTTATCTCACCAGTGGATGGATTATGTAGCAAGTGGCTACATGAAATATCTGTCCAATTAACATCGCCATGCTCGTTCTAAAGACAAAATGTGTTCACCTTTGCACTCTTCATCGCTAGCTTCCGAGCTTTAAATCTGGCAGCAATAAATTTAGAATTTTGCTAGCCATAGTGTCAAATCCCTTTCTGGCTTCAAACAGAACACTTTCATTGCAAAGATTGTGACCTAGGGCCAAGTGCAAGTAGGTGAGATGATTCTTGTGCTTGGAGCACAGGGGCTCCTAGTTGATTCCAATAATAAAGAACTGCATCGCCTGCCAAATGGCCTGACCAGTGTGATTGTTCTGACAGAGGCAGCTTTGGGGTCAGCCAGGTGGTTGACCAGTTTCAGCTGCCCTCACTGACACCTACTGATGCTCTGGACACAGCCTCACTCTCACAGGATGTGCTTCCTGCTCCCCAGCAGGTCTGAGGGAGTTGCCTGCCTTCCACCGGTCTTCCTCATCCACATTGTGTATCATCAAGGTCAAATTGTATATGCTCATCTTCCAAAGGGTTAGCTATCTTTGGTGGTGCTTTTGGCCTGTATTCTGCTCGGGTTTATGATTTTTGTTTATTTTTTTCAGCAATTTTTGACCTTAATTTCTCTCCCATGTTGTATTCATGTAGGAATTGATTGAGGTGAGAAATATCTGAATCATCAACTCAGGTCCCTCCCAGACGTTTCTGCTGTTTTATGCGCAATACAGTGCACTTGGCTCTTCCCTGGAAAGCATTTGTTCTTTATCACTGGAGTCCCACAAGGAAGGGTTGTAATTTCCAGCCCACTGCGTAGTAGTCATGCAAGTCAAGATAATTCAGTTGACATCCTTCAACCTCAGCAGCATCACCTGTGAGGTGGGGGTAAATGGTAACACCTGTTTCAGAGACAGCTGCCAACATTAAATGTAAAACTCTTCACAGAGCTTGGTACCAAGTAGGTGCACAAAAATGTCATCTCCATCATTATTTTTACCCTTTCCACTTGCTGTGGCATCTCACAAAGCCATTGTTTCTTTCCTAGACTCATCTCCAGGGTTAGAGAGACCCAATGACCATCTTGTACAATCCCTCTGTACCTCTGGACTTGGCTTTGAGATGTCTCCTCCAGTGGCCAGACACCAGGCCATCTCCTAATGGCTGGACAATTCTGATTTCCATGGAAACTGTCTGTTTACTGGAAATTTGTTAAGTTCTGATCCATGTTCTAGATCCATGGTACAGAACAGTTCAAGCTGGCTTTTCTTATGTCCCTCCAAGACATCCCAGGCCCAAAACTCCTTTGAGCACTTCACACCTAATGAACACATTGCCTCACTCCCCTCTGAATATTCTCAGCTGTTTCTATCCTTCAAAAACTGTGAATCTTAGAAAGAAATAAGATGCTTCAGGTAAGGTCTGACCAGCTCAGAGCAGACAGGCTTTACTGTCCCCTTACAGGATCCTTTTAGACACCTTGGAGCCCTTTACTTAGCTGGTGAACATGTTGTACTTGTGTTAGTATTGCATTTCTTATGAATTAAATTGTGTAAGATTCTTTTCCTCTTTAATTCCTGCTAAGACTAGTTTCCTACACTCTAAATTTATGGAGTTAGAATGTTTTACACCCAAAACTACATAACCTAATACTACCCTTACTCAACTCTATTTTGAAATATTTAAGCCATTATCTGATCCCATCAAAGTTTTCAATACCCATGAGTCAATGAAGTGCACCATCTTTTCAAGAGATGGGTCATCAGCAGAGCTGACAAATACATAGACTATAGTGTTGCCATATCACTGAAAAGAAGTAGGCAGGACAGGACTGAGGAGGATGTCCTGGAGCGTGACTGGACAGAGATAGCCCTCCAGGCAACCTCTTTAGAAGTCTTGGGTCAGTCAACCAACTGCAAAAAATTACTAAACTTGTTACTGGACATATCTGCCCACCTTGACTTCTAGGAATTCCTTGCTGCTGGCCTTGCCGAAGTCTAGGCAGAATTCTCCCCATATTTCCTTGGTCTACCAGTCTTGAGACTGTGCCACAAGAAAAGGAGATCAGCTGGATGTGCCCTGGTCCTAGCAACCCAGCTGGCTACTGAGACTCACCACTTCCTTTTCTAAGGTCTTTGAAAGCATTATTACTGGTGTTTTAGAATCTTGTCAAGGGCAAATAGAAGGTTCCGTGTTTACGGAGTCACCTTCTTGCCCTTTGTGGCTACCGGAATCGCCCATGTTTTATGAACACGTGAAAGGCAGCCAGGTGGCTCTGAGAACTCATCTCCTGGTTGACGGACTGCAGGCCACTGAGGTAGGAGGTGGGGCCAGCTCTCATCATCATCTCCACCCTCATCCTGGGCCTCCATTGCCTCACGTGCTCTTTGTTGTCCTTGTGATGGTTAATTTTCATGTGTCAAATTGGCAAGGCCACAGTACCCACATATTTAAACATTATTCTAGTTATTTCTGTAAAGTTAATTTTTATATGAGACCTGTAGGCACTGAGTAAAGCAGATGTCCCTTCATGATTGGTAAGCCTCTTCCAAACAGTGGAAGGCGTGACTAAGAAAAGACTAAAGTCTCTCAAGAAGAGGGAATTCTGCCAACAGACTGCCTTCTGGCTCAAACAGCAACTCTTCCCTGGATCTCAAGCCTGCTGGCCTACCCTCTAGAGCTTGGACTTGCTGAGCCTCCCTAATTGCATAAATCAGCTCTTCAAGATAAATCTCTCTCTCTCTCTCTCTCTTTCTCTCTCTCTCTCTCTCTCTCTCTCTCTCTATCTATCTATCTCTCCACATATCCACATCCTATTGGTTCTGTTTCTCTGGAGAACTCTGACTACTACAGTCCTCTGCCTGGTATTGACATTACTTTGACAGAAAAGGTAGAGGTTGAAATGTTCTGGTTCCTCTCACAACCCCAGCTCTTCTGTTTCTAGGAGCCCAGTTAAATGACTGTCTTTTTAGGGTGCTCCACCATGTCTCTGCCAAGTTCCAGTTATAAACACAAAATTGGGCACCTGATACGTGTGGGCACCAGCTCCCTCATGCACAGTCTTTCCATGCTTCAGTCACACCTTTCCATTGGGCCTCTAATGTGGGGCTACAACAGTCTGTGTGCACATCCTCCGTTTTTCCTCATAGGTCATGTTCCCCTGTAAAGAGAACATTTAAGACCCCCAGCCCTCTTGAGTCATCCTCTCCCAGGGACTCAGACTACACTTTTTGGAGCCTGCTTTCCTGGAGAACCTTCTGCTCCTTCCATCTGAAAGCAGTGAACGGGGTAGTTACAAGCCCAGGTCTGGGGTCAGAGAGCCCTTGGTCTTAATCTAAAATCTGCCACTTGGTTGCCGTTCTATCGCGGGCAATGTTTACCCTTCCTGCATCTTAATGTTCTTACTTGTGAAGGCGCATCTGCTGGTGCTCACCCCCCAGGCTGGCTGTGAGGATTCAGTGAGAAGATGCGCACTGAGCACAGTGTGCACTGAACTCAGCCAGGGAGCTCAGCCCGTCCCACGGGGTTCTCCTCAGGCCTCTGGGCTGTCCTTTCCCTTTCTCCACTCTGTCCTTCACCATTTCCTATGGTTGCCTTTAGTGTTGCCCTTAGTCTTCTCTCTCCTGTCTTGCATGTATTTGGTAAGTTATAATTACCTTTTGGAAGTTACACATGGCCATGAGACTTGCTTTGGCAAGAGAGAGAGAGAGAGAGAGAGAGAGAGGTGGACGTGCAGTATGAGTGAGAAATATATCTGTTGGGATAAGTTTCTGAATTATGATAGCTGGTATTTATTACACAGCAAAGCCCAGTCTGTCTTGACGGATGCACTCCTTAATCTTGAAGATCAAAATTCATGTAACCAATACCATCATTAGATTGGTAGTGTGTACAGAAAGCATTTATTTATATGAATGTATTTGCATACATGTATATAAATATTTAGATACACAGAAATGCATGTACACTCCTGAATTTGGGCCAGGTGATAAAACTACCTAATCTACTCACACAGAAAATGGCCGCAGAAACGGGCTGAGTGCCCAGTCCAAGGCTTGACCCAGTGCTGGATTCTAAGCCCCCTCTCCATGTGCACTGAGAAAGAAGAGAACCCTGACTGCTGCCCTAGATGACTGACCAGATAGGTTAACAGGAGCCCCTATAATGTGTTTCCTACCTTGAGAGCAGGTTGTTAACCAGGTTTGGGGTGGGGGTGAGCATTGTTTGGACCCCAGACACACTTAGAGAGGGCAGGTTCCAGAGGTGGCCTGGGGTTCCCAGTGAAGGTTCATTCACTCTCCCAGAATAACTGGTAGTTTTATAACTTTGACCAGCAGTATGAATCATTTTGTACAAGTTTATGTGAAGACCACTGATGTTCCTATGGGGATACATCGGGCCTTTCTCCCTTCCTTTGGCCTATAGCTATGGAAAGACAATCTCCAAACTCCTCAGAAAAGAGGGAAGGGAAGGGAGAGGACAGGGATCTCTGCAGAGTGGGAAGGAGACCCCAATCCCACGTTCCATCCAGGGGTCTCTGCAGGACCAGGACGCTAGCTAGAGAGAGACTTGAACCAAGATCCACTTCCCCCTCCCCTCAGACATCAACTCCTTTTTTTGTTGGAGCTGTTGGAGCACATGATTTTGGTGTGTGGGAACAATGAGATCCCCCATCCTACAACCCAGAACTAACCAGATGTGTCCTCCCAGACCAGGTAGGGCAGAAACCCACCAGCCTGCCTGTGCACAACAGGGAAAGGAATCTGCTCTTGAGTAAATGTTGTTTGGAAGTTGGGCAGAATTGATCCATCTGGTAGTTTTGTTCCCCCAAAGACATAATAGGGCACATGGGTCAAAAACCAATGCCTTGAGCTCTGGCTTTTTCAGAACCTCGAGCAAGTTACCTAACTTCTCCAGAGCCTTGGTGGTTTTATCACCTACAATGGAGACAGAACCTGTCTCCCGGTTCCAAGCCTGACACAGGGACAGTGCATGGGCCAGTGTCTGGCGGGGGCGAGCGGACAGCGGAGCACTCAGCTGCACCACCCACAGGTGTCCTCCACCTGGCCTTGTCATGCCTGTGGCCTTTCACGGAGGCAGCGGCGGCCTCTGCGTGTGCTCGGGCTTCATCTGTCTGTCACCTGTGGAGGTCTAGCAGCCAAGACAGGAGTTCACCACTCTCAGGGTCAAGCTCAGTTTTAAGAGGGGTAACAAGTCACTAGAGGATTTCGTGCTCCTCAGGGCTTTCTGAGATGCATCTGTGTTTCTGCAGTTTTTGTTTTATGGAAGTTCTCACCTATAGTTTAGTTCACAATTATTTTAAAACTTCTGATAAAATGAACTAGATTTTGTTTGCTCTCAGGACAAGTGACAGAATCACCGGACACTTCATGGCAGCTGTGCGGGTCTTAGGAACCCTGCAAACATATCTTGAAAATGAAACTATTAGTGGGAACAAGAAAGAAGGTCTTTGGGGGAAATGGAAATGAGGGTTCTGGAAACGGCTCCTCCTGTGTCTCTTGATGGAAACCCTTGACATTTTTTAGGAAAACCTTCGAAAGCATTCACCAAGATTATGTGAATTTCTTAGAGGGAATGTCAATAATTACAGCTGAAAGAATTCTTCAGATCAAAAACTCCTATGAAAATATCCCAGAATAATTTATTTAACATAAGAATAAAAGGAAGGCATGCCTTTGCAGCTCCCCCTACCCCTCCAACTTTTATTAACACTGCTTCTGGTTGGGGATTTTTTTGTCTGAGTGGATGTTACCTCAAATCACTTGAGTTAAATTGCAAATGAATCACACATAATGCAGAAAAAAATGACTGCACTTCCCAGTTTCTAGAATGTGACTTGCACATGAACCAAACATTTGCTTTCCCAAACCCCAGGAAACCCCCCCTGAAGGGCCTGAGAGTCTGTCTGCCCCCTTTGGGGCCTGTGTCCCCTTGGACCTACTGAAGGAGAGGGACACCCTCCATCTGTCTCCCTGCCTCAGTCTGTGTAATTCCTGGAGGCTGCTCCTGGCTCCATTTCTGTTAGAAGTTTGCTGTTAGCCTCAGGCTTTACTCCTGACACTGCTACTAATTCATTACTTTAGGTTCCATTGCCCTTCTGAAAGGAGAATGTTGTTTCAAAGTTGCACCTGGGCATTTTATAGGAAACGTGATGCATAAGCTTGGAGGGCCTCCTATGCCTATTCACTTCGGAGTGACTATGTGAGGCTAGGGTGGGGGTGGTGTGGGCAAGGAAAACAATTTGCATAATGCTGCCTGGTGAAACTGAAACCCCACGGTGTGGGTGGGGCTGGTTTCCTAACGTCAGCGCTGTCGCCCACAGTCGCCCCCCACGGACACGTGGTGCCCTCACGCCCACGGCACAGGGAGGGACACCCAGACACGGAGACCCCAGCCCAAGTGTGAACCAGAATCAATGCCTAGAGCTCAGGCCAGGGAAGGAACAGGCGGCATCCTTTTTTCCTGATGCATCTCCGAACCTGGCTCAGTGTGGTTTCATCGTATGTGACAGGGCAAGCAGAAAAGTGGGGTAAATCAATTTTAAAGTGTTGCCTTTTTTTTTTTTTCCCCCCCTCTTGAGAGTCAGTTCTGAGTCAGTGTGAGCACTCCGGAGCCTGACACCTGAGGGTCAGTGTGGTTGGTGGCCCACATTTACCAGGAAGGCCCGGCCTGGGGTCCTGGCATGAGCCAGGGACCAGCACCATCTCTGCTGGGTCTCTATCCCTGAGCTACTGCAAGTCTTCTCTGGTTGGGAAGAATGTGACAATTATAGGAACTTAAAGTTTCTGTCACATGTGGCTAGCTGAAGTCTCTAAGAAGCAAGGTGATTAGGGGGTCGGGGTGCACCAGAATATTTTTGATACAGGACTATTTTGCTCTAAGTACCAGCTTTTCCACTGTAAAATAGATAAACTTGTCGTTGAGTAGTAAGAATAGACACCTCTCGCAACCATGTTTCTTTTTCCTCTATATTCAGCCAGCTGTTGGCCCAGCTCCTTGCTGGCACACACAGGGAATATTCTGGGAGCAGTGCATGATGCTCTTGGGGACCCACGATGTTCTCAGGGACTCAACTCCACCTGCATGCCAGCCATCAAAAATAACTAAATAACTAACAACTTTGGCATTATGTATTCTATCATACAGGGGCTATTTTAATGCAAATACTATCAATTCTTTTATATGTATTTAAAAAATTACCAGATAATAAAAAATATAACTACTATAATAAAGTGTGTGTGGTGGGGGTGGGAGGTGACTCAAGCTCAGAAGAGGAGTGTCACAGCCCTGAGACCAGCCTTGTCCCTGGGCAGGAGAGCCGCAGGGAGGTGGCCGTGAGTTGCCAGGAATGATGCCCTCCAGGAATTGTCAGTTATAAGTTTTGGTCTCTGTTCTGTTTGTCTCCAAGACAAACATCAGTGTACTACTTTTCATTCTGCCATGAGTATAGATGTCACCGTCTACTTCTAATTTAAAAGTATTCATTTTATGAAACATTGAAAAGAAGATATTTTACATGTGTAATTCTGCTAGGCATTTCTGGGGAGTTTACACTGAAAAACTATGGATGACGACAGAAGAGGGAGCAGGGGCGAGGGGCTTTCTTTAGTTAAATTGACATTTTTAACTGGTCTATATTACCTTTGTTACCTTTTGCAAAGAAGAGGAAAAACCAGTTTTGAAACTAGAATTGGGCTATTATGTGTGTTTATTGCTGCAAACATTCCCTGGATAATTGTTATGACCCAGGCACCACGACCTCCTAAGGAGCAGCGCCCTTGTTCCTGGGAAGTGCACAGTGCGGAAGGACAGATGGTTGCGAAAGATACTGTGATACCAACACTTCTGTTTCCTGGGAGAAACCTGATCTCATTTCATCCTCATACAAATTATGAGCAAGGTCTATTATGATCCCTATTTTCCAGATGAGGAAAATGAGGCACAGAGAGGTTAAGTGACTTGTCTATGGTCACACAGCAGGTAAGGTGGCAGGGCCTGGATTTGAAGCCAGACTGTTGGGTTCTGGAGTGCATATGTCACTAATCCACACCATGAACTAAGCACGCAGGAGCACAGAGAAAAACTTGGAGATCTCTGTCTGTGGATGTCTTGGGGTGTTCAATGAAGAACTCATATTTAGTTCAGCCTGGAAGGGTTGGGTACCAGTGTTGGATAAACACATAAGGTGGCTTTTTCTTCTAATGACAGTAGAAGGAAAGTATAAAACAAAGGCCCTTTGTTCACACCTAAAGATACACTAAGTTTTAACAGACCCTGATGTCTCATGACAATGTTATATAGTTAAGGTTGGTGAGGATGACATTCCTGCCCCACACAGTAACATGTCACTTCTCATACACGTGACTCGGGGCATAAAATGAGTAAAAGAACACTAAAAAGAACATTTCATCAAAATATGCTAATGAGATTTCACTGATTAGTACTAGAAAGCCTCCCAGTATGTCATGAAAAAATATATTTTAGAACACTCTGACTTAGGCAGTTCCCACCTGCAAGATGCAGAGGCTTATTATGAAGAAGCCAGACACTCCTCCTGCCCTTTGGTTGCTTTTAGTTAGGAAACTAATATTGGCTTGGTGCCTACAGTGCCTAGCCTTGCACTAGATCCTATGGCATCATATTGGTGCTTAGTATGAGCTGAATTGTATCCCACTCCAAATTAATATGCTGAAGTCCTAACCTGCGGAAAGCAGTCCCCCACTGTCTGCAGGGCGTATGTTCCAAGCCCCCAGCGGATGCCTGGAACCATGCATAGTTCCAAACCCTGTATGTACTGTACTATGTCTTTTTCCTATACATGCCTACTTAAATTTCACTTCAAGGAAGCACTCTGGCTTTTCTTTGGCACATTCAAGTTGCCAGCATCACTACTCTTGTACTGTGGGGCATTATTAACTAAAACAAGGGTGACTTAAACACAAGCACTATGTTACCGTGACAGCTCCTAAGTGACAGATAAGCAAGGAACACATACAGTGTGAAGATGATGTACCAAGGGATGATTCATGTCCCAGGTGAGGTGGAGCAGGTCATTAAGAGATTTCATCACTACTCAGAGCGGGGCACAATTTAAAACTTCTGAGTTGTTTACTTCTGGAACTTTCCATTTAATATTTTTGGACCTTGTTTGGCCAGGGTAACTGAAACCACAGAAAGCAAAACCACGGACAAAGGGAGACTACAGTACCTTAGGATGTGACTGTATTTGGAGGTAGGGTCTCTACAGAAGTAATTAAGGCCCTGGCCAGTGTGGCTCAGTTAGTTGGAGCATTAATTCTGTAAGCCGAGAGGCTGCATGTTCGATCCCTGGTCAGGGCACAGGCCTGGGTTGCAGATTTGCTCCCTGGTTGCGGCATATATGGGAGGCACTAATCAATGTCTCTCTCTCACATTGATGTTTCTCTCTTCCTTTCTCTCTCCCTCCTCCTTTCTCCTCTCTCTAAAATCAATAAGGATATCATCGGGTGAGGATTAAAAAAAAGAAAAAAGTAATTAAGTTAAAATGAGGCCATTTAAGTCTATGCTAATCCAATATGACTGGTGTCTTTGTGTGAGGAAAAGAGGAGGACACAGAAGCACACAGAGGGAAGACCATGTGGGGACACAGGGAGAAGATGGCCATCTATAAGCCCAGGAGAGAGGCTTCAGAAAGAACTAAGCTTGCCAATACCTTGATCTCAGACTTCTAGACTCCAGAATTGTGAGAAAATAAATTTTTGTTGTTTAAGTCACCCAGTGTGTGGGACTTTGTTAAAGCAGCTTTTGTGAACAGATACAAATGCCCAATGTATTTTTGTTAACTGAAACATGGACAGATGGAGGGGAGGGAGAAAATATTGCAAAGCTAGGGTAAGAGCAAACCATCAAGGTCTTTCTCAACCTGGGTGGAGGATTTAAACTCAGTGTTGGAGGCAACAAGGAGCACTCGGCTTCCCAGAGCAGCGGGATTCCATGGCCAAAGCAGTGCTGTAGGAAGACTGATGTGGTGGCTCTGGAGCACTGAGCCAGGGAGAGGACCCTGCACTGGGAACCATAAAAAGGCTTGACAAGGGGCTAGTGGATAAACTGATGGGCACTGGTGAAATGCAGGGGATTCTTTCCTTCCCTTGTATCAGTATTCTCTCCTGAAGGGACAGACAAGGACCTTTGATAGACCAGAAAATTGGAACTCTACCTGGAGACAAGCCCACAAAGGCTCTGATCTGACTGGACAGAGACCAGCTTCCCTCACCTGTCCTACTTGGTCATATTCCACAGCAAAGAATATTGAGCACAGAAGAAAATAAAATTCCTGGTTTAAAGAGAATTGGTATTTTATAAAATGGCTGGATGAGAAATAATGTTGAAAATAGAAGTCTAATGATGGTATTGCATCATTCCTTAGTCTTCCTTGTCATTCCTTCGTCTTCTCTTTTCTAAAAGCCATTTTATCTGGCTTTCTATTATTTTCTGTATGTTTTCACTTACATTACAACTTCCCTTGTAACTGTTGTACAATTGTAAAGGTATTTCTGAGGGACCGATCTGAAAGCCTGGGATGCCATCTCTGGGGTAGGGTCTCTCATCAGGCTTAGGCACAGAGGCACTAAGAGAACTGCTCTCCGCTGGATTTTAGTGGATCGCCTGGTACACATTTCTGCACCTTTAGTTAAGTGAGATGACTGTTGAATAACAGCAGGAATATTTATGAAGGAAGAAGATCCACACTGTGGACCCTCTCCTTTAGCAGTGGATACTCTATAACTGCAGAGGCATTTCTTTTGGTTAAAAGTGATAGAAAACCCAGCTCAAAATGGCTTAAGCAAAATCCAGAACTTACCATCTCACATTAATAAGCAATCTCAGAATGGAGTTGGCATAGATACTGCTCAAATGAAGTCAAGACATCTGTCTTTCTCTGCTCCTCACGGCTCAGTTTCTAGTTGCTAACTCCCTTCTCAAACAGACTCAAGGCTCTTGGTCTCAAGGTGGCTGGCTGCCATTTGTCCTTATAGCTTCAAATCCAGCAGTAAAAGAGCCTTGTCCCAACATTACTGACAAAAGTGCTGAACTTCACTGTGATGGGACCAGCTGAGGTCATGAGTCTATCCCTGAACCCATCACAATGGAAGGTGATTGATGCACTGATTGATTTACTTGCCTTACCCTGTGCTGGGGGTAGAGTTATGAAGGTTAAGATTGGGGCAAAGGGAAGCAAATCACAGCTTTCCACTAGATATTACTCACTGATGCAGGTGACTCACTAAATTCAAGCTCATTGATTTGCAAAGGAGCCATTTCTTGACTTCCAGGTAGCCATCAATATCTCACTTGTCACAGCAGCTATCCCTTTGCAGGCTGGCTGGCAGCTCAGTAGCTTACAAGGTAGCTGCTTACAAACTGAGTATCATGTCCATTATTTCCAAACCCTGTGCGAAATTGGTGGCAGGACAGCTCCTATTCACAGACTTTCTGCCCTTGTCATTCCTCCCACTACCCTCCTTGCAACCCCAGCTCCTGGTGCCAGGCGTTCAGCTCCTTCCCTACTGGCCCAAAGAGCTGTCTTTGTGTTCCTGGAGGACTTTTCTTTTGTCGTGCACCCACATTTTATGTCAGTGAAGCAAAGGGGTTTTTTCTGTCTGCCTTTTGCTGTGTGTCATTTAGCTGGAACCAATGAATTGCTTCAAAAATGTTTTCCAGTGCTGCTGAAATGTTTTTTCTATTCTTATGCCCAAGAAGCAAGTCCTCCATCAGCAGAAAGTATCACCTGAAGGTCACCCTCTTTTCCAGCCAGTAATACCAGAGACATGTTCTCTCCAGTAAGTCTTCTTTCCCAGATTTGATCACTAGGAAGGTTCATCAAGGCCACTTGGCAAAATAACACCATGTTTCTTTGTCTTCCCCATTCAAGGCCTATCCAGTGAGCCCTTGGTGATTACAAGCAGCAAGCAAATGATGGCTGCCATATGATTTGGTGAACTTCACTGTTTGTTGTGACTGTCCAGTTCACTTAGTTCCTCACTGTGCTTTCAGCCATTCAGGAAGACACTTACTTGTGCAGAGCACTTGCAGTCTGTTCCTAATTAGTTAAACTGGCCTTGACCAGTGCTAAGTTCAACTGTGCTTCATGTGTCCCCGATCTGCAGACATGCTTCTTGTTACTCCATGCAACAGAAGGCCTCTTCTTATTTAGCTCTTCGCATTGTCATATGAACAAGGTCACTAGTAACAAGAGTACCTAGGCAAGGCCATATATGCTGTCATAGGAGAACCAGACAGGGAGGGTAAATAATAATAAAAGTACTGATAGAAGACTCTTAGGCAGATCCCTGAGCTGAGATTCCAAAATTTTTAAGTGTGCTTCTTGCGTAGGGAAAACATGATATAAGAGCTATTCAAAATAAATAAGACTCAGCAGAGTTTAGGATAAGAGAATTAGAAGAAAGGGTTCCACAAAGCTGGGCCTTTAATGAGCACACATCCACAGAGACCGACTGTACACTCCAGGTCATTCTCAAGAGAAAACATGACCATCAAGATTTAAATTCTATGGCCATTCCTCTCTAGTCCGTCAATCTCATTGGCCTTGAACCTTGTGCAAAATGTGGCAGGGAAGGATCCTGGAGAACAGCATTCAGTCAGATTAAGGAAGAAGGGAGAAGTTTACAGAATTCACTGGTTCTTCAGCAATGTGACCTCAGCTGGAATGGCCTGAGTTGAGTCCTTCTTGCCATGAAGAGAAATGCAGGTGTCTCAGACCTTTGTCCTCTGAGTCTGGGAACCTCAGTGGACGGACTTGACCTTGATCACACACTCTCGCCCTCCTCCAACACAACCAAGCTCAGCAACAAACATTAGGCAAGACATTTGTATTTTCATTGCATTCGTGGGCATGTCTAGCAAAATGCAAAATCTTACTGATAAAAGGTGGACATTTCCTGGGTAGAAATGAATACCTTCATACAGATGTGCAGACAACAAGCCCACTTAAAATTTTGTAAATAATATATAATTTTTATAAGATAATTAATTCCCTTTATTCCATCTTAACTTCTGTCATCAGAGACATTTGAAGATCTGAAGTAGGTTCAATTTTAAAAATCAAAATTAAGTAGCATTTGAAAAGATGTTCTGAGTATATTGAAAGACTTTCTAATGTGTGCTTCCCCCCCCCTCATTTATACAGACATTTGTTCTGCTTTAGATAAAATACTAATAAACAGGAAGTTGAAAAAAATGTGGTGCAATTGTTCTGAATGTTGTTTTTCTTGTAAGGTTTTATGGGCCATACTGCACCATCCTATTCAAAGCAGCTCCTGTAGGTGGTAGTATTAATAAAGAAATGAGGAGGCCGAGCCCATTCAGCCACTGCTGCTGCTTGCCTCCTTAGAGGCCTCAGCCTTCCGCACTGAGCCAATCAGACATCCCAGAGCTCTTCTCTCTATTTGTCCTGAACCAAGCTGTAGAATTTTAAGGAGGTGAAAATAAGGCCATTCTTATGGAAAATGTATTTTCTTCTTTGCTCCTCATGCTGAGTACACAAGACTATTTTAGTGTGTGTGTGTGTGTGTGTGTGTGTGTGTGTGTGTGTGTGTGTGTGTGAAAGAACTAGGAGCAACAATTTAATAGAAATGTGCAAAACTTTGTTTATCTTTAGGATAGGTAATTAGCTACAACCATGGTCTGTTGCCATTTGAACAAGTTGTTGAGAAAATCTGAATCTTAATCGCTTTTTTTTTTAAGATAATGACTTTCATAATCACAGCAGCCATTACTCAGTTTCATGATACATGACGAGATAACAGGCAAGAATAGAAACTGCTCAGAAGAACCCTTCCCTGCCAGGCCCAGAGCCCAGTGAGTCCTGGTCAGTGTGAGCCGGGACTGGAAGCTCTAGCAGAAGGACGGGGGCTGGGATTGCTAACGCTTGAGGAGAGGTTGTCAGCCTTCGTGTGATGCCAGGTGGCGGCTGTTCCGATGCCACCCTTGCAGGATTATGTCCTCCGTCGTCGCACCTCTGTGTGAGGGTTCACAGAACCAGACCTGGAGTCTTAGACCCTCGGCCTTTGCCTCTCGCCCCCCACTAGGGTGCCACCTCCTTGGGGTTCCCATAGCAGGGATACCTGTCAGGAAACTGGGGTACAGAGTGGCAGAAAGGATGGTCTAAGGAAATAGGAGGGCTAGGGAGGGAGCAGGCCCAGGCTTTGTCCCAAGTGTATGCAAGGTCTCTGGCAGGGAGGTAGGGCACCAGTCACCAGAGGCACAGTGTCGCCTCCACCATTACACAGGCTTTGAATTTTCACCCACCCAGAGCCTCTGAGCCCCCAGCCTCTGCTCCCATCAAGTCTGGGCCTCTGGCTGGCATCTGCAGGACTCCAGACAGTTGTGCCTGTCCGAGGCAGTTCCTCTGTCTTTTTGCTTCTGTGTTTATTACTCAGTGAAGCTCAGTATTGTAAACCAGAAAGAGGTGGAGATGCAACAGCCGTGACAGCCTGGGCCTGGGCAGCAGTAACAGGGGAAGCACTGTGTCCAAGTGGGTGGACCCTGAGCCAGGGGTCCAGGTTTGAGTTCCAGTGCCATTCCTTAAAAAGGTATTGGTGTTCATGTCGAAAGTGGGAGAGAGTGAATGAACCCCTCATCTGGTGCACCACATCTGGAGAAGAGCAGAGCCCTTGGCATCACGGATTAGATGTCCCTGGCTTTCCTGGGCTCAATCATGTGTGGGGAAGACCTGGGCTGTGTCAGGTGTGTGAGCATGTCCCCAGGCTCTGGGCAGAGGTTCCACAGCGGACAGGTTTTCATGTGGAGCTCCCAGCTGAAAGGATCTTTTATGGCTGAGCCGAAAAGAAGCCTGATTCTTAGAGGTTTTCTCACCTTGCCTTTAGAGGTGTAGCAGTCCTTGCTCCTGGAGACAGCTGGCTTCACTGACATATTGCACATTCTGGTGTTGAGTATATAGACATTCAACACTCTCATTACTATTTTTAACATCTTATTTTCTGTTCAGAGTCAAGAAGTATATGTACCTAGGTTGGCCCCTGTCAGTAAATGCCATGTGCCAGCAATGAAGTGCTTCCTGGGTGAGAGCCCTGACCTGCCTGGGAACAGATTTTGAAGAAACCCCAAAAGTGAAGTCAGGCTTAAGTATTCTTCAAACAGCATCAGGCTACCTGTGTCTATTTGGGCTCAGTTTTCATGAATTATTATTGTCTTTTCTTAGATGACTGAGCTCCGTGGTTAGAGAACAGATAAGTTAGTTTGCTATTGAATGCTGAGCATTTTCACTGATTTCAGTCTTACTCATTAGAAAATATTGTGCTCGCCCACAGATGCCAGGGTTCTAGAGCACCACTGCTCTGCCTTCTCCTGCAGGCATTTTAGGTGTGCGGCCCGCTGTGGCTTTCACAGTCAAGTGGGAGCAAGTCTGTGATCAATGACTCTTTTTGGAATACACTCACCCCTACTCGGTCACAATGTTTGATGGGGGGTAGGTGTGAAATAAGATGTCCACCCCGGGATCCTTGAAGGTCACACATCCCTAGACTCTGCCATTGGGACATGAAAGTGTGGACATTCTTACCAACAAATGCAACATGACTAACCCCTCATTCTCAATGGCCCTGTTGTAAAATTGTTGGGATTTCCATTAGTGCACCAAGCCTAATCAGCACATTGTATTTTTGACATTTTACACTTTTGGAGAGATGAGAAACTAAGTCTATCTGTTTCAGTTTGAATTTTCTCTGAAGGTCATTTTAGCAGCTTTAGAGCCGTGTTGATAATGCTTTTATTTTAAACATAGTTATTTCCTCTGTTAAGTGATCACTCCTGGCTCGGCATGTGGTCCAGTGACTCAGTAATTTCAAACTCCTACAGGGCAAGTGGGCTGGATGACTGCTCATCTCCAAAAAGGGTTGTTGGGCCATACAGGGTTGCTGAACTATTTCCAAAAGGAGGAAACAGTAGGGGCCTCAGTGGTGTAATTTAAGAGCTTTAGTGTTCGGTTGTTGGTCCGGAAAATCCATTCTCTCCCGTAAATATGTATATCCCCTCTAACCTGTCCCTTCAGGTAATTAAGAGAGCCCACAATTAATTGTGCCTAATCAAGAATTTATTTTTCTAGATTTTTCCTTTTTTC
This sequence comes from Furipterus horrens, assembly GCF_987537825.1. Taxonomy (NCBI): domain Eukaryota; kingdom Metazoa; phylum Chordata; class Mammalia; order Chiroptera; family Furipteridae; genus Furipterus; species Furipterus horrens. The sequence goes on from NW_028327176.1 coordinate 70,319,321, forward strand.
CTATGAAGGCTATTAATAAATCTTCTTGGTTATTGTCATATATTTATATATCATATATTTACACATTATATATTTTATATAGCTAATATATAATTATATATTCAAAGTCTCTGTGGTTTTTTTAAAAAAGAGAAATAATATTAGTTGATTAATTTATATGTCTTTTTAATGTCAAAAGGGCATTGTGGGGAGGATTCAGAAATTAAAACACACTGATATTTGCCCAGTTCCGAATTAAAATACAGAATTTGGTTTTCACTTTTTTCTTCTCTGTTCAGTCCTAATTTTTTTTTTAAACAACATCAGACATTTTCATACCTAAGGCAAAAATTACTTAGAATTATAGTTCAAATTAAAACTGTCATATGGCCTCTCATATGTTTTGCTGTTGTTGTTGTTGTTGTTGTTGATAATGTTCTTTAATCAATAATTTATATTCTGGGTCCATGATTTTTATATTCATATGCACTCATATTTCATGATATTAATATGTTATATATTTGCTTACCTGTTAAATTAATATTTTATGTTTTCTTGCCCATGTTATTAATTTTTCTGTGATGCTAGAGCTCATCTTATAGTATACAAGTCAAGAAAATTAGCCAGATACACATAGTTTCTTATTGTACAAAATACATGCTAGCTTTATCAACGCTATTTGGTATTAACAGATGAATTTTAAAACTAAAGCTTGCCTTTTCTATCAACAAAGAAAACTTTTTCTTTTTCTCTCTTGACTCTCTTTTTTGTGGTTCCTTTTTATTTTTTAAATACTAAATAATCAACTGCAGTCACCCCATCCTCAGGGGAATTACTCACTGTATTTTCTGCTTACGGTCATGGTCACCAGGGTCTAATGTGGGGTCCACGGTGAGTTTCCTGTTGTTTCGGGTAACTTGACTCAGTGGTGAGAAAGAACTTGTGTACAGAGCGCTCTCGGGGCGGGGGTGGGGGGTGGGGGGGTATGAGATAGCAGCCTGGTTTACTTTACTTCTGAAATGACTTAAAATACCAGTTTGAGAAGTGTCTTTTACCAAACCCGCACAGCAAGTCCCTGACGTTTCTTATATGCTTTATAGTGCAATTACATATTTGGACTCAACTTCCACTTTTCAAATCTGTGAAAGAATTGCTCGGGCCAACTCTGTTTTCATGTAACTTACATGTAGCAGAATAGAAAGGGGACAGTGTATCAAAGAAACTATTAATTCTGTTCAATCCTTATGATGCTGAGGATGTTTTGAATATAAAAAAGGCATAATCCCAATTACATGAGCTATCTAGGGCAGTCAAATTCAAAGAGAAAGAAAGTGTGATGGAAGTTACCAGGGGCTGGGGTAGGAGGAATGGAGAGTTACTGTTTCATGGGGACAGACATCCTGTTTCAGATGATGAAGAAAGTTCTGGAGAAGGATAGTGCTGATGGTTACCCCATATTGTGGATGCGTTTGATGTCTGAATTGTAGGCTTAAAAAAGGTTAAGTGGTAAATTTTATGTTATGCATATTTTGACCCAGTTAAAAAATGTATTATTGGAATGGAAAGAGGGCATTTGAATTACCATGTATAAGTAAGTTAGATGCTAGATGGGATTTATAAGGAATTATGGGAATCATACAGGGGAAAAAAATCTCAGGAGCCCGCATGGGGTTCAGACCTCTAGTTTCCCAGGACCCAGGCCTGAGGCGGTAGGGCACTGGGTAAGGATGTGTCCAGGCATCCAGAGCCCAGGGCAGGGCTCTCAGGTGACCCTTCGTTGCCTCCCCCCGCCTGGTCATTTCTTCTGGTTCCAAGCAACAGTGCTGTTGATTAGATCCACTTCGAGATAAGGACCTGCACACAGACGTTTTATTTCTGCAGCTTTTAATCCCTAAGGAGCTTGAAGCTTGCGACCCAGTACCCATCTTCTGCACGTTAGTGGGTGAGACCTCCTTCAGCTGTTTCTGGACACACACTGGAATCATCCATGTAATTCCCAGGCTTCCAAAGGACACAGACTGTCAAAGGGACCAGGGCGGGGGTCCTGTTATGCACAGCGCCGGGGTCTGAGAAGGCCTCAGCGTATTGCTTGCCAATTCCAAAGAAATGCCCCAGAGGACTGGCTGAGAAAGACCCCATCCTCTTGGAAGGGACCCGCCTGCAGCATTCAACCTCCATCCAGCAAGCTCAGGGGAACTCAACCTGGGACAATCACATTGAGGAGCAAGGGAGCCAAGTTCGTCTGACCCTAAAGCTCACACACTAATCGTTATCCTGCACCGTGCGTGGCCAGGAAAGCCATACCCACATACATGCTCGCCTTCAGATGCAGGTCCTTCCAGATATGGTTGATAGTATGCTGTCTCTCTGCTCACCTAACCAGACTACCCCTTGGGGTAGAGAAGGGCAATTATGGATGGCCCACAAGGACATACCTACTTGCCTCCAGGCATGTCAATGCTGCAGTGAACATCCTAGCACACATATAATTGGGCTCTGTGTTAAAATTTCTGTAGGGCAAGTTCTGAAAAGAGAAGCTGCTGAATTAAAGGATATATGCATTTTGCAGTTTATTGGATCTTGCCATATTGTACTCTGAAAGCTGATCAGTTTATACCTCTATTAATGATAAATGGGAGTGCTGGAATCCTATCACCCTTGCCAACTGGTTATTAATTCTCTACATAAATCCAAATATTGAAAGGGGAGGGTCTAAATTCGAGGCCAGCCCCTCTGAGCCCTGTGACCTCAGAGTGCCATTAGAGGGGAGGCTTTCATGTTGCAGGACAATGGAGTTTGAAACCAAAGTGGCTCTGGGTGGCAGTTTGCAGTATGGGCTGTAAGTGACAGCATGAGGCTCTGCCTGCACATGGACGTTGCTACTGCACCGGAGCTTCAGCTGTGACAGGGTCCATCCATGCTTCACAGCTTCAACTTGCAGGTTGTTAACGTCTACGATTCTTTGTGTGCCTTTCTACTAAGGAAATTATATGTGAGAATTATGCTTTGAAGACTTTCTAGCTCAGGAGCTCAACCCTCATGAAACAAATTTCAAGAACCATTTCATGGCCTTGAAATATAAGGCCATGAAGTCCTTATATTTTTTTACTCTAGATGTATTTTTCATCATTAAACAAGTTCTTAAGCCACATTTGATTTTTTTTTAATTCCACCACCTTGGTGGAATTAACACTAATGATATTTAATTCCACAAGCTACTGTCCCTCTCCTGCTCAATGTACCTACTCCTAACAGCAAACAGCACACCGGTGCAGGATTTTATTATAACACACTGTGCCCGCTGTCAGCAGTAATAATTCTGAGTGGAACAGCAGAAGAATGAAGAAACTGCGTGAGCAGGGGACCACAAATGCCCAATGTGAGACAGGCATTGCTGTGAAGCAAAAGCATGACATACTTTTTCTTTCCAAATTAGGCAGTGCTACAAATCAAAAGCCAGCCTGCCTTTTGCTTCTGAAATACACCCTGCTGGGAGAAACCAGATGCTCAGTGCCACCATTGGCCAGGTAAACACCATTCAGAAAAATGCAGCTCACAGGGCAGGCAGTACCTCCGGGGACTGATGGTGGACGAGGGCACGCGACCTCGAGGAAAGCCTGAAATACCAGCTTCAGTGTCAGAGTGGTTCCAGGCTGTTTCTATGACCAGCTTTGTAACAAACTACCCCAGGAATTGTGGGCCTAAGTATATTTCTCCTAATCTGATACATTCTCCTGACTCTGGGCTGCTTCAGAAACGAGCCACATACATTCAGTTGGAAACACTTAAATGGAGGTAAGAGAAAGACAGAGAACCTGAGGGACTGCAGGGAAGTCACTGAAAACAGTCTATGGTGAGAGGCTCCAGACTGAGATACATGGAGCCTAGGCGGGAAAAAAGAATGTCACCGCCACATGTGTGAAGGTGACGGATACCCTGGAGGTAAAAGAAGTGTTGTGTAAAGGGAAACCAGAGTAATGGGGCAAAACTAAAGGGAGCACGTCCTGGAATTTAATGCTAGAAATAAACTTCCAAAGAGGAGTGAGTATATCCATCAATGTACGAAATGGGGTTATCAGGGGAAAACAAAAAACAACCACCAAAAAACTGGCAAACCAGTTCTAGTGACATTGCAAAGAAGGTGGTGATGAAAAGCTACTGAGCAGGAAGAACTAGCAAGTGGGGTGTGTGTTGGTGGAGTGTTGAGCCAGGCCTGGCGGCTGGCCTAGGGACAGTAGCAGATTTGTACAGGTCACCCTCTAAGCAGGGCACCAGGCAGGGCACAGCAGCCGGCACCCCCAGAGCAGTGCCTGGTTTAGGAGCTGCTGGATGCTTGGGTGGCCCCTACATGTCTCTGTTCCTGAAGTTAAGACCACAGCTTCCCAAGCCTGGTGGTCAGTGTTCCTGCAAAAGCTTCTTCATTACTGTGCAGCAGTTGTGGGGTCACTACTGGGAATTACACACATAGTCATAAATGGGGGTACATTTTATTTTATTGTCTTTTGATTTTCTAAGTAATTTACAGATTTCCAAGTAATTGTAATTAATATTGAAACATCTTCTATTAAAACTAATTTGTTAAAAGTGTCTAGAAATGCCCCCTGCTGCCTCCCTGAGTCACTGTGAGGTTTTGTTCCTCCCTTTCAGGCAAAGAGATTGATTTCATAGCATGGTTTCTGGCATCATGTGTACACTCTTGAGAGAATTCTTACAGGCTTCATGCACTGGCCTGCTTTTCAAATAGTCCTATTCCCATGCTGGGTAGACAAAGGAATATTTCCATAACAAGGGAAGAGCGACTTTCCCTACTGTGAGAGCAGTGAGAGCACCGTGTGCCATAAAATTGTGAGTCTATAAGCAAAGCTCCTTTCCCCTCTCATTTCTACAACTGCCTCTTTAGAACCCCATAGAATAAGTGTCGGAATCAAAGTGGGAAGCTGTGGCTTCCTCCAGGGTATCTGGATGAGGTCAGCCTCTGGGTGATTTCTCTCCCTCCTTCCTTCCTTCCTTCTTTCTCTCCTCCCTTGCTTCCCAAACTTCTCTTCTTCTTTCTCCCCTTTTCCCTCTTGCTTTTTCATCTAGGTCCTCATATCCTCTTTTCTTAGTATTTTTTTAAACAACATATAAATTGCTTTTTTTTTAAATGAGGTATTTTTATAAACTTTCTCTTAAAAAAATTAGGCATGACTTAAACAGTGAAACCACCTCCTAATATATTAGTCTATAGCAAGAAAAGAAGTCTCAGGTAAGCAGCAAATAACAGAAACCCAACTTTTGTTTTTTTTCCAACTGTGGCTGTCTGCTTTTCCAAAGGGGGCCTGTGGGCCAAGCAGGAGAAGACCCTGATTAGGGAGAAACAGTCCGTTGTGCCCCGAGAGAAATCTTGTAAGCTGCCTGCTGGTAGGATAGGCCTGTCTCCAAACATCCTTCCCTACCTCACCACCGAAATCTGGCGGAAAGGAGGCCTGGAATGCCACTTTCATAGCTTCATGAACGCCTCTTCCAGGGCACAGCCAGAACATGAGGCCACATGTTGCCTGGTAAAAAACCCATCCTGCCAGGGAGAGGAGCGAGGAGGTACCTTTCAAGCCACAAATGACATTAGCTCTTCTATCTGGTGTGGGTGGTCACATCTAGAGGAGAACAACTCCCTCTGTCTCCCCCAGCTCCCTGGTCATGATGCCCAGCAGGGCCAGACTGTGGCCACTGCTGTGAAAGGCGCAGGAAAGTGTTGGGAAGCCACGGTGGGTCTGGGTTTGAGGGCAGAGGTTGCTCTTCGCTGATCACTGGCAAAAAGCAAATACAGGTCATGGGTGCAACTACAATGGCACCCTCCTAAATGAATCCTCATGAACATGACAAGTTTCCAAGTCACTCCCTGGAAATAAATTGTGGGTAAGGACCATCTGCTGAAAGCCTGGAAGCCCAGTTTCCTCTGGTCTGTGTTTTTAAATGCTTTGACGATGTGGTTTGCTTTTCTCTCCAAGAAAAAAAGAAAACAAAAGTAAATAAAGACTGACAAGTGAGCGAGACCCACAGCCATGCTGTGCAAAGAGGCCACAGTCACCAGGGGCACGAGGGTTGGCGAGGAAGGGCGGAAATTGAGAAGGCGCGTGAGATCTGTTCCAAAGGCACCAACCCAACATTAAGATGAAGAAAATACACATTCCTTTGGGAAATGTAAACACGGATGTTTTAAAGGATGTTTTCTACTTTGCCACCAGACTGAGTTGCTGGTGCCAATTGCCAAGTCAGGATTGCCACCTGTCTGTTGAAGAATTATGGTTCATTCCTTAGCAACAGGTAGCAGCAGAAAGAAAAGCTTTGTAGGCAGGATCCCCTAACAAGCACAGTGGGGACAGTGTCAACAGCAAAGGCAGCCACTGAGGGGAGGAAACCGGGCACACGTGACCTCAGGTCCTTCTTGTCTATGCCAGGGGTCCAGGCAGGTGGGAAGGAGGGGCACACCTTTATGGAAGTCCCTTTGGTTTGCAGAAATTGAAGACTTCACATTTTATTTTGCAGACTAGCATCGCCAGTCTTAATTAGTTCCATTGCAAGTGCTTTATTGCTCTGTTGTGACTCTTTTTTCTTTATTTGTCCTTTGCAAAACCCATCCATGAAGCAAATTTACTGACCAGCTGCATGCTGGCTCAGAACCTCAGCCTGGCAGACAGGCCTCAGATCCAGAAGCAGAGCTCCCCAGTGCCGACAGGAGGGTGAAAACCCTTGGCCCCACCCCTCCTTGGAGACCAGCTTTCCTTGTGTTTCCTGGTCTTTGTAACTTCTCAAACAAATGCCACAGCACAGGCAAGGGGAAGAGAGCTCTTAATAAACAAACAGCTAAACATCAGAAGTCCAGGTGTCTTTGAGTTTACAAAATCAATCCAAGTTGCTATTTCCCACTATTAAGACACTTGTGGAACAGGTGATAGGTGGCCATCATTTTTGTCCTCTGGTGTCTCTGACCTCTGTACTGCCTGCTTTTCCAGCTGGGCTGTCAGGACCCCCAAGAGAACTTCCTTTGGCCTGGATCTCCTGGGGTTGAACGGTAACCTATCTGAACAGATTTTATGCTACTTCTTTTTAAATTTTTTTTTAACAAAATGACTAACAGTGAAAAGAGTTGGGTTTGGGGAGAAACCCTTTTTAAAGCAAACTATGGAAAGTAATTGATGAGTAATGCAGTTTTATACTACATTTTTTTCTGTAACCCTTTAAAAACTGTGTCGCTAATTTTGCGTAACCCTTACATTCATGTCCTGGGGCTGGTAACCCTGACCTCTGCAATGTGAATTAGGATGGAAGGCTGCAAGGAGCAGAGTTCCTATTTGAGTGTACATTGTTGTCACAACACACCAAGGGCCATTTCCCTTTCTGGGTGAGACAGCTGTGTGGTCCCCAGCAGGGGCTTCTGTGGTTCGGGTGCTGTAGGCTGCACAGTGCTGCTTTCACGTGAGTCTTAACCCTAATCTATTTTAGAGCTTAATTTCCCTTCCCAGCAAATTAAGCAAGGTGGAAAATGACATTTTGGAGAGAGTGAGTGACTAATACATTCACCAAACATCACTCATGTGCTGTAGTTGAAAGGTGGTGATTCGTTTACGCATCTCTTGATAAAATGTAAACCCTTAATTCTTGGTGGCTAAACAAACTGACAAAACTATTGAGCCCGACTCCCGACTCCAGGTTGAGGATACCTGAGGGCACATGTTTACCTGGGATTTTTTATTGCTCCTTCGATACAATTCTATCCAGACAGCTTAACTCGTGGTAAAAAGTTTGTGTCACTCTGGGTTTTCCTTGCTGCCGATGGTTCTCAGTGTTAAGTGAGGGAAAGTCCATCTCGTCAGAATGATCCTTCCAAGCGGCAGCGCGGCAGCAGCCTGAAGGCTGGGACCCGTGTCTGTGTCAGGAAGCGTGTGCTGTCAGTACCTCCCTCCCCGCCGAGCTCGGTCCCCTGCCACCATCCCGGTGACTGGGTGCCCAAGGGGGCTTCTAGTCCACTCGTCAGCCCCAGCTCCACTTTCTTTTTAGTAAATCGTAGGTAAGGAAGTGAGAGGACGTGGAGAAGATTTGTGTTCAGTGAATAAGAATTAAATCTGTTCAGATTTCTAGGCTGGAAATCAACAAAACAAAATGTGCTCCCAGAAGTGCTTACATCTAAACTAAGTATAGACTGGAGATAAATCTGAAAACTTCTGACATCTTCAAATGTCAAATCCACCCGCACATCACAGATGACATTGAACCTAATGATCGAACTCCTTTTAAAATATACTTCATGTAAATACATTTTTGTGAAACCACAAGCTGTTTCTCTCAGTTTTGTTTTCAGCTGGCTTTGATGAAGAGATTGGCATTCTACAGCTAATTAAACAGCTTTCAAGCCAACATCAATGAAAGGTTTTAGACTCAGAAATGTACTACACTCTTCATGGTCCAGGGATATCCACAACGTTTTTCACTGTGCTCACAGACCTTGTCAGAGGAGAATTATTTAGCTCTAACCTGAGTTTATAAGCCAAATCATAGATCCAGTATCTGATCTATGTCAGCTCCCCATCTCTCCAATACAGTGAGTTGGATTCATGCTAACAAGAAATGCAATTTGTGTTTGTGTTCACTTTGCTAGTATTTAATATATTGCAGATTTCTTACACTTGTTACATATTTCATTGTGTGACTAGAAAGCTATTTGTTTTTTCTTTGTGGAAAATGGAAAATGAAATGCATAAGACCCTTGTTTCCAGGTCAAGAATTTGGAGTTTCTAGGCTCTCTCACTTTTGTCTGCCCCCCCCCCTTAGTTGTAGTTATTTCTAGATTCTGGAAATTATTACTTGCTTTAAAAAAAAGTTTTGTCTTTCTAATTTTACAGTTAAGCCTGCTTTGACCCTTAAAAGCCAGATTGCTCTAACAAAATTGTTATCATTTCATACAAGATAGATTGGCTTCAAGTAAAAAGGTATATCTAGTAAATGAGAGAAAAACCTCTCTTTTACTTACACTTAGGAATGCCTCTAAATATAACAATGTTATTTTTAAGTCTTGGTGTTAACAATGAATTTGCAAAAAAGAAAAGAATAAGTTAGTTAGATGTGAAGTAATTGTGCTAAAAATATCACTTTTTAATATGGAAGAGTTCACGTTTTTATTTATATACTTGCAAAAAAAAAGTGTTATTAAAAAAAAATGCTTTGACTATTTCTTCAATGAAAGCTTTTGTACTGTGCCGCTCTGCTCTTAAGAAATTCCCGGGTTACAGATACAATTAAAAGTGAACTTGAATTTGTTCCGTGACCATGGCCTTTCTGTTTGTGGTAAAATAGAGTTAGAATGACAACGGTTCTGAAGAAAGTGCTTCAAGACTATGTCATGTTTCACTCTTTCCAGATGACTAAAGTTACCATCATTTCCCAAGTCTTCTGTCGGGGGAAGGGGTGATGTGGGTTTAAATGTGGCAAGTATTAGTGAAGGTCAGGCTTCGTCTGAATGTGAGAGTTTGATTATGCTGGGCAGGGTGAGTAGAGGTCAGGGCAGGTATGCCAGGGCAAAACACTCATACAGAAAATGTCTTCTAGTGACAAATTCAGGTGACTACCAGGGTCCTCTTATGCCCCGTCATCTTTAACTGTAGTGTTCATTCAAGGTTTTTTGGTTGGTTTGTTTTTACACATCTGGCTTCTTGCTTTAAAGTATCAGAATAGTCACATACTGTAGAAAGAATTAAAACATAAAAACATGAAAAGTAAATCCTGAATCCCATGCTTCATGTCTGATCCTACACAGTGTAACACATCGCCTTGGATAGAAGATGTTGTTACATTGATACTGCCATCGGTTCAGGTTTACCAAGAGCAATGCTACCTAACTGAGAATGTTTTATAATGACCACAAATGTGCCTAGTCTTCTCTAGGATTTAAAATTCCTCATGCTAAGTTCCCTGTCAATCAATATATATTTTCACTGTTCTTCCTGAATTTTGTTACTGGTTTTTAGTTCTCTTCATTACTTCTTTGCTGGTCTGTGTTTTCTAAAGAAATCTAAATTCAGAAGCAATGACTTCTTGTTCTCTGTGATGTGTTTCCTTTCCTCACTACTTTAAGATTTAAAAAATATGAATAGATTATGAGAATACATATTTGTGCAAAGAATGTGGGGGAGAATTAACTAATTTTTAAATTGTTTGAGGTCAGGGAAATACTGGTCTGAATGTATGGTGTTTTTCTAATTGTTCCTCAATTTAGCCAAAACACTAAGTAGCATTTCTTTCTAACAGACATGTTAAAAACAGCTTAACTTTTCTAAATGCAGATAGCAAGGACTAATGCTCTGAATGTTGCCTGAAAAATCTAGAAATGTCTGCAGGCTGTTTTGAACAATTCTGTCTCTTTATGGGGAGTTGTTTGGGCTTTTTAGAAACTCATTAATTTGATTGTATGAGCCTGAGTGTTATCAGGAAAAGAAGCTTTAGAAAATGGTTTCAGAATGTGTCATTTTTCTCCTTGGTTTAATCTGAGATATAGTGTGTGGGCATGCTGGTATTTTAAAAGGCTAAAAGTGTTGTACATATTGCTGTGCCTTCAAATATGAGGTGGGATTGCAAATAGAAGGATTTTCTTCAGTCTTCTGAGTGAAATTCTGCTTTTGCCCCAAGCACTCATTCTTGAATTCTTAGCGAGGATTCTTTCATTCTTTTTTCATTTTCAATTTGTTGTAGTGATTAAGCAGAAACAAATTTTTAAAAGCTCTGTCAGCTTTCTATCATTTTGATCATCATATTTAATGTTTCATAAAATAAAACCCTGTGTTTTCATTTTAACTAGGTTTTCTTTTTTTTGATGAAATGATTTGCGGTATAAGACTAACATTTGGTTTCAATATTAATATATAAGATGAACTACGTGGGTGTCATTATTTTTCAGTAGTAAATAACTGTTTAACCGATTATTTTACCTTAGCATAATTCAATTGTCTCCTTTAGAATTTTGTTCTGCAGGGTTCAAACAATATTTGATGTGTGTGTATGTAAAATAAAATTACACTGTCACTGAAAGCAGATTTCATGGTGGTAGGAACGGGGGAATATTGTGTAGTTGGTTTCAAAATCCAGTCAGTGGGTTAATCATTAATTATTCTTTTTTTTCCAGGAAAGTCAAATTAGGTTGTTTCAGAATGTCAGTTTACTAGAATTCTTTTTAAAAAATATTTTGTGTGTGTGAGAGTGAATTTGATCTTAAAAAGGGGTTAATTTAGTAAGAATAGGTAACTTTTCTGTTTGTATTGTGGCTTGTTCAATTTCTCATGAACTGTATTTGGTAGCTAAAATGTTGAAAGCAATTTGGGAACAAAATGTCTGCTTAACCCATGACAAAATTGGCCACAATTTGCCGATTGGGCTGATAACAAAAGCCAGCAACACAAAATAGGTAGAAAAACAGTTTGTTCGGTGATGTGAGACCACTGAAGTTCTTTTTGCATGTTTTCTTTTTTTTTTTTTTTTTTTCATTCTGATGTTTATGTTGTGCTGGAAGTACATGAAGAGTTTTTGCTCACCCATCAATTCTGATTAACCATTTCATCTAGTGGATTTCTTTTAAGAGTTCAGAAAGCAAGCTGCTCACCTGGCATTTGAGACACCTACACCCCATGTTTCATCCAGACTCCACCTGGGCAAATGTCTCACAGCTGATAATTTGATCTCTTAAAGTAGCATTTAAATTTCATTTTGTCAAGTGTCCAACATTGAATTTAGGTTATTACTACATTTTTGCAAGTGTCAAACTAAAGTTATAGTTTGCAGTTTAAAAAAACTTCTTTACCTGAACACACAGTTGACAGAAATTTCAATAACTAAAAGTACACATTGACTCTCATATTATCCTCACAGACTATAAACAAATATTAATGTTTTACATGAGATAACATATTTTTTTAAATAATAGAAGGAGATAACAGCATCCTCTCTCCTCTGCTGTTTTTACTTCTGCCTTGAATATGTATGTGAAATGGTCTTTTTTTTTTTTTTTTGTCTTAAAAATCAGATACTCCCGAGCAATAATTAGGATGAGGTTTATGTTTTTACTTATTTAATCTTTGTTTTCACAAATAAATACAAATAACTCAAACTGAAACCTGATGGCTTTGGTGATAATAAAATAGCAGCCACGGGGAAATTTTCTTCATTTTAATGTTCTTTCACAACCCACATTCAGTTTCGGTAGGAAAATTATTAACCTTTCAACAGGGTGCTTCAACATGGGTTCACAATAGATTCCTGAGTATGATTTGCAGGTTTTGGTTCTATTTTGAGATTTTGGTGTGCAATTTTTTTTCTTTTTCTTTTCTTTCTGTCTTTCTACCTTTCTTTCCTTTTTAAGACCTTGGCTTTCTTTGACAGCAATAGTATGACTTGAAATGCCTTTCAGTGTGTGAATACTTCATAGTGTGTGTATTAGCATTATGGGGAGAGGATCCCTTTTCCCCGTCCTCCCCCTCTTCCATGCTATGAATGAGGAAATGTCTTTAGCCTCCGTGTTTTCCTCGTTCTAATTCTTGGGTGGACAAGAATTATTTTTAAAATCCCGTTGGCCCACATTTCAGAGAGGGCAGGTGGCTCAGTGTTCTGCACCTGACTTGGCCCCTGTCTGCCTTGGTGGCCTCAGCGTCCTTAAACCAAAGCCAGTGAAAGCTTGTTGTCCTGAAGGGCTGCAGGCCACTGGGCTGGGTGTGAGGCCAGGACGTGTGTCTCTCTGCTGATGGCTGTTAGGGTTGTCCTTCTGGAAGGGGCAAGGGGGAGAGGATCACAGTCTTGTAACTCCTGTGTCTTCAACCTGAAACACACAGGAGAACAGAATGTGGGGCAGGAGAGGCAGGTGCGTGGGATGATCCCCGTCCCCGCCGGCAGTTTCCATTTTAGGTGTCTTTTTCTCCACGTCTGACTGGGACAGTCACACCTGCAGGGAGGCCCTGATCGGGACTCGGTCCTACCACGCACACTGCCCTGCGTCTGCCAAAGCTGTGCCTTGTGACTCACCGGCCCCTTCCTTGCTCTATCCCCATCATTTGTAAGTCCCCTCCTGTCCCCATCATCCCCGCAAACTGAGAAATGGAAACCGAGTTACACATGTCTGTCTGTAACAAATGTGAGCACTTCCAGTTCTGCCACTTTCAGCGTGGCAGCCTGGGCTTGTGTTTTTTTTCTTCTCCCCCTCCTCTCCTCCTCCTCCTCCTCCTCCTCCTCCTCCTCCTCCTCCTCCTTCTTCTCATACTTCCTGTATGAGGTTAGTTTTTTAAAAATGATAAACAAACTATTTTTTTAACTTTGTTTTGGCCCGGTCGTATGCTGCCTCCTAGCCGTCCAGGGGTGAGCATTTTGCTGATGCTCCCACTTGGGCATGATCAGGAGTCAGATGAACCATCATTGTCCCGCATCCTCCCAGGGCAACAGGCCAAGGTGGTGAACACATTTTTTATTCTCTGGTTTGAGAGAAATGCCAGTAGCCCTCATGGCTCAAGTATGCTCCTCTGGCAAGCTGGCCCGCGAGCGGAGGAAGGAAGGCCCAGGGCCAGCAGAGGATGGGATGACTGGGGACAGTCCGCTGGAGCGGGAGGAGTGCCCCACAGCACCCAGCCCTGACTGTGCAGAGGGGCGGCACCCAGGAAGGGAGATAAGGGGGGTATCGAGCTGACCCTTCTCCCCAGGCCACTCCAATAATTTATTGCCCATCTGCATGGCTTCTGGGCTGCTTGCTCTTTCCCTCCACTGTGAGGGTCTCAGGAGAGAGCCATTGGTAAGCACTAACACGAGAGCATCAGTAGATATAGCCAACCTACAGTCGCCACAGCCATGAGGCACTGAGCCCATGGCTGGTGTACAAGAGCGTCAGCGTCATCCACCAGTGGTAATTCTGGACCTGGGTCCAAATTGCCAGGGGGCTGTGAAAACAGATGAGTCTGGTCCTCACTCCCAGAGTTTCCAACTTAGAAGGTCTGGGCAGGGCCTGAGATTTGCATTTCTAACGAAGTGAAGGTTATGTAATGCTGCTGGTCCAGGCCTATCCAGGAGCCACTCCCAGGGCCACGGCTGTGGGTGACTGGGCACCTAAAAGCCTCGTGGAGCCTCTGATTGTCCATATTTTCCTCTAATGCCCAGCACAACCTTGGACATAAAACTCTCAGAAGGCCCTTTGCAACTATATCTCAGTAGCTCTACACCAGGGTTACTTGTTGCAGTGTCAGCCAGACTAGATTTGCTGAAATGCTTTTGAGGGTTAGTTCTTTGAAAATTGGTTTTTATCTTATAGACAAAGAAAGTGGCCATGGTGAGGGGTAGGGTGGCTGGGCCAGGAAGTCATCCAAGGAGGGGAGACTGTGTGCCACCCACCTCGTCTCCATTTCTACCTTTGGTACAATCGGAGGGAGGAACTCTTTGTACCAGAGGAGGGCAAAGTTCCAAGATCCCCTTGGGTTGAGGGGTTGGAATCAACCATGAGTGCCCCTTCGTCCCCACGCGTGGCTGGGTGTCACCATCAGGATGCTGCATTGGACCTGGGCACTGCTCACCACTCATCGCTGGACTTGCTCTGCCCCTGGGGGAGAGAGATGACCCTAACAGCACAGATCTGAGGGGTGGCGGGGATGCCGAGCATGGGGTGCACCTCAGGAGCAGCGCTTGGCATCTGGATTGCTTAGTGAGTGGCCAGGAGAGCCTGCCCGTGCCCTGGGGCAGCCCTTGGACCGGCCCACAGTCTGCCGTCGGGGGCGTGGAGGGACACGGAGTCTTTCTGAGCCACCTGTAGGTCTGTAGTGATGCGTGGAACACTTTGCAAAAACCGCTTCTCAGGGGAGGTCCCCTTGGGAAAGCTTCTCAGTCTGCTCAGCCTTGTGTGGCTTCAGCTCTAGAAATGGGAGCCCCCTCAGCAGCAAGGACAGAGCCCTAAGTGTGGGCTCCCCTCTCCCTGCCTGACATCTGCAGCAGTACAACAGCCTCATTACTTACACGAGACCCATATCACTTACCCTGAAATGTGTCTGTGACAAACCACAAAGGTTTTCCGTATGCCCTCCAGGTTTGAGCTTTGTGAGGAGTAAAAACAGTGCACTCCTGAGAACTGATGCTGTGCACACCCCTCTTCTTGGGAAATCACTTTAAAATCTCAAAAAGTGGGCTCCCAACATGGTTAGAATCCAACATGAGTCACTGTCATGATGTGAGTTCTGGCTGGTTGTTTTCCTAAGTGCTGACGAAGACCTGGTGCAAAGCAGGCTCGGCTGTGCCTTGCCCCCGTGGGCAGCCGGGGGCTCTTGTGTGGCCTCTCAGCACGTGGTATGGGCAGCACTGTGAATGCTATATAGCAAAGGAGGTTTGTGGTCTTCCTGTCCTCCTGCCTGGTACTCACTGCCAGGGGAGTAGAAGCTTGGAGCACACTGAGGGGCAAAGCTCCTTGCCCAGGGAACTGTCAGTCTGGGGGTGGGTGTCTGAGCTGCTGTTTCTCTCCCCTTCTCCACCTCCTGTGCCAGGAACCTTTCCTCTGATTGCCACCAGAACAGAGATGGCATAACTTGGAAGATCACTCAGGGAGCATCCAGAGGGTTCCCCAGGCTATATGTAAGTGCCTGGAGAGGGATCACCCTCACAGTGTGATGTGTGACCCTGAGGCCATCCCTCAGATCCAGGGGACAACAGTGTTGTGTACCCACAATGGAGGGACCTAACTGGTGCCCCTTGAATACTAGAGACTGAAGGAACAGCACAGCTCAGCCAGGCTAGAGTCAGACTGAGGGAGTGATATGTGACGAGGAGCTCCTCCAGGACTATCCCGACACAGGAGAGATGCTGCTGGTCTGCATCCACTTCCAGTGTGCACTGGCATATGGGAAGCCATATGTGTGATGGGCTCTGAATTAGAGGCAAACCTATTAAAGTGTCTACATGGGCTACCTTGATTTTCTTTAGTGGTAAGTAGACAGCCAGGTCAACACGGAATCCCAAGGGATTGACTCATTCATGCCAAAGCTCTCAGACAAACTCAAGATAACTTAGGCCTGCAGTGGAAGCTGATATTCAGAGTCTAGGACTGGGTCAGAGGGACTCAGATCTTCGTCCCAGAAGTGTCCCTTCCAGTGTGACCTGAGGAAGGTGGCTTCCTTCCTCTGTATGCCTGTGAAATGAAGGTTGACCAGATGATCCTCAGGGCCCTGTTACCTCTCGCTCTGTGATTTTGGTCAAGTCCACATGACCAGGTGTTCCATACTAAAGCCTGGGCTGCTGCCCTTTGTTTTTAATCCCACTCAGAAGTGGGAGGGAGTATAGGTTGTTAAGCCACCTCCTGTATCAACGGTGAAACTAAAGGAACCAGGCTTCCCCTTCCTTCCATGCTGGCCACTGATGCATTTCTTAGTTCCTGTTTCTCTTTGCCTACCCAGAAAGGCTCTGCATATGAAATCTTGGGTACACATTCTGGATTGTCAAATGCAGGCACACACCAGGAAGCTGGTTTTTCCAACAGACTATCAAATAAAGCCTTTTAGGAAAAAAATACATAAATAAATAAAGGATGCAGGCATTTATATTAATGGGCTAGCTCCTATGTACAGGACATTGTGGCAAAGATATTGGGAAAAAACAATACAGAGATTGAAGAACCAGATACAGACTGTCACAACTGCCCGTGAGTGCCAGACAGCAAGAATTTCGTAAGACAAGCTTTGCTCTCTGAAACCCGCAATGCCATGGACAACTTCGAAGAAGGGCCAGGCAGGGCTGCCCACAGAGCATTCCCAAAGCTGCTGCTAAAGGCTGGCGTCTGAGAAAGGGCTCTTTGGGATGCACACAATACTCTATTGAACCACTTTCCTTATTTTCTACTTTTCATGGTCTTTTGTGTGGTACTGTACTGTGCATTGTGCATGAATCTCCTGGGGGAAGATGGAACTCTTCCAGAATCATGCACCCACCCCTCTCCCTTTTCACAGAGTTTTGTGCTGTTAACGAAAGTCAGGAAATGGGGGGGTGGGGGGGGCAGCTGGTTTTCCTGGTGAACTCAGGGCTGTCTCTGGGCAGGTTGTAAGTCGAGGGGACAGCTAGGCCACCAAGGAAGTTCTGAGTAGTCAGGGGCCAAGCTGGCCCCATCTCTGACCATCATGGCTGGCTGGGCAGAGGACATGGCAAGAACATTCCTCTCAGGGTAGTGCTGTCTTCCTCCCCGAATGCCTCTGAGTAGCAGATTGAAGCACAAAGCTGACTTGTCGGGTTGCAGTGTGGACTTCGGGGGTGACGATGCGATCTGTATTTCAATCCCTTACCCTCTGTCTGTCTTTGGAAGTATCCTTTCACTTTTGGGGGAAAGTTAGCTTCCATAAGTGATGTGCTCCTTGGCAGTCAAACCATGGTGGTCTCAAGTGGCAAAGCAAGATTTAATAGAACCACAGTCCTTGGAGCAGTTCTGAGGCTGTACTGTCCTCAGGCCCTTTGCTTGGTCAGGAGTCTTTCCCCACCACACTGGGGCTGCTGGGCACAAGCTTATCTGCTAGGATGTTTTCATGTGCAGCTGGGAGTCCAACTCTGTTGGGTGGTAGAGGAGAGGGGACTGGAAAACCATCCTGCTTGCTCATCCCCATGCAGTAGCAATTCCACAGTGACCTCTTTTAACTCTCATTGGACCTGGGAGGAGGCTCAGGGCATCATGTGGGCTAACCGGTTGTTCTGAAAGTCCTGTGTGACTCTCTAGCTGGGCCAATAGGGGCACAAGAGGAAGAGCCTCAGTTGCCTCCAGCTAGACCCTGATCCAGAGTCTGACCACAACTTGTCAGTATATAGGCAGTGAGTAAGCTTCTGGGAATATCTGCCTTTTTGGTCTCTTCTGAATTATTTTTAAACAACACCCCACACTCCCATCACCACCTACAATTTTTGTCGATTATCATTATTTGAATAGATGCTGATAAATTTGATCCCTGGCTCACCATGGCATTTACGATCTGTCTTTTCCTTTTTGATTTCCATGTACCGGAGTGTGACTGTCTCTCAGTGCGGTTGGCAGTGACCTGTGTTTTTCGTGCATGTTTTTGTTTCAGAATAACTGGGAGATGAAACAGGAAGCTCTATGACACACTTGATCGAAAATGACACAGACAAAACAAAAAAAAAAATCAGGACTCAGCCCCCTTCCAGCACCTCTACCTCCTGCCTGCTGCCCACAGCCGGGATGCAGGTGACAAATCTGACCTGACTCTGACGGTCGTAGACTTCAAGGGCCTCTGCATTTGCTGATGATATGTCTGCAATATCATGGTCATGGTCTAGCCTGGGTGGTTTCCTATTTATCAAGCTGTCTATGTGTCTTAATAATCTCGTTTTCTTCATTAAAAGAAAAACAAACAAACAAACCAAAAAACGTTGTTTGCTTATTAGCTACAGTTAAACACTAATTTAAACGATACCAAATTGTGTTTGAGATTAATTTCTATAGGACCACAAATAAACCCTGCCTTAACCACGAAGATCATTATGACATCTTCAGAAGCGCGTTGAATTTGAGTGTCTTATTAATCAGCCTTGTTTGCCCAGACTTTTTTTCTGCCTCTCTAGAAGGCCTCTCGTGAGTCAGTATCGGCATATTGGCATTTCAGAAAAACACAGGAAGATGTTTGGAAGTGGATGTACTCTGATATTGGCTTGCCAGCAGTGACCTCAAAATCATCACCAAGCTTGAGCTTTCTCCCGGAGACTTCTGTCTTCTCAGCTGCCTCCCTCTCTCCCTCCACACGTCAGTCACCCTTTCACTTGTTCATTCCACACAGGTTTCTTTGGGGCCTACTCTGTGCTGTGTCCCGAAGACAGAGCAGTGGATGGACCAACTCTTCCCCAGCCTCCCCGACCCCTCTGGCCTCTGAGCGAGTGAGTGGGCACCACTGGGGTTTGTCCACAGAGTGCAGGGCGCTGTGCAGTTGTTGCGGGTAGACAACACAGTCATTTCATTTAGCTGTCCTGACCTCTTGAACCTGAGCCCCTGAAATTGGCAACTAAATATCCCTTCAAAATGGACAAATCTCAAAGTATTCCTCTGTGGAGTCCCACTCTCTTCCCCAACAGAGCTGACAGCTTGACCCTCCCACAGAGACAGCCAAAGAAGCCGTTAGAAGTTTCTTCCACCATTTCCAGTCTTCACTTCAGACATCCAAGAACAATTTAAGATGACTGGGATACTATTTACCCTTCTCAGAATTAATTTATCAGTAGGCCATGGTGAAAATCTCAACCTTTGCCCCCCGCCACCACGTGCATAGCATAGTAGACACTGCCATGCAAATCCAGGTCTCAGCCCAGAGGCCTCCTCCTCAAGGAGGCTCTCTCTGAGTACCATGTCCTGGGGGGCTCCCCTTCTTTTCTCTCTAGCTCATGACTCTATTTTATTTTCTTCATATAACTTAACCACTATCAACAATTATCCTGATTGTTCATTTATTACTTAGCTGTCGGCTTCTCACCTGCCCCCAATTTCAGTTCTATAAAGGCAGATTCTGTTCTATTGTCCATTCTGTCCCAGCACCTGACATTCTGTTCATTAATTATGTGTTGACCAATCCATTATCTTATTACTTACTTCTCATTGCAACACTGTGGTGTTGGGCAGCCCAGGATTCTAAGCACTGTCAGTGGATGAGGAACAGCATCCATTGACCTCTGATGAGGTAACGCAGTGAATGGAATAGCTGGGTCGAGGAGCTGGGCTTTCTGCCAGGACCCACCCAGCAGAAAAGGCTGATCATGAGCCACATGCTAGCTCAGTAATCAGACTCTCATCTGAGCCAAGCTTTGCCTTGGTAATAGATGTCCTTACACCCAATTTTATTTACTTGCATTCCAGAGATGTTAAAGGTGACCATGTGAAGGGAGTATTCTGAATGATTATTGGATTACTGCAATCCCGGAATTTAGGACACTAGGAAGCAGGTCTTCCCGGGAGAACCTTTGGAAAAGCTGGAGGAGGGGTTTGGAGCTAGAGGGGGCCAGGCTGCCGAGATGGGTTCCCTGAGGCCACTCAGCAAGCTTAACCAGTTTGGGGTTAAAGCCGGAGAAACAGAAGCCCAAGCTGAATCATTTTCTGCTTTTCACTTGCAGACTGTCAGATTTTTTTTTTCTTTTTTCGAAGGGAAAGCACCTTACGACAAAGAATAATACTATTTTGAATTTCAGAGCTTTCCCTTTTTCAAAGTACTTTAACCCTGACTTATTTTGTCCTCACAACAGGGCCATAACTAAGCAGGGAAGGGATTTTTCATTCCTGCCAGCCAGAGAAAGAGCTCGCTATTACAGAAAGGATGAAAACGAGAGGTGAGGACACAGATGCGCTGTGCCGTCCCATCTGGCCACCCTGAGGACACAGCATGGCCAGGACCGCACACACGTTGGCTGTGTGCTCCTGCAGTGGAGGCTGTTTTTCAAAGAAACACAGGACTTCCCCCTGTTCTGCGTTGTTCCATCCCAGTTCTCTCACACTGAGCGGACCATCTGAGGCCACTTTTTCCTCCGAGGTTTGTGTGATTTGTAAATTTGAGAAACATGCTTTCTGTGTCTCTTCCTCCAACTTATTTTCAACATGGTGAGTGGACAGGACACGAGGCAGGGCCCTTTGGCTCTCCATGGAAACATTCAAAGGACACAGCTGGTGCATACCAGCTACAGACCAACCCTGTCACCCTGGAATCCTCAATCTTCTGTAGGTGTGAAATTGCTGAGACGCATTTGAAAGCAGACTGCCAGTGGGGAGAAACACTGAACAGTCTGTCCACCTGTGACCTCATGGGTGGCCCCTTCAGGCCGGCAGTCTGCACACTGCTGTGGCCACAGGGGAAGCAAGGCTGACACAGTGCTATAGGCTGACCTCTTCTGGATGGCTGTCCTACCGACTGTGAATTCTCCTAGTCACACCATCACCCGCCCGCCTTGTGTATACATAGGACACAATGAGAGGTTTTCAGATGCTTACTGAAAGCAAGACACACTTTCTGGGGCATTCCCCTAATCGACTGTTCTGGTGAAGCTCGTCAAAACAGGAAATGAGGTTAGCATGGAATGACTTTCTCTCAGAGAACCTACATTGGCGCTGAGAGACCACCACTTTCCTCCCCAAAGCTCTGAGCCTGTCAAGGCCTCTTCTGGGTTTGCCCGGAAGCCTGAGGGAGTGTGCACTTCTGTAGCTGTGAGGAACCATTGTTTTGGAAAATGAGGCCGATATTTTCTCATTCTCAGGCTTCCAGACCTTCTCCCTTTCACTCCAGTATCTTGAAGTCATTTGCTCTGAAGTTAGGTCCACACATACTTCAAGCACCACAAAAGTGTGGTTGAGGCAGGGCTCTGTGCACATTCCCAGGCCACGGGGGTCATACACGTGCTCGCCTTGTGGCTTCAGGTAGCTCCCTGCTCATGCTGCTTGGTCCACATATCAACTCTGCATCAGAGATGCCAGCCAGAGGAATCAGCTCCAGTGAGATCAAAACTTAGTGGGAACAATCTGCTCTCCCCCTCTTCCCTGTGTCAGCGTCAGACCAGAAATGCAGCATAATGACACAGCTGTCCTGGCTTCGTTCACGGGAGTTCCCAGATGAGGTTCTCTGACTCAGTTAAAATGTCATGGTCTAGGCAGCAGGCAACGTGTTTATCTATGCGGAGCTTTCGGACAAATGCCTCCACTTCAACTTTCTAGATTTAAATGTGCTTCAGGATCACAGTTACTCTGTCCAGTGGAAGGAAGTCAACCTGGAAAATATGTAGCCTTGACCTCCAGGTGTCTCCAAATCCGAGGTGTGCATTACCTCCTGGTTGCGGACTTGTGCGTGATGCTCTCACTTCTATAATCACAGACTCGCTTCTCTTTTTATGTGACTTGGCAGGACCTCAAAAGCCACCCCGAGTCCCATGGCTCTCCTTTTACCGGATGTCCCTGATCCCTCTCCAGGGGTGCACAGGTGCCATGTTATCGGTGATAGCTGCCCAAGTAGACGGATTAGGACCATTAGGATAATTCCAGCCACCACCCAGGGCTCTGTTTGCTCATGACACAACCTTAGAGGGTCCTTCCATTATTTCTAGTCCTCACAATAGGCCCCAGAGGTGGGGTCATCATTGTTTTGTTTCAGTTAAGGAAACTGAATGTTAATTCAACCCAGATCACATAACTAGCCATACGATGATGCATCCCAGATCTAAATCCCACGTGGTTTGATTTCCCCCAGCTGCCACTTTGCATTTTATAAAGATGTAAAAGCAAATGCTTTTTCTTCCTTAAAATGAGCTGTGAATGGTAAGGATAGTCAGAAGGAGGACACCAGAGCACAGCTGAAAACAGGAGGTGCCTGGAGATCAAATGACCATGTCGAATCCTGGGCTCCCCTCTTGCTGCTGCAGGCGTGGCCACCACTGAGCCTCTTCAGTGTGGGCACCACAGCCAGGTGGCCCTGCCCCTGCCAGAGTCACATGAGAGTCCCCATGGAAAGGCCAGGCTGAGGACAGACTTGTTGCTCTGAAGACTGCCTGTCACTCTTCCAAGTGCATGCAGAGGTCAGAAAGGCAGAGGGCCCGGAATCTGCATTCACCAGGATCTAGGCGGGTGCAAGCACTGGCCTCTCTTTAGGCCCCTGAGTCGGAGCTTTGTGGTCACACCTTGACCTCCAGAGCCCCATGTGTGTCCACCTCTCATCAGTGAGGAATAGATGTTGGGGAAGTGGGTCTGGTCTTGATTCTTCTGGGGAGATAGTCAGGAGGTGAGGAAGGCACCTGAAGGCTCCTCCACCCCTTGGCTAACAGGATCAGCAAGATGGGGAGGAAAAGAGCGAGAAAACCATAAAGTGTGTCACCCCAGCAAAACTGCCATTTGAGCAGGAAAAGCAAAACTGAGGGAAATAGATCAGCCCAAACTATAAATGCTCGACCCCCAGCCCTCACCAATTCTTCTGTTATTTTATCTTCAGTGCCTTTAGCGGCAGTATACTTGACTCTAATGACTGGTTTCTCCAGGTGAGGGG
Source organism: Furipterus horrens (assembly GCF_987537825.1). Taxonomy (NCBI): domain Eukaryota; kingdom Metazoa; phylum Chordata; class Mammalia; order Chiroptera; family Furipteridae; genus Furipterus; species Furipterus horrens. Next base: position 70,342,330 of record NW_028327176.1, read on the forward strand.
ACCATGTCCCTGCTGGTTCAGAATGGCCCCGTTTATGACTATTAGAAATCAGTTAATGTCCATTAATTCCTTCCAGCTCTGCCTTTCAGTCTCTGAGACAATCTGGTTCAGACAATAAATTATATGATTATCCTGTTATATCTCATCTGCTTTTCTATTTCTCCAAGAAGTCGCTTCGCAAACCCTAACTTCTTTGCACCCCATCTTCCCTCTAAGAAGGAAGGGTGTTGGCAGGTTGCCTGCAGCTCTGGTAGGACAGCCCCAGAACAGCAGAGCCAGCAATGGTGGAATGAGAGTGCATGTGTGCATGTGGGCATGTGTGTGTACACACGTGTGGTCATATGAGCACTGTGGAGGGGTGTGCTTGCAGGTGGTGTGTGTGATGTATGTGGGGTGTGGATGTGATTGTGGGGCCTATGGTATGTGTGCAGTGAGGTGTGTGTGTGTTGCATGTGGTGTGTACATGTGTGGTGTGTGACTGGATGTGGGTAGGGCATGTGTGTGGTGTGGGTGTAAATGCAGCTCACAGTGGCCAGAGCCCTACTTCCTCTGACTGTGAAAAGCATGACTAGGGCCTGGTCCAGAATCCACAGGGTCAGACATGGTATAGGGACACTAATTTGCTTTACTATAAATATTTTTATGGCTTTCTTTCCCTGAACTTTTAACCTTGCTGGTAAACAGGGTACCTACAATAAAGGAATTGTTTTCTGAGAACTGACTTTTAAGGAAATAGAAAAAAACCCACAATTTTTATTAGCTAATTGTCAGTCTTGTACATGATTGAGTATTATCATTCTGTTTTTTAACTCTGCTTCTGGAGACACTTGGCCACCAGAAAAGTTGCTTTATTTTAATTTATTTATTTTTTACTTTAAAATGTGTAAAAAATACCCATTCAAAAATAAGAAAATCTACAAAGCCAATAAAGGGGAGGAGAGTCATTCTGTAGAAAGTTTCTGAGACAAAAGAAACAACCAATCCAAACTCCAATTTGTTCTTTCTAATTAGAAACTCTCATAGGCTATTTCCCTGTGGACTCCAGTCCTCCATTTCCATCCGTTGTCACTTCTGAGATATAGTAATGGACGTAAAGAGGGCATCTGAAGTCCTGACCACAGAGCGTGAGCCTTAAGACACACTTGTCACATCCCAGGTGCTACCTTTCTTTCTCCAGGCAGGTGGCTGACAGAACCATCTGTGTTTGCAAACACCCTCCCTGCCAACGGATTGTGCAAGGCTCTTTTGTGATAAATGAGAACAATGACAGGGAACCTGAACCAGGAAGACCTGGGTTCTAGCATGAGCTTTTCACCTGAAAGTGTCCCCTTAACTCTGCCCTGTCATTTCCTGAACTGTTAAGTGAAAATGTGACCTTCTGGCGTTTCAAGTCTCATGGAGGTGCTGTCAAGCCCAAGATCCATAACTGCTTCAAAACAGTCAAAGAAAAACAGGAGCCATCTCCAGGCCAACTCATGATGGAATCTCACTGACAGGGTAGCAGGTGATGAAGGCAAGTCCTTCAGGGTCCCTGAGGCTGATAGAAGCCCAGCCTCAGACCGGGGGTCCCTCTCCCCACTATCTATACTAACAAACAACACTGTGCCAGGTGAATGCTGGGGATCCCTTTCAAAGAATGCTCCCTTTGGAAGGTAAACTGAGGACACTGAGAACAAACATTTCAAGCCTTCTAAGATATAGGGCAGCATTGATAAGACTTCTAAGAACATTTCTCCTTTCCTTCTTAGAAGAAGCAAGAAAAAAAAGAAGGAGGAGGTGGAGAAGATAAAACAAATTGCACCACCTTTTCTGAAGATGGGATGGAAACTACCCACAAAGCATGTTCACAGAGACTCATGGGAAGTCAATTCCTAACACGCTTCCTCCCCATATTTCCCCCCTTCTTTTCCTTTCAGAATAAATTAAAGAATCGGCTAAATCCACATTGTGTGGGTGGTATCTTTATCTGATCAACCTATACTCCTGATCATATCTCATCTTTGCTTGTAAAGCAGCCCCTTCCTGTTCTCCGGGCACATTATTTCTTTAAACGCTATGAACACACACACATAGGCGTCTGCTCTGCAGAAAAACATGACTCAAGGTCTCCAATTCTCTGCATTCATTGGGAGGTCTACTTCTGGAAGGCCTGAGCTGGTGTTATAGCAAACTGCTCCACACATTCCAATAGCTCTGCAAACAGCCTCTGTCCCAAAGCAAACAAGGTGAGACATCAGGTAAATACCAAAGAAGGGAAATCTCATTCATTTCCTGGCCTGGATCCCTCTGAGTTGACAGGAGCATCAGTCAATGCAAAGTTTACTGAGGCTGGTGAGTTTGAGGATTCATTTGTAAGGCTGTGTCAATAAAAGATTATTTTAGCAACCCAGTTGCTTGTGGTTAATGCTATCTTTTTTATTTCCTTGATTCATTCCAAACTATATAAATTGGAAATTAAATTGGAAAACTGTGTGTTGTTTTCAGATGCACTTTAATCTTGAGAAAGTCACTCTGCGGTGGTGGTGCTCTGTGACTGCCTGTTGGTTGGTTGGTTGGGTCTGGTTTCCACAAGGCCCATCTTCTCCAGACTCCTTGGTGAGGACGGGGCTGATGGTTCTCCAGTCAGACAATGAAACAGGGGTTTCTAAGGCAAAGGCTACATGATTCGACTCGTGTTCCTGAACACAGCTCCTGTGTGTGTACACATGTTTCTATTTTGAAGATTCTTTGCAAAACTGCATAAATACTTGTAAGTTACAGTAGGTGCATGAATGTGTTCCATTATGACAAGGGTAGATTGGAAAGTGCTCCTTCCATTGGTAATTAGATCTTCCCCAATAAGTCATCATCACACTGCCCATCACACTTGAGACTCCTTCAGCTCTCCTCTGTTACGGGAGGGCTCCCATAGGGGACCAAGTTGGGGGCCTGTTTCTTTGAGTCTAACATAGTGGTTCTTGTATTTAGTTCAAACCAGGAAATTCTAGTGTTTACTGGGAAAATAAAGTGGTGCTGACTTCACATTGGTTACAGTCCACTGGCTTCAGTGACAAAACAAGCAAACACACACGCTCTGGAAGCAGGAGACCCTCTCAAAGAAAGAGTTGTGAAATTGTAGTGTTCACTGTAGGCAGGACTTTCAGATCCTGCCTCTAAGAGCAACGTGTTAGGGTGTCCCTTAGATCCCCCAATGCCTGTATAAATAGAAGGATTTTTAGCTTGATGTATGCCGGAGTTTGTGACTTTGGCATAAAATACAATCTGTGAATCTCCCCTAAATCCAAGCAGCAATGGAGAAATGAATCTTCTCATTAAATTAAGGCAGAGTCTAATATTTATTGAAAATGATAGCTTTTATCTCTATTTGAAGACAGACAAATGAAGACTCAGAATGAGTAAGCAACTTGCCCTAAAAGACTCAGTTAGAAAGTGGCAAAGCCGGTGAGCCAAGTGGGTTTATTTAACCAAATTGTTTAAAAGGTGAACTTCGTTTGTGGAACAGCCCTATCTGGTTGGTGTCATTGTCCCCAGTTTACCCCCAGTCCGCCGACCTGGGGCAGTTAGACATAGCTGTTACACTCACCCGGCCTGGCTCCTGTGCTGAGGTGAGCTGCACCTTCAGGCTAGGCATCTCATTGCATCTTGCCCAGGGACAAGATGAGTGCCTCTCATGTGACATTGTGAAGAAGCCCCTTCTGGAACATGGTCCCTGTCTGAGCAGCCGCTACCTCTCCCTCCTCTCTGTGAGACTTGGAAGCAGCACCTGCCTGAACAGAGGCGGGCCAGGGCAGCCCTCCTCTTTGGTTTCCTCAGGGAAAGGAGGTGCGAGAGGCCTCCCTTTGCTAAGTCCCCAGCAACCCACTCCAAGAAGCTCCTGCCATGATGCCCCTGACAGCAGACCCTCGGCAGGGAACCTGGGGCCTTCATGGTGCTTTTCTGAGTCCCTATGTGATGATACAGTGGCCAGACGTTCCTGACTCACCATTCGGGGCAGTGACAGTAGACACAGACCATCCGGGCATGACGATGCCGTCCAGTGTCACAACCACCACCCGTCTCACAGGCGGCTCCTTCCAACCCTCCTTGGACCGAGCTCAGAAAGGTGAAGGTCAAGTGGAGGATCTGCTCTGCACACTCACCCCAAACTGGGAACTTGGTCACTGTGGGCTGACAATGTATTTTGAAAAAGGGATGTAAAATTCTCCTTTTCCTGAAAGTTTCCATCTAATGTGGAGTAAGCGTCATAAATCTAAGCATCATAAATTACGTCCTGCTACAATGTTTGCTTCAGGTTTTAACTCAGTAAACATGAATAACCTTGTATCAGGCACCGGTCTGATTCACGCTGCCACTCTGCCAATTCAGGGCAGGGGGATACTCCCCACTCCCTTTCTTTTTCTCCCTCTGGCTTAGAAACCACTTCAGCAAATTTCCCCATTAAATATACCAGGCAACAGAGGGCAATAAAAACTGAAGGATGTGGCACATAAATACCCAGTCTCTGCAGCCAACCACCACTGACAATGGTAAAAGTCATGCACTCTTTGCCAGTCGCCCAGGGGTCGTCCCAGTCTGCGGGCTATGCTTGCAAGACCACCCACTTCCCTGTGGTCACATGCTTTACCTATGGTTCTGTGTGCCATGATCAAGGCCCACACTCAGCCTTTGTGATGTGCTGGTGGTCACACACAGGTGACCCCCATTAGCACCTATCATCCCTCAAGGAAGGAAGGGAGCTTTGTCTTACTCAGATACCTGTCCCCCCCAAATATGGTTAGGGATCCCTTGAATAAATTCTGAGTAGGAGCCACATTTCTCAAGTACTAACTCTGTGCTGGGTGCATGTAACAAGAAATGCTGAGCCCTCTGTAAGGTGGCAGAGGACTGCACACATGATCTAGTCACTGTGCCCACAACCCTGTCCAGCCAGCAACATTATCTCCATGTCTGCCTCCCATAATCAAGGGAGGCCAAGTAATGGAGCTGGAATCTGAGCCCTGCTGTGCCAGCAAATTCAACATTCTTAACCAGTAAAACTCTCCTCCCACCCCATCCCTGCTCCTACTTTCATCCACTTCATTTACACACATGGACACACATGAACACACGTGCACACACCCCCAGGCCCCTTTTTCACACTTGAACCTTGTGTGGGCCACTAATATCAACCACCCACCACAGCATAACCTGTTTTGGTCCAGGTTATAGGCATTTAGAACCTAAATTTTCCATGACACTGAGGCTTGATAGAATCAATGTTTTAAGTGAATGTCAGTGTTCTAGCAGCAGACTTTTCTTTTAAAGGGCCAAATGGTAAACATTTTGGGATTTGCAGGCCATAGGGCCTGTGTTGAGATGATTCCACTCTACCATAGTAGCACAGAAGCGGCCACAGGTGATCTGGAAGAGAATAAGCGTGGCTGTGTTCCAATAAAACTTAATTTACAAAGACGGGCAGTGGGCTAGATGTGGCCCACAGGCCACAGTTTGAGACCTCATAGTTTTAATTTGAGCCACCATTAAAGGTGCTATCAACACCCTAGGATTTTGCACATTAGGTCTGTCTACCCCATCAGAGGCAAGACTGCGTGTCCTTGCTGTCAGGACAACAGGTCTCAGTATGTGGTCCACAGGGAGAGAGCAAAGGGCGTTTTTGCCAGAAAGGATTTTTCTGGACTAGTAAGTTTGGGAAACCATGGGTTAGATAGTTGAACTGGTTGCTTTACTGCAAGACTTCTTAGGGCCTTTAATGTGCTGATGAACACTTTTAATCTGCAGGAAGGAAAAGTAGTGCAAGCTCCGAAGGCTGCCAGACTTTGTGTGCAGACAATGTCTACACAATAGTCTTTGGGAAAACCGTTTTACACCTCAGCTCCTAAAGTGTGTCATATTGTCTGACTTTCTACCTCTTTCCCAGCAGTTCCCTCTTGAGGGTACCCAACTCAGTTACTCCCACCCCTGCAATGCCCATGTCATCCTTAGAGCCACACTGCAGTCCAGTTGGGGATTTGGGGGCCCTGCCTCTCATGACCCTATGTGAAATGTGCTCAGCCTGGAAGACATGGGAAAGACAGGGCTGGGATGGGGCTGGTACACCTCTTGCTTTGCTTCTGTAACCTGCTGCTTGAAAGTCTGGTAATTAGGGCCTTTTATAATGTCCCAGAACCTCACAAGCTCCCCTGAGCTCCTGGTTTGACAGCCTGGATAGAAAGCCCTCCTCCAACAAGAACAAAGGCCCAGAGCTTCATGAAGCCTGAGACAGGAGCAGCTGGGGGCCTAGGGACTTTGATGGGGCACAGGGACGGGACATTCATGCCAGAAGGTCATCACCTCCTGAGAACCTCAGTAAGGAGGCAGGACTTGCAGGCACAGAGTTGCTGGGATAGCAGAAGCGCCATTCAGTGAGGGTAGTTTTGTTCAAGACTCATGGCTCCAAGGGTCCATGGTCCATTGCCAGTGAAACGGGGGTGCTGGTGCCTGGCAGCCAGAGACTTGGGGCCAGGGCTAGCAGAGAAGCACAGGGCGCTTCACAGAGGAGGCTGAGGTCCGGCCTGGAGGAAGCATCTGGGGACCATCCTACCCTTCTGGGTCCTTCTAATGTGAGAGGTTTGTGGCAAAGTTTGGGGTTTGATTGATGGGACACCCTTCTTTAAGCACATGCTTTAGCCCCCAGCACTCAGCCCACTCTCAAAACTTAAGTAGTATATAACAGAAAGCCTAAAAAGCTCTACCCAGTCGGCAAAGACCTGCAGCAAACAGATCGGCATTCCCTGGCCCAGAGAGGGGCCAGTCTGCGATGGTCAGGAGTCCTTGAGCCTGATTTATCATGATGCAATATTTTACAGCGAGGTTGTGCATTCTTTCAGTCACTGAAAGAAAGTCACTTTTTAAAAATAAACAAAGGGAATCAGGATAAAAGATGTGAAGCCTTTGGGCCCAGACCATTTCCACTTCGACAGATGGGCAAGTCTGAGAAAGTCCCTTCTGATTGGTTAGCTGCCACCATCACACTGTTTTGTTCTTCTTTCCTTTTTCTTCCACTTTTGTGAAACTCTGAGTTTCCTAGTAGTAATTATGAAGAAAACTCCTAAACCAAACCAAAACAACAACGACAAAGCAAAAACAGAAAGCACATCACAATGCAGACCTCTTTGGCGAGCGCTGGTTTGAACGGGCTGTGTTTGTTTCAGAACACACCTGCTTCCTTTCCTCTATTTCCTGAGTCCCACTGAGAATTCCTCCTTCTAGTCCAGGGACCCATATGGGTCTTGAGTGGTGCATTCCAGGAAGAGACTTCCCTCCTCCTCCTCCTGGGTCCCCCTGTTCCCCTTCCCCAGCCCAGGATAAAGGACATTTCCAGACTGAGGTCCCCCCATTCCCCACTGCAAGGGCCTGTCTGGAAGCCAGGCTTGAGTGAAGGCTTCTGTGATGTCTCCACCCAGGGACGAGGTCCTTGTGGGCACTGTGACTTCTCTCTTAATTAGGGATTGGTCCACGGGGACACTGCCCTGTCCGTGGGGCCCTTGCATTTTCTGCCAAGAGAGCACAGTCCTGTTTCCTCCTGCAAGGTGAAGAACTTGTTTTAGTTCTCCCAGCTCCACAGTCTCGCCTCCCAGCCCCACTTGCCAACAGGCCCAGAGAAGCACCCAGGCCTCTCCGCCTGGCTGCAGAGAGGGTGAGCATAACCTCCACCCCTGCAGCGAGCCAGGTGTGTGAGAGCAAGACCGGTGTGAGTTCACATCCCAAGCTTGACCTTGACTGGCTGTGTGACACAAAGCAACTCACTGGAGCTCTCTTAGCCTCAGTATTCCCACCTGTGGGTTGTTGTAGGGGACACGACGTCGTGACTGTGTGGAGGCTGGCACCCAGGGAGGGGGCTCCTCAGGAGAGGCTGCTGCCTGGCCATTCCGGGAGGCTGCCAGATCAGAGGGAGGCACAACAAGCCACTTGAAAAGGTCCTTGACTCATTCTGTGGTAATGAGTGTGCAGCTCACGAAGTGCCTCATAAGAGCACTGGGATCCTACTGCCCCTCGGCCCCTGCCCTCCGCTCCCACCCGCGTGAGGACACTGTGCCCAGCAACTCTCCCCCTGGCATCAGCAGGTGTGCGCCAGCAGCAGGGACAGCAGGACACACCCGTGTGGCTATGAGCCCATGAAGGTCAATGGGTGGGGGCTGCGAGCTTGTGGACAGACCACCCAGCAGCCTGGGTTCCAATTCCACTCCCCCCTCGGGCCAGGCACTCGGCTCTCTGAGCCCCTTTTCTTCTCTGTAACTGGCCCTCCTGCATGTCAGGTCAGCGTTGGGCACTTGAGAGTCCCCATGTCATTTACTCCTCACAAGCAGCTCTAAAGGAAAGCACTAAACTTCTTACCATGTAAAGAGGGGGAAATTGAGGCACCAGGAGGCTGTAAAGCACCAGGGTACCCGGGGGTGAGCCCAGAACCTGTGCTCAGAGTCCACCTCCCGACTGCAGGAGTCCAGGAGCTGGCGCACAGCAGGGCACAGGGGTTCCTTAAGGAACGTGGTCTTGTCGTGAGTGTGGAGGGAAAGCGAAGTGGGGCACCTTGGGCCCTGCTGCTGCTCCCCTGCAGGGCAGGGAGTGATGCCAGGTGTGGAGGAACCTTGGGGCTGGGTGGTTCCCCGAGCGCCTGCACCAGCTTCTCCTGGAGCAGTCCTGGCCATGTCCACTGCATCTATGTGGGCCCTGCAACCCCCAGAGGCCCTACTGAACCTCCCAGGGCAGTGGCAGCAAGAGCCTGCAGCAGGGTGTGGAGGGGCTCAGAGGAGGACTGTGGGTGAGCCATGAGGGAGGCAGGTGCCAATGGGGAGCAAAGACTGAGGGGGGCGAGGGGGCAGGGGGGCGGGGGAAGGAGAGGCTGCCCTGGCCATTAGCCCGATCCGTCCCACTCCCTTCTGTCCATGGCCAGGAGCTGGCCACACGGGGTCCTCATGGGTGCAGGAGAGTGGGTGCCATGCCAGTGGCACAGTACTGCTGAGGTGGCTTCAGATCCTGAGAAAAGTGGACCCTCCCCTCTCCCTTGCCTCTCAGGCCTCAGGGCAGCGGGAAGGGGCGAGAGAACTCTGGAAGCTGAGCTGGACCCTTGTTGGGAAACCCGGCCTGTTCTAGTTCCACATTCAGGAGCACAGCCTCATTCCCAAGGCTGTTAAAAGCTCCAAATTGCCCAACCTGCTCAGGGGAAGGCTGGCCCATGGGTCCTACACACCCTCGGGGCCCCGTGCTGGCCGTAGGCCGGGCCTGTGTGCCTCCACCTCTGGACAGTGAGCCACTCCCTGGCTCCTGGATCCCACATGTCCAGGAGGAAGCTGCCACTCTGAGGGGCCAGAAACATCTGTTCTCCATTTGTCATTGTCAAGCTCTGATGTCTTTTGGGACTGCGTTTGAAGGACAGTTTTACTGTTGTCACCAAAAAAAGCAGAATTAACCAATCAATACAGGTCCCTTGTTTTGGGGACTTTTTCTGTGTCACTGGAAAGCCATTTCAGTAAATAGGAGCTGTGATCAAATTACCCTCCCCCACAGTGAGTCGCTAGGCATCTCGCCTCCTCCTCTCTACACCCAGTTGTGATGAGAAACCGTTGAGACGAATAACTTGGGCCCTAGGCTGGAACAAAAAGGGCCATCAACAAATATTTCATTGTTACCTGCACTTTTTTGTGCACGTTTGGAAGGACAGGTATGACCTGGTCCTGTGCCTCTGAGGCTCTGTGGTCGCCATCTCCCTGAGAGCAGCACCATGGTTTACCTTCCAGGTCTTTAGCAGCTCCTTCTCTGATCTGGAAGTTTCTAACAGGAGCTTGTTCCTATGATCCAGAGCCAGTTTAGACTCGCAGGAACGCAGAGTTGCCAGGTCAGCCATGGGAGCTCTGACAGCTTTCCCACTCCGCCCTGGCCAGCGCGTGCTAGCACCCATGCGGCACGTGCTCAGCTGTCAGGGCTCTGGCTACTGTGCTGCATGGAGAGGCTGTGAGCCAGCCCCAGGTGCAGGGCAGCCACAAATGCCCCTCCCCCTCACCTGCTGGAGGCTGAAGGCAGTGAGCAGCCCACTTGGGCTAATGGAAGACCATAGTCTGTCCCAGACTCTGCTGTGCCTTGGAGAACCTTCCTATGCAGGGAGGTGTCAGGACTGGGTGACCAGGAGGAGATTCCCCAGCAGGAGGCAGGTCCAGGGCCACAGGATGTGAACTGTCAGCCCCTGGTCCTCCTCACCACCACCACCACCCCGCCCCCACCTTCCTGCTTTTCTCACACAGTGTTCCAGTTTCCTGTGGCTGTTGTAACATCCTTGGTGGCTTAAAAACAACACAACTGTATTCTCTGACAGTTCTGGAGGCCACAGCCCAAAATCAAGTTCACTGAGCTCACGTCAAGGTGTTGTTCTCTATGGAGGCCCTGGCGGAGTCCTTGACTGCTCCAGCTTGCAGAGGAGCCTTCATCTCTGAGTGGTACTTGGAGATATCTAGTGACAGAGGTGTGGGGAAACCTTGTCAGGACAGCTGCAGTGTCTCCAGGGCCACGGGCATTATTCCACCTCTGCAGCACCCAGTTTCCTCTGGGGCAGTTCTTCCTTCCATTGTGTGACACCCAGTGAGGGGAGAATCCCAGTGCCTCACTAGAGCCAGAGGCTCCTGTGCTTCCTCTCCCTCTTGGTACAGCCCAGGGTGGACACTGTCACTGAGCTCTGGCACCAGGACACAGGTGTCTGAGATCTGGGTGCTTACACCACTCAGCTCAGCAGCGACCCTGGCCACATGACTCCCGCTTCATGCCCATTTCACCATGACCCGCCCCCCGGCACCCCATGACCCAGCCTCCTCGTGATTCAGGGACCTGCCCTTCTATTAGCACACAGGTCCTCAGTGACGGGCTTCACACATGCAAGATTCTGTTCCTTCACCTGTGGTACAAGAGTTACCTGCTGGGTTGAATTAATAGAGGACTTGCTCATTCATTTTAGTGCATTCTTATGAATGGGCTACAGTGTCGTGGTCACCAGTCCTGGCCTCTGGCTCCAGTTCCTGTCAATGAGGAGTGTGCCTGAGGAGCCCCGGGGGAGGTGTGACAATGGCAAATGGAGTTGGCATCACCTATTTCTGCCTTATTATATAAAAGAAGGGTCTCCCAGGACATGAGACGGCATTATTATTGCCAGAGCCCTGATGGGTTCAGGACACACCACCTCAATACCCGGCACCTGAGCACATTGAACAGTTTAAGTTGAAGGGATCTGAGAAAGGGGCAGAAACTGGAAGGCTGTCCTGACCTCACCCCTCACCCCTCTTCCCTGACACAGGTCATGCCCTTGGGTGAGAGGTGCCCTCCTTCCATGAGGAGGAAAGGAGTGTCCTTCTCTCTGAAGGCAAAGGGACACACAGGCCTCACTCAGTTGCCCCCATTCACTCCCCATACCTGCCACCTTCCTCTTCATCTGCACGCTGCCCCCCAAACCCAGCTTCAGATTCCCCGGGTCTTCATCTCCACATGAAGGCTCTTAGGTTTTTCTCTTCTTAACCTGTTTCTGTCAATTTACTTTTCAGACCCAGTCAGACCCCAAGATGATCGAGGAAAGACTTTTGTTTTCCCTGTATTTGCTCACAAAATACACCCTACACAACAGTTTGTAGGACATTTAGGTGACAAGAACAAGTGTGAGGTTCAGCAGTGGCAGGACAGAGCCTCGGACAACGCCGGCTGGCAGGGTTTTTGTTTCTGTTTCATCTCAGAAGCACCTCAACATGCAGTCATACCTATTTGTTGAAGGAATGAGTGAACGAAGGAAGGAAGGAAGCAGCAGTCCAGACCGCTCTCTTGTTGGCAGACTGCTATGCTCCTCTAGAGCTGCAGTCAGGCCTCAGGGGTGGCCGCCTGCAATGCAGCTGAAGAGCAGTCAATGCTGCCCATTTTCTTCTTCTTTTTGTTACTATGTTTTATGCGGCCAGGGTCACGTGCACTGGAAACATTAAAACTCAAATCCCAAAATTGGATATCTACTTGAGGGTGAGAGGGCTCAAAATAGTAAAGTCAGTGTTGCTGCCACATAAGTTTTAAGCATTTTGGAATTACATAGCTCTAAATAAAACAACCACCACAAATAAAAGATGTTCTTTATCATCAGAATGATGATAGCTAGGTAAATCATAGGTGTCCTAAAATAAAAGCTTTTAAAACTCTCGGCCCACCCTGACCAGGGTGGCTCAGTTGGTTGGGCGTCGTCCCGCAAAGCGGAAGGTTACCAGTTCAATTCCCGGTCAGGGCACATGCCTGGGCTGCGGATTTGGTCCCTGGTTGGGTCATGTGCCAGAGGCACCTGATCAATGTTTCTCTCTCGCATAGATGTTTCTCTCCCTCTTTTTCTCTGCCCTCCTCTCTGCCTAAATAAATAAATAAATAAAATCTTTAAAAAACAAACAAACAAAAAATTCTGGGTTTGCTTGAGTGTCCTTGGGCTGGAGCTATCAAAAAGAGCAGGAAAGACAGATTGCAGCTGAAATCCAAGGAGGCACTGAGTGGGGTGGGGTTGACATCAACAACAGCAAAGCCAGGAGAACATGCTGAGGCAGGCGGGGCGCCAATGAAGGAGGCAGAGTCAGGAAGTCTTTCCTACAAAAGGTTCTAGAAGAGGAGGCAGCTGCCCTGCGGTGAGGAAGAGCCTCTGACCTACAACTCTTGACCTACTGGTTCAGTGACCAAAGCATGGCTTTTCTGAGCCTGAGAGACACCCTGCAATGTGGGACGTGTAGTGCTAACCCGAGGACAGTCCCAGGCTCGCTGGGGCGCTTGGTCACTCAAGTTCCAACTTGTCTCTAGAATTCTCTGGCAGTGAAAGGAGGTCAGCCCCATGGGGTCACCAAGATGCTCTCCTCATCCACTGGTTGTGCCGGGGGTGAGGGCATGCAGGATGGAGGGCAGGACCACTCTGCCTTTGCCTCAGAGCAAAAGCACATGCTTTTCCAGCACCTTGGACTCTGAAGTGGAAGGTGAACCCTTACACATCTTTAGGATTTCATGAGAGCAATGCGATTTTATTTTGACAATACATTTTAATATTTCACAAAATGTAGGCTTATTTATCAGAGTTGGTACCAATTTAGTGTGAAAAAAGTCTTTTCTCCAGAGCTGAACCTACACTGGAATTCACTTGAACTTCAAAGGGAGAGCAGGTTATGTTAAACTAACACAGCTGAGTGAAGCTACTTTATAGCATGTGCTATTACCAGGGTGCACCTTAGGACACAGAAACCCCCAAATTCTACATCTGGAGTCCCTGAGGGCTCAGGCCCTTGTGTCCCTTCCTCTTCTCTCTTCTCACAGGCTATTCCCCTCATGGCCCCTCTTTGATATTTAAATCTTCTATAAATACATAAATAGCTCAACTGCATGTCAGAGTGTAAATAAATAAATAAACACCTTCCATCTTCTTTGTTTGTATCTTAACTCATCTTGCACTCAAGGCCCTTTTCCTATCGGTAGCAACAAGGAACTCGTTTTACAAACTGAAGATTTCTCAATTTCTACTGTTTTAAAACTTAGACCCAGTGAAGTCTAAGCTTCTGATGTTGCCCAAGGTTTCACCTTCGCCCTTTCTTGGCCAAGGTGCCATCCAGGTGCCAGAAGTGGCTCTGTGCCTTTGGGCCTGCAGAAAGGAGGTCCTGGCCTCACCAGGAAGCAGAGCTCCTTACTCCTGGGCTTCAGGTGTTGGCTTCTGGCCTCATCATGTCTTCCTGCCTTGGCATCTACGTCGAGGGTTACTCTTGCTTGTCTCACCGTGGGCACAGCACTCAAGCCTGCTGTGACTTGTGTCTAGCCTTGGAGTGGCTGAGAAGTAATCAGTTGTACAAGTATACCATGATTTGTTTATCCATTCACTCGTTGTTGGCCATTCAAACTATTTCCAATTTTGAAATATTATGAACAAAGCTGTTAAGAACATGTACAAGTCATTTTGTAGACTGATATTTTTTTCTCTTGGGAGAATACCTAGCAGAAATATTGTCAGGTCATACTGTAAGTGTGTGTTTAATTTATAAATAATTGTCCAACTATTTTTCCAAAGTGATTGTATGTTCCCACCAGCAAAGTATGAGAACTCCAGTTGTTTCACATCATCACCAACACTTGATGTGGTCAGTCTTTACTGTTGTAAGCATCCTAGTGCATGAGAGATTGTATCTTATGTGGGCTTTTTAAAGTATATTTTATTGATAACGTGTTGCAGTAGTTTCTATTTTTTTTCCCATTGCTCCCCTCTGCCCAGGATACCCTTTCCCTATAGCAATCCCACCCTCCTTAGTTCATGTCCATAGGTCAATCACATAAGTTCTTTGGCTTCACCCTTTCCTATATTATTCTTAACTTCCCCCTGTCTATTCTGTACCAACCAATTATGCTTCTTAGTCCCTACACCATTTCGCCATTTCTCCCCCTTCCCCTTCCTAGCTGATAACCCTCCAAATGATCCCCATACCTATGATTCTGTTCCTACTCTGGTTTGCTTAGTTGGATTTTGTTTTTATTTTTTAGATTCAGTTGTTGATAGTTGTGAGTTTGTTGTCATCTTAATGTTCATAGTTTTGATCTTCTTTTTCTTAAGTAAGTCCCTTTGACATTTCATATAATAATGGCTTGGTGATGATGGGCTTCTTTAGCTTTACCTTGTCTGGGAAGCACTTCATCTGCCCCTCCGTTCTAAATGATAGCTTTGCTGGATAGAGTAACCTTGGTTGTGGGTCCTTGCTTTTCATCACATTGAATACTTCTTGCCTACAAAGTTTCTTTTGAAAAATCATCTGATAGTCTTATAGGCACCCCTTTGTAGGTAACTCTCTGCTTTTCTCTTGCTGCTTTTAAGATTCTCTCTTTAACTTTCACCTTTAGTATTTTAATTATGATGAGTCTTGGTGTGGTCCTCTTTGGGTCTAGTTTATTTGGGACTCTGTGTGCTTCCTGGACTTGTATGGCTATTTCCTTCGCAAAATTTGGGAAGTTTTCTTTCATTATTTTTTCACATAAGCTTTTAATTTCTTGCTCTTCCTCTTCTCCTTCTAGCACCCCTATGATTCAGATGTTGGCATGTTTAAAGTTGTCCCAGAGGTTCCCAAACTTCTCATTTTTTTTCAACTCTTGTTTCCTCATTCTGTACTGGTTGACTTTTTTTCTCCCTTATGTTCCAAGTCATTGATTTGAACCCTGCCTTCCTTTCTCTCACCATTGGTTTTGTTTGGATTTTCCTTCATTTCATTTAACATAGCCTTTACTTCTTCCCTTATGCGTTTGCCATATTCAAGCATAACTGTCAAGCCTGTGAGCATCTTTATCCCAGTGTTTTGAATTCTGCGTCTGTTAGGTTGTCTATCTCCTCATATGTTAGGTTGGCTATCTCCTCATCACTTAGTTCTCCCACTAGAACCTCGATCCATTTCCCATTTTGGGCCATACTTCTCTGTCTCCTCATTCTGAAAGGTTCTTTTGTTAGTTTGCCTCCACATCCCAGGTAGAGCTGTTGCTCCTGTTATGTTGTAAGAAGTGGAGCCTTAGGGATTCGTCAGTACAAGGAGACCTGTTTCACCACGTTGTGGTGCTGTATGTGGGGGAGGGGTCCGAGAGGGGACAATGCCACCTGCCCAGCACTCGCCCCTTTCCAGGCACCTCTTTCACTTCTGCACTGGACTGGCACCCCTCTAGATGCTGCGCTGGCCGTCGTTCCCAGAGTGAGTGGGTCTGTGGATGTTCTAGGACCGTGGGGGCCCTTTAAACAAGTGAAGTCCACTGAGAAACCGGAAGTTTCTACCTTCACTCCAGCCCCCACTGATCTGCACAGTCAGAAGCAATGAGGCTTGATTTTCCCTGGTGGTGACGCGGTGAGCTACGAGATCTGGTGAGAAGCTGAGAACACTCCCCAGGTGTCCCTCCTGACTTTTTAAAACATGTGACTTCGCTTTTTGGCTGGCCTGCCACTGCTGCCGCTGTTGGCGCCAGCACACTGCATCCTCTCAGCCCCAGCTCCGCCCCTCCTACCTGTCTGGATGAATACTTCTTCTTTATGTCTTTGTTTGCTGGACTTCCATGCAGTCTGATTTTCTGGAAGTTCTGGTTGTTTCTAGTTTTGAGGTAGTTGTATTCCTTTTTAGTTGCGGAGGGAGATGCAGCGTGTACGTCTACGCCTCCATCTTGGCCGGAAGTCCAGAGGCAGATTTAATGGTGGGCGTACCAGGCACACACCCTGGGCCTCGACTTCTGAAGGGCCCCACAAAACCCCAACTTTACACTTTTTTCTAATGACACCACGTTTGGTTTCATTACTATGCTGCATAAAATATGGTTAACATGTATTTTTGTTTTCCTTGTCTCTCTGTTTTTTTTTTTTTAAGGGGCCAAATATTTTCTTCTGCATCCGTGGCCTCAACCAACCTTAATCCACCTCTGCCCTGGGGTCCGCTTTAGTTCTGCAATGCTAATCCTGAGGGCAGGGACAGGCAAGATGAGGATGGGTGTGTTCCTGTTCCAGGCCCTGCAGCACTCTGAGCAAAGATGGCCATTTTCAGCTGAAGCTTTAGATCCCATCTCTCTGACTGACTGCCATCTCTCTGACTGACTGTCATTCTTGCCCCTTCACATTCTCCTGAAGCTTAAACTGAGAGCCTTGTGCTCTGTCCCTGCTTTGTCCTTGTTACCATTTGTGACAGTTGAAGAAATTTTATGTGTGGGGAGAAGAGGAGTAAGGGACTCCTAAGACTTCAGATGGGTGCGTTTGGATCTCTGGATTATATTTCCTCCACTGTCATTTGAGCTCCTCAGATAAAAGAATTTGAGACTCTGAATGCTTTAGACATATATCATTAAGGTATAAAAATGTGTGGACTCTGAAACTGGGCAGCCTCGTGTAATCCCAACGCCAACGTGTACTAGCTGTGTGACCTTGGGCAAATTATTGAGCCTCTCTGGGCATGAATTTCCTCATCTGTAAAATATGTTACAATGCCATCTATATCCTAGTGTTGTTATTAGGATTATATTAGCTATAATATATGAAATGCTTACATAGTTCTTGGCATGTAAAAAGTATTATATAAGTGTAAGCCATTGTTATTTGTATAACTGTTAATTTGATTAGTTTATTTCTGTTCATTGCACATTTCTAATTTCTACAAGACATCCCAGTTTTTTATTGTGAAAGTGAAAGGAAAGCCTAGAACCTCCCACCTCCCAGCCTTGGCCTGCAAACACCTGGTTCCCTTGCTTTTCTTGCTGGAGCCAAAGACACATGATTCCTGTTACTGTTCCTAGGGAGGGTATTGGGTACAGAGCAGATGCGTCTTCTAGACCAGTGATTTTTAACCTGTTTCATCTCATGGCACACATAAGCTAATTACTGCAGCACAACACAAAAACTTATATTTTTTGCCAGTCTGACAAAAAATTAGGTATAATTTTGATTGATTCACACTGGATAGCTATTGTTATGTTGGCTGTTATCATTTTTTATTTGACACTCTAAAGGAAAAGAGGTCAATGCTCCTGACTAAATAGTCAGGTACTGCAACACACTGGTTGAAAATTGCTGTTTGGACCCCTGTATTATCTTTCAACTTATAAAGTGTCTGCATAATTTTTTCACCATCATTTTTAACAACAGAATCCTTTTGCCATAATTATTTTTTGAAAATTAATATGTGCACATCATAAGAAACTTCAAGTACAAGAAGCTACCCAACTCTTTCTGTCCAAAGGCCGATTGCCTTCTCTCGAGGTAATCATTGTTACTGGTTTCCAGTCTGGTTCTAGAAGATTGTTCCTTTTTAATTTCTGACCATTGCTGCTGCTGTGTGATGAGTCTGGAGGCACAGGCCTGGATGGGAATGGCCTCTGAGCTAATCTGTGCCCCTCCCAACAGCCAAGACCCTCTGCATGAATCTGCAGCTCATGGAGGCTACAGACCCAGCCTCCAGTCGAGGAAACTGCAGAGGATTATCCTGCCCCCAGAGCTCTGTGACTCCAGCATGGGCAGGGCTCTCTTGCTTTTGACAAAAGGCTTCCTAGAGCTGCAGCGGCAACGTTTCCTGGGGGTCTGTGCCTCTCTCCAGCCAGCACCGGTGCACACAGCCTCACGCTGAACAGGACAGCCTCCGTGCTGACAGGGGCCCCGGTGTGCCCGTTCCAGGTCTTCTGAGACCAGTGCCCCAGCCAGGGCAACGCACCTCTCCTCAGGCACATTTTCTGCACAGTGTGTTTTCCTTTCTTTGGTAGCTCATAAAATCCCCCTGCCTGCACCTAGCCTCTTGGTCTTTAATCTTCAACCTCTGCTGGCGCTGTCCCTCTGTCTTTTTAATTATGTCTCTTCTTTTATAGAAGTTTCCTATTGAATTTTTATGACAATAAAAAGACATGGATAGGCTCCAACAAAAATGAAATCTTTATGGAAAAGTCATTTCTCTTCTGGAGCCTCTATGGATAGAGATGCACAGAGAGAGATCGGTGGGGGGTGGGGGCAGTCTGCTTGCCTTGGCTGGGGCCCAGCAGGCTGAGTGGCAGCACTAAGCTGGTTATTCTCGAAGCACTGTGACTGCTGGAGGAGTGGGGGAGTGAGAATAACCTGTGATATGGCAGATAGGAAGTAAATCTTTGCCAGATACAAGCCCTCTGCCTTGAGGTCAGCCAAATGGGCATCGCTCCCTGACCCCAAGCAACCCAGTGGCATGACTGTGTGGGCATGCGGGCAACACACTTGGTCACCCCTTACTCAGCACCTCCTGCTCCAGACCCCACTGGGCCTGAGAAGCCTTTGTCCTTGGGCCTAGCACTGCATTTGACTGTTTGCCTGTTTCTTTAGGAGAGTCCACAAAGTGTGGACTGGGGATGACCTACCATCTGCAGAGGGCTCTCCAGGGGTCAGGGCCAGTGCTGGCTCTGCCCATGTAAGACTTGGGCCAGGATGGGAAGAAACAATTATTCGTTTACAAATAGGTATCGGGAACCACCTACACTATGTACCAGGCCAGATCTGGGCACCAAGGATTTTGAAGTCATGGTCTGTTGTCTCATGGAGCTGATGTTCTTGACGGAGCAAACAGGCAACAATCATGTAAACGTATAAATGTATGTGATGATTTCAGATTGTAGCAAGTACTGTGACAAAAAAAAGGGAGGAAAAAGAGGGGTGCCGAGGTGGAGGAAGGGCCCCTGCTTTAGCCAATGGCCGGGAAAGGTTGCCTGCTGAGGTGATACTACAGATGAATGGGAAGGTGGAGAGCCAGCACTCTCAATCAGGGGAAGAGCATTCCAGCAGAGGGATCAGCAAGTAAGTGCAAAGGCCCTGAGGCAGAAGACACTCATGGAACTTCTAGGGTGGTGTGAGCCAGGGCAAGTAGAGGGAAACGATGCAGGACCATCTCTGGAGCTTTGTGAGTTTCCTGAATTCACAGTTCTTATTTCAAGTGCAGTGTGAGGCAAGGAGAGATTTAGGGAGTGGAGGCTTGAGGAGAACTGACTTTCACTCTAAAGACACCTTTTGACTGTGGGGTAGAGAATGGACTGTAGAATTGTGTTAGAACCAAGATGCCACATTTTGGGAGCCTTGGGAATGCAGCACAATACTTCTACTCTCCAGGGGCAGGGGAAGGGGACTTACCATTTTTGTGTTCTTGGGATATGGAGCTGTTTTCTTAAGCTGCAAGGCCACATACAAAACTTGCCCTCTATGTAAGTGTGGAGGACAGCTGAGAAGTTTCAGAGATTACAGAGCATTGTGCATTTTGTCACGGAGTGAAGTCTCCTGTTTCCACTCAACAGGAAAGCCAACCATAAACTCTCTACTCATAAAGAAGGATATGGGCATATTTTAGCACCTCTTATGTGGCGTGTTAGGTCTTATAACTGCCACCACCACCCTGAAAAGTCCTGTTAAATATAAGACCTGGGACGAGAGAAGTTAAGTAACTTGCCCAAGGTCACACAGCTACTAAAAGGCAGACTGGGGTTTGAACTCAAGTCTGCCTGATTCTGGCGCCATTGCTTTTGTCACTCACCACTGCGGCCTTGGACAATGCCCATGTACTGAGGGGCCAGTGGTCCCCCTTCCATTAAAGCTGTTGTGCTTCCTTAGAGAGGCTGAGGATGGCCAGGTGAAGCTGGGGCACCCTTGGAAGACCTCATGCCTTCAGGGTTTCTCTCAGGCCCTTCCAGCTGTCAGCCCACGAGCACAGGGCCTGCCTGAGGCCTGCAAGCTGTCAGAAAACCCGCTCGACACTTGAACGACCAGTTAGCGCCAAATGTAAGAAGAAAACCACAAGACCATAACTAGTGACTTAGATGAACTAAGAATAAGAAAAAGGAAAGATTCTGTTTTACCTTCATTTCTTCCTTCCCACACTCATCACTGCTTCATGCAGACCCCAGGTTTCTGACCTACTTCCTTTTCCTTTTGCTGGAAAAACTTTCGTGAACGTTTCCTGCAGGGCTACTCTCCTGGAAACAAATTCCTCTGTTTTTTGTCTGTCTGAGAAACTCTTTATTTCTCTTCCACTTTCTTTTTTTCAATTAACTTCTTATTTTGAAATAATTGTAAATTCATATGTGTTGTAAGAAATAAATCAGAGAAATTCTGCCAGCCCTTTACTCAGTTTTCCCCCAAAGTAATGTCTTACAAAACTATAGTGTCATATCAGAACAAGAATATTACATTGCTACACTTACTTCTACTCATTGAGCCGTGTGTGTGTGTGCATGTACTCAGTTCCATGTGATTTTATTCCACCTTTAGGTTCATGTATCTATCACCACAGTCAAGATACGTTTTATTTCCACGAGGATCTCTCATATTGCTCTTTTATAATCACACTTTCTTTCCTTTGTTTTACACTACTTTCCTTAACCCCTGGCAACAAATAGTCTGTTATCTGTTTTCATAATTTTGTCACTTCAAGAATATTATGTAAATAGGATCTGGTATGTATGTCTTTTTTTAATCCTCACCTGAAGATATGATTATAGATTTGAGAGAGAGAGAGAGAAAGAGAGAGAGAGAGAGAGAGAGGAACATCAATGTGTGAGAGAATCAATTAATCAGTTGCCTCTCATTTATGCACCGACCAGGGACTGAATCCACAACCCAGGCATGTGCCCTGACTTGGAATCAAACCCACAATCTTTCAGTTTATGGGATGACACTCTAACCAAATGAGCCACACCAGGACTGTCTGTGTTGTTTGCTCAGTATAATTCTCTGTGATTCATCCATTTATGTGTGTATCAACACACATCATCCCTCTTGATTGCTGAGTGGTATTTCATGGTGCAGAGGTGTAAATGTACCATGGTTTATTTATGTAACCATTTGTCACTAAAGGATAAGGACATCTGGGCTGTTTCCAGGTTTTGGTGGAGAGATTAGGGAGAAAGTAAAGGAACCCCCACAAAATGGGGAGGCAGGGAGGGGAGCGAGATAAAGGAAGAGAGAAAATTGTGTAAGGCAGAGTTCAAAATGTGCTCTCCAAGACTCTGTGCCTAATCCCCAGAACATATGAATACGCTGACCTGCTATGCCAATGGATATTTACTTGATGTGGCAAAAGGAACTTGGTAGATTTAATTAAGGTTATTAATTAGTTGACTTAATACAAGAAGATGATCCTGGATTACCTGGGTGGACCTTAGGTAATCCCATGTGTCCTTAAAGTAGTGGTTCTCAACCTCCCTGATGCCCTGACTCTTGAATACAGTTCCTCATGTTGTGGTGATTCCCAACCATAACTAAAGCATAGTGATTAATCACAAAAACAATATGTAATTATATATGTGTTTTCCGATGGTCTTAGGTGACCCCTGTGAAAGGGTCGTTCGACCCCCAAAGGGGTCGCGACCCACAGGTTGAGAGCCGCTGCCTCAAAGGCAGAAGGCGAAGTCAGTCACTCAAAGCATAAGAGGGATTTGAAGCACCATTGCTGCTTTTGATGGGTCCAGAAACCAAGGAAACCTGGGAAGCCTTTGGAAGCTGAGAATGACCCCTGGCTGCTGACTGACAGCTAGCAAGTAGACGGGGACCTCAGTCCTACCATCACAGGGAATTGAATTCTGCAGATAATTTTTTTTTTAAAAATCCTCACCCAAGGATATATTTATTGATTTGAGAGAGAGAGGAAGAAGGAGACAGAGAGGAAGAGAGAGAGAGAGAGAGAGAGAGAGAGAGAGAGAGAGAGAGAGAGAGAGAGAGAAACATTAATGTGAAAGACAGACATTGATTGGTTGTCTCTGGTACACGTCCTGATGGGCGATTGAACCCACAACCTTCTGTTGTATGGGATGACTCTCCAACCAAGTAGCCAACCGGCCAGGGCTGCCAACTACTTTAATGAGCCTCTAAGTGGATTCTTCCCCCAGAGCCTCCAGGTGAAAGTCTAAGTTAGCTGACACCTGGAGTTCAGTCCACATGGACTTCTGACCTTCAGAATTGTGAGATAATAAATGGGTGTTGTTTTAAGCTCCTAAGGTTGTGATGAATTGTTGTGCAGCATTAGAAAATGAATGCAGTGATAAACCACAAGCGTCTTCCATGCCAGTGAACTGATTTGACATGTTTTAGTGGCTGCAGAGTATTCTCTTACTCTTGTGAATGGTCCTTTAACAGTGGACATGAAATCATCACAGAGCTTAGCATACCCATTTGCAGGTGGGGCTCCCACCCCACGTCCTCGTACATCTCACTCATTTACTGGGGCAAAGGGTTCTAAGAAATACCCCACTCCGCCCCCATTCGTGAGCCACAGCCAGAGCAGACTAGACTCATTATTTCCGCTGTATGCTGGGTCTTGCTGACACCTACTCTGACTTAAAACAATAACTCTACATGCCCTCACTCACCTTAGTAGATACATTTTTACAAGCAGATCCTCCAAAATTCCACTTATTGTCAAGTGGAGTAGCAGGGACTAGATTTATCCTCTCATATGAAACAAACAAAAAATATATGAGTCTACATAAAGCTATTAGAACTAATCAGTGAGTTTAGAAAGGGTGCAGGAGAGCCCTGGATGGAGTGGTTCAGTTAGTTGAAGCCTCATCCTGTAATTGAAAGGTTGCAGGTTCAATGCCTAGTCGGGGCACATGCCTAGGTTACGAGTTTGGTCCCCTGTCCAGTATTGGTCCAGACACATACAGGAGGCAACCAATCGACGTTTCTCTCTTGCACTAATGTTTCTCTCTCTCCCTTCCTCTCTCTCTAAAAGTAATAAAAAAATGTCTTTGGGTGAGGAATAAAAAAAAGAAAAAGAAAAGAAAGAAGGTGCAGGAGGTAAGATCAACATAAGACTCTCAATCACTTGCATTTCTATGTACTAGCAATGTACAATCAGCAATTGAAGTAAAAAATAAGAGCCACTTAGAAAGACATCTGACAAAGGATATGAAAGGCCTGTATTTGGAAAACTATTAAGTGTTGCTGAGAGGAATTAAATAAAACCTAAATAAATAGGAAGATGTGCCATATTCTGGGTCTGAAGAGTCTGTTGTTAAGATGGTGATTTTCTCTAAATTAACAAATAGATTCCATACAATCCCAGTTAAAAATCCCCTAAGCCTTCTGTTTTTGGAGAAATTGATAAACTGGTCCTAAACTTCAAAAGAAAGCACAATCGATGTAAGCTAACCAAATGGCTTAGAAAATGAAGAGCAAATTTGGGGGATTAACACTACTTGATTTCAGATGTTATTATAAAGCTACAAAATAAAGCAGTGTGATATTGGCCTACAGATGGAGAAATAGATCAATAAAACAAAAAAAAAATATGTTTTAGAAACAGACCTCCATAAATACAGATAACTGATTTTTAACAAAAATGCAGAGACAGTTCAGTGGAAAAAAGGAAGCTCTTTGAACAAATGATGCTGGAACAGTTGAATACGCACCAGCATGAAAAATTGTGCTTTGATAAATACCTCACACCCTATGCAAGCATTAACTCAAAATGATCCATAGGCCTAATTTAAAAATATCTAACAGTGTAAGTTCTACAGTAAAATGTAGGAGAAAATCCTAGGCAGAAAGGGAGAGCAGAGAGACTCTGAAACCGAAGCTGAAACTCGGGGTTAGAAGAAACCTTTTTAGATACGACACAGTTGATAAATTGGACTCCATCAAAGTCAAGACCTCCTGCTCTGTGAGAGCAACTGTGAAGAGGATGAAAAGATAAGCCATAGAGTAGCTTATAGTTACTGATCCCACCTCTGATAATGGACTCGAATCCAGAATTTTTTTTTTAACTCTCAAAATGAACAGTAAATCAAACAAGCCAGTCTTATAAAAGGGAAGAAAATTGAGCATATACTTCACCAATGAAGATGTATGAACGGCAAATGAGCACAAAATTATTAGTAATCAGAAAAATACAAATTTAAACAATGAAATAGGACCACACACCTACTAGAAAGTTTAAAATTGGAAATTCTGGCTGTACTGAAATATGGAGGAACTGGAACCTGCTGGTGGGAATGTCATATTTGGAAAACAGACGGACAATTTCTTACAAGTTAAACGTATATTTACCATGTGACCTGGCCATTCCGCTCATAGCTTATCTACCCAAGAGAAAGGAAAGGAAATGTCCACACAAAGACTCTCACATGAATGGTAACAGCAGCTTTATTTTTCATGCTCAAAACTGGAGACAATCCAAATGCACAGCAACGAGCAAATGAATAACGAACAGTGGCTCATTCCCATTACAGAACCCTGTTGAGCAGCAAGAAGGAGGGAGGAGTGAGTCTGAGCATGGTTATGCCTAGTGAAAAAAGTCAGAGGAAAAAGGTAGAACTGTGTGATTCTATTTACACAAGATTTTAGAAAACTCAAGCTGATCTATAGTGAAAGGAGAATAGTGGGAATTTATAGTATCACATGCACATATGAGGAAAAGAAAGTTTATAAAATTGGTCATTCAAGTTCTCATCTTAGGAAATTTTAAAATGTCTGCAAAGCTTAAGAGGTGGGGAGATTCTGAGATGGAATGCCAAATATGACAAAAGAATCTAACTGAGTGACAAATGCATGACGTGACCAGGGAAGGGGTGGGGTGAAGGTACCACCTAAGCAGCATTGGAAATGGGTGGAAACTGTAAGACCAGAAGCAAAAGGGATTGTACACAACACTGTATTCTAGTTGATGAAGCTGTTTCTCATAGGAGTGGGAGTTAATTCTGCAGCCACTAATTATGAATTCTGAAATTGAAAAGTTACATAAATGGATAGCAGATGATGGGAGCCAATCTTGTCATCATTGGAGTGGTGGTTAGAGTCAAAGAAGGAGGGAAGGCTGGAATGATCTATTTGGGGAAGGATTAGCATCAGGACATCAACAGGGACTGTGTTGAGCTTAATATAAATACAGGCAGATGCACACAAAATATTTGTAGATATGGGTTGGTATAAACAAATCTACTTCCTGGCTCCATCAGCTGAGAGCACCTGAGAGAAATGACAGCCCTGTATCAATAAGCACACCTAGTACCTACATCTTAGATTTTAATACCATCTCCTAAATAATAGGAAGCAGGACTTCCTGCAGAAATGGTTGATTCTAGCATGGGTGGGGAATATACAAGATGAGCCTTGAGCATCTTACAGTGCCAGAGAGTAAGAAAGTGTCCAGAAAGTCAAACGATGATCAACAATGATGGAGGTGTGCCTAAGGAACATGGCTGCCATTTGAAAGAGCTCTCAATAGCCAAAGCTGAAATAATTTGAGCAATAAAATGTTGGATTATGCATAATACAAGTATAAAATGACTGTGATTCCATACTGATTTATATGAATATGATAATGTCCCACACTGATAACACGAATGCAGGAATGGAAGAGAACAGATAAATCTGCTATGCTGTACAATTTCAAATAACTGATGTAGCTACTCCTGCCCCCAAGGAGAGAAACATAACTCCCAATCCTTAAGTGTGGGCTGTGTGTAGTGACTTCCTTCCAAAGAGGACAGTATGGAAAAGGAGGAAAAGAAAGTTTAGGGTGGGAAAACCCAACAAGCACCACCTCAGCCATATGATCAAGGTCACCTTCAAGAGCAGTAAGTCTTGTTGAATGTGTGGTTATGTGATAGAATGTGTTGAGAATGGAGCTTTGCTTCTGTGGTCTTCCTTCCAAAATCCACAATCCCAACCTAATCGTGACAAAAACACCAGAAAAATCCCAACTTAGGGACATTCTACAAAACACCTGACCAGTACTCTTGAAAACTGTCAAGGTCATCCAAAACAAGGAAAGTCTGAGGAACTGTCACATCCAAGAACATCAATAAAATCTAAGGAATCTGAATAAAGTGTAGACTTTAGTTAATAACACTGTATCAGCATTGGTCATTCATTGTGACAAACGTACCACACCGATGTAAGATATTAACCATAGGGGAAAGGGGTATGAGGTCCATGGGAGGTCTTTGGACTTTCTCAACTTTTCTGGGAATTGAAAATTATTCTTAAATAAATAGTTTATGTTAAAAATAAAAGCAAGTCCCTTCTCCTTTTTCTTTCTCCCTGTCCTCTTTCTTTAAGAACAGCAATACCAACATGTGTTTAGCATATTGTCATTTCCAGGTTTCCTCCTGCGTCACTCTGCAGGGGCCTGGCCACCACCCTGTGCTATGTGCAGGCTGATCTGATTTACAGGTGGCCAGACAGGGCCAGAGAGGCGAAGGGACCTGGCCCAGGGAGCAGAGTGTGAGGAGTGACTCTGGGATGGCACTGGGCTCGCCTGGCCCCACCCCATCACCCTGCCACACTGCTTTCCACGTGTCCCTCTGACCACAGACTATCCAGAGCAGTGTGAGTTGTATACATGTGTACACTCCATTTTGACCTGCCTTCACTTGACCTACAGGTTGGAGATACCATCTTGGTGCTCCTTCCCCTTGGAAACAATCATCTCAAGAAGAAGGCAGCCAGAGCTGATTTTGGTGCTGGAATCCCCTCTGGTCCACAGAATTGCCCCTCATATCTGTGCCAAGCACATCATTTGGTCAACCCCAAAACTGTCATAGAAAGAAGTTGTCATTGTTCCCAGTTTTCAGGTGAGGACACTGAGGCTAGAGACTGATTGCAACTGAATCACTTCCCTTTTTTTCTTATCCCCTGTCCACACTGACTCTGGCTCTGACTGGCACCCACCTGCCTGAGGATCCAGGTAGAAGCTGCTCATTGACACCCATCACCACGCACGTCTTGATGTGGCCTCCCTAGCAGACAGACATCACATCATGTTCTGCATGGAAATGTGTCTGAGGGAGCTTATCAAATCCCAAAGGAGAGATTATACCCTCTGGGGAAAATACCTGCAGTGAAAAGACCATCCCATATCCCTTATCTGTCTTTCGGGACCACAGCTGCGTCCCCACACACGCCCATGGCGACTGGACGTGTGGGCAGAAGCGCATCTGCTGAGTGGGACGAATGCTGCTAGTGCTCTGAGGATTGGAACTTCTAAGAGGTTGAGCTCTTTGAGAGCTGGGAAACCTCTGAGTCTCCCTTCAGCTCCCCCGGCCCAACCACAAGCCCTTCTCCTGGTGTAAAACCTGTGCTCAGATTGAAAGCAGTGCCAAGACGGGCTCACGTTATATTCCCTCAGTGACTGGAAACAGGCATACCTCTGAGAGGAGCACTACTCTTTAAATGGAAGCCACTCCCTGTCAGTCACATCCCTGGATCTGTGAGACAGAGCAGCACAGTGTCTCTGCAACTCAGCACTGGGAAGAGAGTCTGTGTGACTGGCTGTGCTTGGGGGGCATCTCTCTTTCAACTGCTCACATGGAAGCCCTGGGGAGAAAGTGGGGCAGGGGCATCTGAGCTTATGTTGGTGAGTATCAAGGTTAAACTGAAATGTCCAGGGGCTAGACCAGGGAGCCTTCCCAAACAGCTATGATGTGACACCCCTCACCCCTCACACCAGCCATGCATATGACATCTTCATCTATATGACGAATAGCCTCACTTCCAACCATGGTATCTGGCTTTCAGGCCCTCTTCTGCACTTTACGAGCCGCGTGACCTTGGACGTGTCACGTGACCTCTCATTAACGAAATGGACTGAATGCTTTCTAAAGAATCTTCCAGCTCTATGAGTCCACAAGTTCCTTTGTCTCCGAATTAATAGGAAATGAGCTGCACTGAACACTCCTCCATAGCTGGTCTCAGTTAAAAGATATCCACATCTGTTGATGAGCTGACTAAGTGGGAAAGATTTGGGATGAAGATAGATAACAGAAGTGAATGAGCAGAAGAAATTCAGTGGAATCAACCTTCAATAATCTTACTGAGCCCCTTCTACATGGAAGTCACTAAACTGTAAGGGGGTGGGGAGGATAAAAGCGTGATTCTCTCTCTAAAAACCTGACACTCTAATGGATGCATTAAGTAATGCTCAGTGGAGGAAAACTCTCCCAGAACTTGTGTAAACAGTAGGACAATGTGGGGGATGGTGAGGCTAAAAAAGAGGGGTATTAGGAGGCAAATGAGAACAAGAGATGGATTTCAGGTAAACAGCAACAAAAGCAAAGGAGCACAGGTGGCATCTGAGCTCCAAGTCTAGTGATACGCCCTGTCTGATGGTCCACCTCAGGAGCCCAGAATTTAGCCCCAGGTACCAAAGCGCCATCACCAGGAGGGGCTGCCAGCACTCTGCGGATGGTGGCACATGCTGTGAGGACTTCCCTAGGCTGAGGGGTCCATGGTGTCACTGGGCTGAAGAGACACTGGAGAGCCAGGAATGGAGTTCCACTGGTGCTCTGTGCTACCTTGTTCCTCTCCCTGGACGAGCTGACATTTTCAGGTCTTGAGCATCATTTATAACTTCAGTCCTTCATAGGGTAAGTGAGAAGTTAGCAAGAGGCTGGACCTCCAGGTTGATGGGACAGAGATTCCTCCACATAATTCGCAGAGGGTCCCACCTGCGCCCAGAAGAGGAAGTGGTGCTCATCATGCTTTGGAGATATTTTGGGAGAATTCGGCAAAATATCATCTGTGCTGAGAACAAAGTGAGTTAGGATTTTGGGAAGGAAGAGGGTCATTTTCTTCTTGCTATAGGGATGGTCTGAAGCAGAGCACACAGAGACTGTGCTTGCAATTGCCTGGTTTTACTTCCTGTCTGAACCACAAAATATGAAATGTCTATAGAGCAGAGCTGGACAGAACTTCAACATTGGTTCCAAAGCAAAACTGACCACAGACACAAGTGTCCCTCGTCCTGTCCTTCTTGGCATCTGTATTCGTTTGCTAGGGCTACAGGAAACCCAAAACTGGGTTCGGACAGAAATGTATTGTCTCCCAGTTCTGGAGGCTGGAAGTCTGAGAGCGAGGTGAGGCAGGGCGGGGTCCTTCTGAGGCTGTGAAAGAGGGTCTGTTCATGCCTCTCTCCATGCTTATGAGGGTTTGCTGGCATGTTTGGTGTTCCCTGGCTTGTGGACACATCACCCTGATCTCTGCTTTATGCCCACATGGCCTTCTCCCTGTGTGCATGCCTGTGTCCCAATGTCCCCTTTTTGTAAGGACACCAGTCATGCTGGGTTAGTGGCCCACTCTATTCCGGTATCATCTTGACCTAACTAATTCCATCTGCAAAGGTGCTATTTCCAGTGAGATCACATTCTGTGGTCCTTGGAGTTAGGGCTTCAGCATAAAATTCTGAGGGGACACGGTTCAATGGATAGCAGCATCCTGCCTACACATAAGCCTGAGTTTGAGTGCCAATCGAGGAAAGGGATGGAGTGCGCTGGGTCCCTCACTGTGCGATGCAGCCCTGGGCAAGCTCTGCAGGGACCGACCCCTGAGCTGCGCCTGTCCCGGCTAACGGGCTGCTCTCTAAGCCAGCCGTAGCCACTGTGTAATGGGGGTGATGCTGCATCCTGCCTACCAGCTAAGGTAACAAAGGGAGTGTCATTGCAAGTGCCGATACTCTCTGCAGCCTCATCTCGGGTGTGCTAAGTGTCTGCTGGCAGGGACAGTGTCTGATGACTAAAACATGCCTGGCCTTCGCGGGGCCCCACTCGGCACGCAGCAGAGGCTCCGCCAGGCCTCGCTGGCAGCCTGCCTGCGCCTGCCTGCCTGTCCAGCTGCTCAGAGCAGAGGCTGAACCCCACCAGAGTTGCATTTCAGAAGTCCAGGCCTGCCCTCCTCACTTGTGAGCTTTGAGGGGAGCAGCCTTTCAGCCAGGTGAGCTGGCCTGCAGGAGGAGGGGTCCACCCCAGAGCACCTGTGGCTTAGGTTTCTTCCTTGTGGCTGCCTGTCTCTCCATGGACTTTTCCCATTGTGTCCCCAGCCTGCAAGATTGACAATTCTTCACTCCTGGTTGGAGCAGTGTATGGGAAGTGGTCTTTTCAAACTTCTCCCAGCTCCACCTGCCAAAAGCCCCAAGCACATCACTGTATTTACCCTGGCCGCCAGGCCTCTCCTGCTGCCCTGAGAAAACAGATTACTGTCCAGTGCAAAGTCCTTGCACGTTTCCTCTCTAGAGGTGGATCAACTTTTTAAAAGAAAGGTTTCCTGCCACCCATTACACCCTTTCGGTTTGTTTTATCTGTTTCCACCTGCGGGAGAGGGAATTAGCCTGCTGACGAGGCCAGGCCAGCGAAGGCCTGGAAGAAAAGCAAAGCTTGTGCGTGTGCGTTTGGGCAGCACACCGCCTTCTTCCCCTCCATAAGCACCGTGCACGGGGGCGCAGGCCCAAACCCGGACAGGGCTCCACGTAACTTGATATGTTTTCTTTCTGTGCAGCAGTCTCTGTGCCAGATTTGACTATGCCCGGATCTGCGGTCTGTGTGTACAGCAGTGTTTCAGGAGGTGGGGGGCATGCAGAGGGGAGGGGAGTGTGTCCATGGGCTTTTTTCTCTCTGTCTTCCTTTTGTTTTTCTTGCCTGGTTTGCTCACTGCTCACTGTATACAACTCGACATGACTGTCTTCATCTCCAGTCATTAACCCTTTGAAGACAAGGGCCACCTGTGTGTCTCCCACAATCATCTCCACACATGTCCCCGACGCAACACCCTGTCTGCAGAGCCATGGTAGAGTTAACGGCAAGGCCTTTGGAAATGTGAACTTCTCCAGAAAAGCTTATACAGCAATTAGCAGGGCCCCACTCAGAATCAGAAAACTGTCCCCTCTCTTGCCAACAAGCAGCAAAGACTCTCAGAGCTCAGAGTCACCATTGCACCCGAGGCCCACGGCAGGCATCTGCTTTCCAAAAGGCTTGTGTGTTCTCCCTTCCAGGTGTGAGAGAAGGATAAGCTCAGTGTCGCAGCTAGGTTCCGAGGGGAGGCGGGAGTCCACTGTCCAGTGAAAACTTTGGATGCCAGAGGTAGGCCAACCCATAGGCGGACCAGGTGTCACTCACTGCCAGCTTGGGTGACAGTGACCCATCCTGGGTAAACAGGGGCCTGGTTCAGTCTGCTGGACGAAGAAGATAGGCTGGCAACACATGCTGGTATCGACTGAAGGGCGGGAGCCAGAGGGAACTCCTCCCATGGGGCAGGATAGCCTCCCAAAGGGGGTTGGCATCACTCTTTAGAACCAGGATCCATAGAATCAGGGGCTGTGAATGAAGAGTCTCAGTTTTCACTGCTTCTTTCTTTCAGCAATGACAGAAATGCTGAAAAATACAGAACCATGGGTCTCCTTGCTAGGGGAAAATGTCATGGGTCATCTTGGGCTATATTTAGACTGGAAAATGTGCTGGCTCAGGGAAAGCTGGTCATATGCCCTTCTCCAAACTGCACCCTGAGCTGGGAACCCCCCAATCCCTCCCCGCCCTCACACAGCTCTGACACCCTCCTCCTCCAGGGAGCCCTCAGAGTAGGACCCAGTTTCCCTTGCTGATAAATTTCACAAGTGTCTCCTCTTGTGAGGACCATGGGGAACTGGTGCCACTTGTATGCAAGGCCCAGAGTGAGCTCAGAAATACATGTTCAACCTGAAGTGGTAACTCTGCTACCTTCACCCACTCCCGCTCTGCTTCTCCAGGTGTGAGTGCTGGGGATTGGGCATGGGCGCAGTAGGGATGGACACAGGAGACCCAGCCTGAAGGACAGTCTCTGGGCCAGCTCACCTGCTGCACTCTGAAGGTCATGTGACCACAGGTCACAGTGGGCTTCACCATGGTGATGTTTTGGCCCGTCCACATTAGCACCCTGTGAACTTCCTTTTCATAGCCATCAAACTGTTTTTAAGAACCTGGAAGTTTGTTGCATCACTGTGTTGCTTATGGATCTGCACATGATTTCTCAGAAAGAACAGTGGACACCCGCCCCATCGCTCATCCCGCCCAGGCCCTACTTCCCACTTTACTGGGGGCAGAGGTCAGAGGGAGCCCTGCTGAAGACAGATGCCTGTTCCCCGGGCCCCAGGCGACCGAGGGGCAGTGCGAGTGCAGTCATCCCCTCGGGGCTGCAGCACCTGCTGTGGGGTGCCATTTCCAACCCTCACACAGCTCCGACAGTAGGAGCTCCTGAGGCCTTTACCCAATGAGGACACCAGGGTCACAAGTGTTGTCCACAGACCCTCCACTCACCCTCCTCACCCAGTTGGTTCTACCCGTGAAAGGCATCGTGGGCCAAACCCCCAGGTCTCCCATCCATTGCCTCCCACCACTCTAGACTACTCAGAAGCCAGTGGGGTCTTTGAAAAATGCTCACTGAGCCATGTCTCTCTCTCCCTTGGAACCTGAGAGAGGCTTCCTCTTGTTCTTAAAGCAGAATCTAGCCGCCTCCCTGGGCACCACCAGCACCTCCCCTGTGTCCCAGCTGTGGCTCACCCACCTGCACTGCCCTGGGCCAGCCTCCTGGCCTTTGTGTTTGCTGTTCTCTGTCCGTTGGTTGGAGCCTGAACTCTGGCTGCATTCAGGTCTCTTTCTCAGGGAGGGTCACGGCACCGCTCTGGCTCATGGTGAACTCCATAGCCCACTCCTGCATGTCTGTTCTCTCAGGGAGGGAACGGCACTCTACGTCCCACACTGTGAGACTGGTCCCACCCTCCCTGAGACCCCCGCCCCACCAACGCCCTGTCGTCTGCTTCTTTACCCAGGTGTGAGTCAGGCTCCCAAGACTCAGGGCAGCTGCTTCCTTTGCACATGGGACCTGTGGCCAGAACTCAGGGTTCTATGACTGGGGCGAGACGGCTGCTCTTTCATGGAGCTTTAGGACATGTCCCAGAGACCTGTCTGAACAGGAAGCGGACCACTTTTGCCTGGTGTAGATCACCTTTCTTCAACCAATGCACTGACATACTTGTAGTTTTCTGTTCAATTATTGAGTCATCTCAGAAGAAAAGACAATTAGTGAAACTTGGGCTGGGTTTAATATTCAGTGCCAGCCCTTACGCCCATTCATCTCTTGCATCAAAATCATTTGTTCCTAGTTATCAGGACTACAAAGACGACCGTGAACCAATCACATAAAAGCAGCCCCACATCTGTTGCTCAGGAAAACTGAACCTTTCAAGGGGCTTCCTAGGTGGCCTGGGACAGTAGCCACTTCGAGGGTCCTTTGAGACAACAGCTGGTCCTTTGCACGGGATGACATGTGAGGCTCCCAGAGAGCCTCCCCATTGGAGGTGTAGCAGCTTGGAGTGCCCCTACTTGTCTGAGACTGAGCATTTCAAATGAAAAAAAAGAGAGAGGAGACAAATATGAAGTAACATTGAAGAGATCACTGAGGCAGGTTATCAACCATATTTTGCCTTCCTGATTTCTCTTAAAGCCCCAGTGTCACACCTGCTTGTCATCAATCTAACATGGTAACATTTTTAAATTAAAATTTAGTATCATAAAACAGGTCATAGAGTGTGAGTAACATACCCTTTGTTCTAAAATTTCCCATGTAATAAAGTTGTCGTTCACAATTATTTTCCACCAGACTGCTCATTAAAATAATTATTTTAAATGAACAAACATAGGTGGATGTTCACAGCATGGGGTCCACAGCAGTGAGAGCCTCCCCATCACAGCCCAGCCCCTGGGGGTGGGGGCGATGTTGTCAGATGTCAATTTGGGCTATTTTTGAGGCCATGTAACTGTTATTCTTATGTCCTGTGGTGTGTTTTTATAAACTGATGTCACTTTCTAGAGGTAAATTGTTAGGTAAATGTTTATAGATGAATGCACATTTGCAGTGTGCTGGAGGTGAGGCCAGGAGTCCCGAGAAGATGCAAGAAGAAGCTTTAGAAGGGAGACAGAGACCGGGGTGCTGAACTATGGTGCCTGCTGCCTGTGACAGAGGCCTTGGCACTGGGAGACAAGTATCCTGATAGTCAGACCTCAAGTCCCCACGTGGAGAGGGAGCCAAGCCAATGCAATCCCTTCCTCTCATTTTTAGCAACACCAAAGACCCCAGAGTAAGTTTTACTGTTTTGTTTTATTTTATCTGTTTTTAATACCCGACTCAACATGTAAAAATCAAGCAATTTCTGGCTCTCTTTACAAAAAACCAAAAGATCTAGGCCCACATGTCTACACCCCCACCACTAGCATCCATAGCTAAAGCTGCTTATTAGCTGTGTCCACTGCCCTCCTCTTTCCTTTCCCCTGGCCGCTGTGGGTGTCTGCATGGTGGCCTTGCCACTTGGGGTGCCCAGACAGGAGGGAAAACTTTGTTCCTTTAGAGCACATCATTCCTTACTGTCGGTGTGTCTTCTCGTCTCTATAATGGGGTGCCTGTGGCCTCAGAGGGCGGTTACAAGTGCTACATAAGAAAGGCTCAGAAAAGGGCACAGTGCCTGCAGAAACACGCCCACAGCAGTCATGGCCTCCAGCTGCCTGCACGTCCTCAGGGACACTGCTGCCCTCGGGCATCTGTGAAAACCACAGAGCAGACAACTGGGCCCCCTGTGCAAGCAGCCTGCATACCGTCTTCCTCCTAAGCGGCTTGTCGGGGGAGTGAAGACAGAATTACTCAGAAACAAGTGATTCCCCAGCTGCGGCCCCCTCTCTGATAACAAAGGACTTGGCCCAGATTGGAGGCCAGGCAGGAGTTATGTGCTGCAGAAAGGCTGGTGGGACATCTTGAGTTTGTTTGTAACTAATCTCAAATAATGAAGAGCTTTTTAACTCGCAGCAAATCCAAGTCCCTCAGCAACATCTGTGGTAAAACACGAGGAGCATGTGTGGACGCCGAGTGTAGAGGGTGGTTTTTTTCCCCACCAAATCCACAGTTACCCTCCAAATTGTAATCTTATCGTATTTAACTGGTTCCACATAAACAGATCTATGTATATTTTCAGTAGTTTCAGCTGAAACCTGTTAAGAACAGATGTGCAAATGGTTGCCCAGCACTGATCCGTTTAAATTTATTTTTCCATGAACAGCCTTTTCTCTCTGCCCTTCTTTGGAGGGCAAGAAGGAAAAAGTGGAACTGTCATTCAAGAGGCTATTACTCGCTTCAGAGTTCTCCACAGCCAGTGTTTGTCATTGGTTTTCAAAGAGCTATTTGGCTCACGAGGCTGTGAACGCAGGGTGTGCGTTTGATGGGCAGTATTTGCTCTGAGACTGTGTGGCTGGGGGGATGGGCTGTGGCTCAATCTAGCTGCTGCCTTTCCCTGCCACTGGCCGAAGGTTCCAGCAAGTACAGTACCCCTGCCTTTTGGACCTATTCGTTTTTTTCAGTTGGAAAAAAAATAAAGGAGGAGGTTATAAAAGAACTCTTACAACTCAACCACAACAAACGATCTGTTTTTTAAAATGGACAAAGGGCCCTGGCCAGGTGGCTCAGCTGGTTGGAGTGTTGTCATGTACACCAACAGGTTACAGGTTCAATCCCTGGTTGGGGCGTGTGCAAGAGGCAATTGATCAATGTTTCTCTCTCTCTCTCTCTCTCTCTCTCGCATTCTCTTTCTCTCCCTTTCTTTTTCTCCGAAATCAATAAACATATCCTTGGGTGAGGATTAAAAAAAATTAATTTAAAAATTAAAAATATTAAAATGGGCAAACAACTTAAATATTTTTCCAAATATGACATATATACAAATGAACAACAGATATATGAAGATGGTCAGCATCACTAAGAATTAGGGAAGTACAAGTCAAAACTATAATGAGATATCTCCTCATACCCATTAGTATGGCAACTATAAAAAGAAAAACAGAGAGCAAATGTTGCGAGGATGTAGAGAAATTGGAACCTTCGTACACTGTTGGTGGGAATGTAAAATGGTACAGCTGCTGTGGAAAACAGTATGGTAGTTCCTCAAAAAGTTAAAAATAGAACTACCATATGATCCAGCAATTCCTCTTCTGGGTATTTAGCCAATAAGATTTAAAGCAAGATCTCAAAGAGATATTTGCATACCCATGTTCATGGCAGCATTATTCATGATAGCCAAATGGTGGAAGCAACCTAAGTGTTCATCCACAACTAAATGGATAAACAAAATGTGGTGTACACACACAATGGAATATTAATCAGCCTTTTTTAAAAAAAGCAATTCTGGCATATGCTGCATACAACGTGGATGAGTCTTGAGGACAGAAACCAGGCACAAAAGGACAACAACTGTATAACTCCACTTATATGAGGCATTTAGAGTAGTTACATTGATAGAAACAGAAGGTAGAATGGTGGGTGGTGCAAGGGGCTGGGGACAGGTGAGAATGGGGAGTTAATGTTTAATGGAGACAGAGTTCTTGTTTTGCAAGATGAAAAAAGTTCTGGGGATCTGTTACACAACAATGCTCATGTGCTCAACTCTTCTGAACTATACACTTAAGATGATGAAGTTGGCAAAAATAAAAATGGGAGAAGGTCTTATCATGACACGCTCTCATAGGTGGGTGCACGGGAGAGAGGTGACAACTAGGAGGGGATGAGACACGATGGGCTGCTTCCCCAGGTTTGAATTTCTGTTCCCAAGAATGGTCCTCTCTCCACCACCTCATTTCCCACCTGACAGAGTTCATTTCACCAGGCCACGCAGGCCTCTGTCATAGCCTGTAACCAACTTTGGGAGTGTCCCCTTGGGTCCTCTCAGGTTTCTCTCTCAGTCTGTGCCTCTGGAGTCTTGAGTGGTCCCACTAGCCTACAGTTCCCCCGTGACTGGCACCAGATTGTGCCTCAGTAGCCTCTGGGCCATCTTCCTCCAGTCTACAGGTTTCCATCCCACTAACTGTGCCCTGGCAGTGGGAGATGGGGAAGGGAGGCTTGGGACGGGGGCTATCATGGCAAGTGAGCCTCAGGGATTCAGTGCCAGCTGGGAGAACCTACACCACCTGGCCATGAGGCCTGGGGCACCACTTTGCCCCAGTGTGTCACCAGTAAAAGGAGGGTAAAGGCAGAGTTGGGCAGATCTTCTGGGGACTCTGTCTTCCTGAATTATGTCTGGCCTGGTCACCTCTGCAGGACACAGCATCTGGGAAGCTTTACATGCCTGGGTGGCTTAGCACCTAACAAGACATTCAGACTGAGAGTTGCCACAAGCACCTTTGTGTTTCACAGAGCTGGGCCCCTGGGGATTCACCCTGAGCTCTGAGGCTCTGAGCGCTGGGAGGCACTCAGGCCTGTGCATCCAACAGGAGAGGACCCCTGGCAAAGTGCACATGTCTTTTTTATTTGATTTTTATGTATTGATTTTTAGAGAGACAGAGGGAGGGAGAGAAACATTGACCCTTGTTCCACTTATCCATGCATGTGCCCTGACTGGGATTGAACCGCAACACTGGCATATGGGGAGGAAGCTCTAACCACCTGAGCCACCAAACCAGGGCCACCACATGTGTCTTAAAAAAGGAGAAAAAGCACAATCAAAGCATTCATTAACATTTCAAAGAAGTTAAATAGCACATTTGGTTCCCCATTACTGCCCTCCTGGTTGGCCAGGGTCTGGGAGAGAATCCCATTATCCTAACCCATGAGGGAGAGGCCCAAGGCTTCTCCTGCTGGCTCAGAATTGCAGGGAGGCTCCCTGCTCTGGGGGCCTCTTTCCAGATCCCCAGCCCCATGCAGACCATGCTAGCAGTTCACCTGTGATTTGAAAACCATCATCTTCTCCAAGTTTTCATGTCCCCTCCCTGTTTCTTTCACCTGACTATTTTCTTACCTGCTATTTAAGTTGTAATTTTTTTTCAGAAGTCAACTCTCAAAGGACTTGATTTCTATAACCGATTCTGGACTTTACAGAAGCAAAAACCAGTAGACTACAAACTGGCCTCCCTTATTCCTCAACTCACCTGTGGCAACCGCACTGAGCCCAGACCAGAAACCTCCCAAAGAGAGGGCTGTTGCTGGAATCTTGTTGTAATGCAAGGTGCCTGAGCATGTCTGAGGGCCCTCAGCAAGTGACCAGATGCCTCCGCCCAGAAGACCTGACTCCAGCCCTGTTCTCCTGAATAAAGACCAGACAGAGGTGGGTCAAACCCTCCCACTCTGTCTCCAGCTTCTTCAGATGGCTTCTAGATTTCCTTCATGTACTCAGGTTGCTACTACCGCCATTCACCAGTTTTTCAGAATCTACATTCATATCCATCCACTACTCTGGTTTCCAGATATTATTTTTATCAATAAGTGTGGTTTTCCTAAAATGACTGACTGCTCCATGACCTTTCTTTTCAGTCACAAACAAAAGGAAACTTAAAAGATGTGTGTGCATGTTTTGCCTATTGTGTGTGTGTGTGTGAGTTCGCTTGAGTGCCCGCCGCCTAATACACATACTCCTAATGAAAAACAGGATAAATTACAGAGAATGGCAACGTAATGATTACAAAAAGCTATATGAGGCATAACCCATTAGTGAGCTACATTTTGTTCAAGACCAAGATACTCGGGCAGAATAACACGCCTTTGTGCGGAATGCACTCAGCTGTAGCACTGACTAATAATACAGCCGAGGATCTGTTCACATTTTTCCCCTTTTGTGCCTATTTTCATAAGTTAATAACTCAAGCATGAAATTGTTTCAGGCTGAAAGTGGTGCTAAGAGCACAGCACACTGTGTGGGGAACAACTTTTTGTTGTTGTTACTTAATTTAGTTTGGCTGTTTTTAAGTTAGAGGAGTGGAAATGTCAATGTGAGCTTTCTCTAGCAATGTGGTTTTGTTAAGCCCAAGAAAGTTTGGGATTTTATTACACAAAGCAAATTTCTAATGATTACAGATAGAGGTTTCTCTTTATACAGGTATATATTTCTGTTTGGTACAGGTGGGGACTGTTGGGGGGAGGGTGGATGAAATTGAATCAGAAGAGTATAAATGACATCAGCCTGGACTCACCTGCCTTCAGCTAGAAAACTCCTATCCCACCAGCAAGTGAACAGTGTGAATGAGCAAGCAGCTGCCCTGGACAGCTGGGGGTGGGGGTGGAGCAATAGAAGGACAGAACCAGGATGAATAACAGTAATACCTCCAGTTCCTGTAAGACTTGGGGTCACTGAGCATTTTCCTGTACACAGAACCAGAGATAGTCCAACTGGAAAAGACCAGATTTCATACAAGTCTTTTAAAAATTTTTTTTTTCTTTTTCTTTCATTGGGGCAGTAGACTTTGAATACAGAAAATAATATAACAAAATCCTTAGTACCCATGTTCTGGAATTAGCAAGTGTTAATATTTTGTAATAATGACCAGCTTTTTTAAAAGTAAAAGAATTTAAACATTACTAATAAAATGTACCCTTTCCTTTATTTCGTAGATGGGCAAAGTGAGGAGCAGGAGGGAAAAGGACTTGGCTGAGGTCTGCCTTCTCCAGCATCCTTCCAATCCTTTGCAAACTGAATCCTTACAAGGAAACTGTCAGGAAGATAAGACAAGCACCATTGTCCCACTTCACAGATGAAGAGCTCTGGGCCCCAGTGGATGAGTATGAGGGTTTCCCTGGTCTGGACATTGTGTTGGGCTTAGGAGACAGAACAGAGAAGAAAGCCCAAAGCAGCCAGGATCCCAGCGGCGGGGAAGGGTGCAGACCCAGCCTGTGGCCAGAGTCCGCTTCCCCAGGCATGTGATACAGAGGCAAGCCAGCAAATACTTCGAGAGACGTTCATAGAAATCTGTGTATTTCATGGGGTCTATTTTAATAAGTCAATCATGGATCACTGCCAAAGGAAAGCAAAATATCCTGCCACTGAGTGAAACGATGTGATGATTTTTATTAGTGGATTGCTCCATTTATAAATCTTTAGTAAATCCCCTTTCCCCTCAAATGGCATCTGAACCTGTTGTTAGTTTTTAAAAAGTGAAATTGGACAAAGTCTGAGAGCAGGCATTGTGCGCTTCTCTGAGCTTCTCAGGGCACAGCTCAGGGGCTGCATCTGTGCAGCGACCCTGGGGTTGCGTCCTGTACTGCAGAGCCTCTTGCGCGCTGAGACATCAGGAGCAGTCGGGTCTGCTGCCGGAATCCCAACGGACACACTCCCAAGTAGCTGGCTCTGCAGACTCAGACTCGCCCCGGGGCTTCCAGACTGACCGCTCCATTTACGCAGCAACTGTGACTTGAAAATAACAATACTACTAATAATTGCCACGTCTTTCCCGCGATTGATTGATTTTAGCTCTAGAGAATTTTCGCTGGTCACTTCGGAGGGACTGAAGCGCCTCAGATTATAATAGGGGAAGTAAAAGGAAGCTGAGAAGAGGGGGCAGCCTGAGTTCGTCAAAGTTCTGTGCGCAGGCGCGGACGGTTACCGAGAGGTGCGCCCACCTGAGAGACTGGATCCGACGGAACCTCGCGCCCCACCTGCGTGCCTGCCAGGGACAGGACTGAGCGCCCACCTAGGTGCTGGTGTTTCACAGTCAGATGTGTGCGAACTGCGAACTGCTCCCCTGGGCTGGACATGGAAAATACTTTAGGGGAAAGCACCTCCTCCTGGAGGGAGTCCTCTCCCCCGGGGCTCAGGGGGGAGAACGTCCAAAGACCGAAAAACCACAGGGTTCCCGGCGCAAGGGCCTGGGCTTTATCAGCTTGCGCAGGTCCTTCCTGGCGGGGCCCTCCTCTGACTTGGACAGAAACAGAAGCAGAAATATGCTCTGGAGCAAACACCGCCCCCTCCCCCCGCCAAAGGCTGTATTTAATCCTCAAAAAAAAAAAAAAAAAAAAAAAAAGAAAAGAAAAAAAGTCTAGAAGAGCCCTGCGCCCTTGGATCAGTTGGTCGGATCGTCCTCCTATACACCAAAAGGCTGAGGGTTGGATCCCAATCAGGACACCTACAAGAGAACCCACTGATTTGATGTTTCTCCTTCACATGGTTGCTTCTCTCGCTCTCCCCTCTGCCCCGGCCCCCCTTCCTTCCTTCCTTTCTCTCTAAAATCTATAAACATATCCTCAGGTGAGGAGTAACAAAAAATACTTGCTGGTAAAACAAAACAAAACAAAGAAACTGTCCAAAAGAGTTGAGTGCTTTCTTTCTCTTTCATTCAGTTGGGCACAAACGATATCCCCTTTCAAGACACCTCAAAACCAGCAAACAAGCAAACCTAAAAGGAACAAACATAAAAGGGCTGGGCAGCCTTGGACACACCATGCTAGCTTCATAATCGGATGCCTCAGCGAAAACACAAGAAAGATGGTTTCTAAGAAGCTAGACCGACTTCAGATTACTTGACGTGAAAAGCTCACGAATGCTGGAAGTGACCTGTGTGATACCGGAAAGCTGGCTGTACAGTGACCCTGTAAAGAGGAAATTGGGCTGGGAAGAAATTAAGACAGAGTCCTTGTACAGGTTTTGAAAAGCTTTAGTTAGGACAGCCCTGTGGTTCCCTATTGTTTCTAAAAACCCATCAGCAGTGTGTGTGAGGGTTCCAGTTGCTCCACATTCTCATCCATGCTTATTATGCTAATAGCTGCATAATAATATCTCCTTGTGATGTAATTTGCATCCCTCTAATGACTAACAATGATGAGCGTCTTTGTATACACTTGTTTGTCATTCATGTCTTTGGTGATATATCTGTTTAAATATTTTGCCCATTTTAAAATTATTTTTTAATCTTATTTTTCAGTTACAATTGGCATACAATGTTTTATTAGTTTCAGGTGTACAGCACAGTGATTAGACTTTTATATACCTTACAGGGTGATCTCCCAGTGAATCTAGTAATCTGACACCATATATAGTTATTACAATATTATTGACTATATTCCTTATGCTGTACTTTTCATCCCCATGACTATTTTTATAACTGGCAATTTGTACTTATTTCCTTTCTTTTGCCCATTTTTTACTTGAGTTGTTTGACTTCTTATTGAGTTTTGAGAGTTCTTCATATATTATGGATGCAAGCACTTATTAAATATATGATTTGCAAATGTTTTCTCCCAGTTTATAGCTTATCTTTTCACTTTCCGACAATGGCTTTTTTTTTTTTTTTTTTTTTTTTTTTTTAGGGAGTCTAGTGTATCAATTATTTTATGGATTATGCTTTTGGTGTTGTATCTAAGAAATCTCTGCCTAGACCAAGGTCACAAAAATTTTCTTCTAGAAGCTATAGGTATATTAATCTATGAGGATCTATTTTGAGGTAATTTTTGTATATGGTATGAGGTGTGGATTGAAGTTCATTTTTTTGCCTGTGTTCCCTCAACATCTGTTGAA
Source organism: Furipterus horrens (assembly GCF_987537825.1). NCBI lineage: Eukaryota > Metazoa > Chordata > Mammalia > Chiroptera > Furipteridae > Furipterus > Furipterus horrens. The sequence goes on from NW_028327176.1 coordinate 70,384,890, forward strand.
AAGACTATCATTTCTCCACTGCCTTGCATAGCAACTTTGTCAGAAACCAGTCCTTACATAAGTGGGTCTATTTTTGGACTCTTGATTCTGAAGTTCCATTGTCATCTGTGCTTATCTTTACTCCACTGTCCTCATGATCATAACTTCAAAATAAGTGTTGAAATCAAGCAATGTTAGTTCTCCAACTTTGGTTGTTTTTGTTATTGTTGTTAGTTTGTTTTGTTTTGTTTTGTTCTGTTTGCAGAGTTATTTTGATCATTCTAAGTCTGTTGCAATTCCACAGAAGTTTTAGGAGCAGTTTGTCAGTTTCTACCAAAAACTCTGCTGAGATGGACTCTACAGATCAGTTCGGTAAGAATTTACACCTTAACAGTATTGAGCCTTCTGACCCATGAGCACATTATTTGTCTATTCAGGTTCTTTTTAATTTCTCTCAACAGTGTTTTATAATTTTCAATGTTTAGATCTTGTCTGTCTTTTGTCAATTTCCCTGTAAATATTTTATGCTTTTTGATAGTATTATAAATGGTATTTTTAAAATTTCAATTTCCAATTGTTCATTACAAGTATAAGAAATACAGTTGACTTCTGTACATTCATCTTGTTTCCTGAATCTTTACTAAAGTCACTTTTTCAGCTCTAGTAGCTTCTGGTTCTATGGAATTTTCTATTTCTACATAGACTCTCATGTTATCTGCAAGTAAGGACAGCTTTATCTCTCCATTTCCAAACTGGGTCTCATCTCTTTCTATTTCTTGTTGTATTGCACTGGATAGAATCTTCAGTGTGCCACAGGGCCTTCAGGATTTCTGGTCCTAGAAGTAAAGTATTCAGTCTTCTGCCATTAAGAATGATATTAGCTAGAGGTTTTAGCAGATGCCCATTCCAGGTTGAGGAACTTCCCATCAGTTCTTAGTTTGCTGAGAATTCTTATCAGAGATGTTTGTTAAATGTTTTTCTGCATCTGTTGAGACCTCACTTGCTTGCATCATCATTTTACAAGTTTGAGTGAAGGGTGGAACACTTGCTTACCTCTTTTTATATCCTTTTCACCTCTATTTGTAATATAATTGTCTTAAATATTTCTTCTACCTACATTTAGAATCGCTTTAAACCACCATCATAATTTAGAAAACTCACAAGGGAAAGCAAAGTCTATCATATTTACCAATATTTTTTCTTATTGTGTTCTTCCTTCCTCACTGATATTCCAGTAGTCTTTCCTTTGTTGTTTTCTTTATATTTGGAAAGCTTCCTTTAACCATCCTTATATCAGCTGGGGACAAATATTCTAAGTTTTTCTCTTTCTGAGAAGGTCTTGATTTTTCTTTCAGTATTTAAAAATCCTCTGGCCTCCGTGGTTTCTAATGACAATTTGCTGTCATTCAAACTTTTCCCCCTATAGATAAAGTGTTTTGTTTTTTTCTCTTTGTCTTTCAGAAGTTTGGTTATGCTGTGTCTTGATATGCAATATTTTTGGATGGGGTATTCTGTTTTAGGTTTGTTCAGCTTCTTAAATCTGTGAGTTTATTTTTTTGGCCAAATTTGGGGAGTTTTAAGTCATGATTTAATTTTAGTACTTTTCTAATTCTTCTCTCTTTTCCAGAACTCCAGTGCCAAAGAAGTTAGATCTTTTATTATAGCTCCTAGGTCCCTGAGGCTCTGTGTTTATTTTTTTCAGCCCATTATCTTCTCTTTGTATCATGCAGATTGATATTTAATATTGTCTTATCTTCTGGTTTATTGTGTGTCCTCTCTATTCTGCTGTTGAGTAATTCCATGGAGGTGGGTGGTTGTTGTTCTTTTGGTTACTGTATTTTTCAGTTCTAGAACTTCCATATGGCTCTTCTTTCTATTTTACCTGTTTTGCCTGGGACTTTCTTTCTTTCTTTTTCTTTTTTCTTTCTCACTTAAGAGTATTTGTCATTGTTCTTTGAAACATTTTTATATGGTGGTTGCTTTAAAACGTTTGTCAGATCATTTTAAGATTTCTGTCATCTTGGGGTTGGTGTTTATTAATTGCTTGTTTTCATATGGTTTGAGGTGATCCTGGTTCTTGGTGTGGTGAGTGATGTTCTATCGAAACCCAGGCATTTTGGGTGTTATGTGATGAGACAGTGGATCTTACGTTAATCCCCTCTGACACCGTTCCTACAGGGGAGGCAGGAGTGGTAGGGATCTGCCTCCTTACTGCCAAGTCGGGGTGGAAGTCCAGGTCCCACAGTCATGTTTTGTTGGCACAGATGTATGGAGTAGGAAGGTGCTTCCACTATACTGTTTGATGTGGGTAGAAGCTCCAGCTCCTGCAGGCCCCCCACTAAAGACTCCCTCAAATGGAGGGGCCAGAGTGCTTCATAGCCATTGCTTATATGACCTCATTACCTGACTCCCCCAGGCCTCCCCTGATACTATCTGGTAGAGAAGGGGAAGAGAGCCCCGTTACTACTGGGGTGGGGGTGGAAACCCAGGCTCCCGAGATGGTCTCCACTGACACTGTGGAGGAGTTTGTTAACACTGGGTGCAGATGAAAGTCTTAGCTCCCTGCTTAGCTTCCTCAGACACCACCCTGGGTGGGAGAAGTCAGAGGATGGGGAAGGAGTAAAATTGGTGGTAGGGCACCTAGCACATGTCCTCCTCACCTTACCACATTTGTCACCACTTGCCCTCACAGAGTTGCTCACATGCACACGCTGGCCGTTTCTGCTTTATCCCATTTACCTTTCACACCGCCCTGTGGGCGGGCAGAGTGCCCCTGTTCTTACAGGATTCTCCCAGGGTTAGAGCAAGTCTGAAGCAGAATTCCAAGTGGATCTGGCTGAAAACACCCTTGCTTTTAGCCATCACAGTTTATTGTTTACTCAATTCAGCATAGAGGGAATGGACTGAGTACCCTTTGGAGATATGAGTGTGCAGAAGACAGAAGGAGGGAGGGGTGGGGTGCAAGGAGACTTCCAGGGCTCTCAGAGAGGAGCCTTGGGGGGTGCCTGTCTGGGAGAGAGAGAATGTCGCGGCTTGATGGGAAAGAGCTGGGATTTGGGGATTGCAAAACCTGAGTGCAAACCCAGACTCTGCCCTAACCTCACTAAAGGCGGGAGTTTGGGCACGTTGTTTAAGGGCTCCAGCTTCCTTTCCATGTCCATACCATGGGGTAGTCATGGTGGCCTCTGGAAGATAAGTACAGTGAGGGCATGCATGTGAAGTGCTCAGATGGTGCCAGGCTCACAGCAAGCACCCCATATATGCTGGCTGTTGATTTCATTTGCTATTGTTCTGAAAAGTGGTGGGTCCTGCAGACCCAGAATCTTGACATGAGTGGAGGCACAGCAGAGTGGCAGGCAGCCCAGTCTGGCCAGAGTGAGGAGACCTAGCAGAGCCCAGGACCTCGCAGGAGGATAATTGCAGGGACCTGAGCTTCCTTATCGGTGGATTGAGCGAGATGTCTGGGGTGCCTCCCAACCTGGAGAGGTCACTCCAAGTCTATGCTACTGTAGCAGCAGTGGCTCCAGCCAGGGAGAGACCAGCAGCTTCCGCTGGCTCTCAGACACTTCAGCTCTCTTCTTTGGGAGTGTGTTTATCCACCCAGAGGACAGTGGAAGACTGAGAAAGGAGGCAGGACAGGCTTTACAAACACTGCCTGTTAACTCCAGTGTGCTTACCATGGACACCAGGCCAAGGCCAGCGACACGCAGGCTATGGTGTTCTGCACACTCACTGCACCAATAAGATGGATTTTGCAAACTTATTATAAACAGATTACATTTCTTATCCTAATGTGGCTGTTGGCTACCAGCCCATGAATTTTAGCCTTCAGGAGAAAAACAACTGCTTGAGCTGGGTGTTTAGTACTTTTACTTTCCATACATGACTCGGGGCTCCTTCCAGTTTCCCTTCACTCCCAACACACACACACACACACTCGCCTTCACATGCATATGCCAGGCTTGTGCCCACTGACCCCCTTTCTGATGCTCTTTCTACCCACTTGTGTATATTGGGAGTGTGTACCTGCTACGGTGACTGTGGCAATATTTTGGCTTTTCAGAAAAAGTCCTCTGCCTGCCACCATGCATTTCACATTTAACAAACTCACTCCGGCTTCTGCTTCCAAACTCTCTTCAGAAAAATACTTCAATAGTCCCCCTCATTCTCTTTCCCAAATCCCACCAGGCTCCCTTCCCCCTCCTGTCTGTGTTTACAGTCTCTCTCTCTCTCTCTCTCTCTCTTCCTTTTAGAAAGTCCTCCTCATTTTGCCCTAAACCAAAAATGCCAGCAGCTCTGCTTCCTGCCCAGTGTGGGCCTACAGAATCTTTCCTGAGCCAGGGAAGTGGGCACAGAAGGAATGCCCAAACCAGGCCCCTCAGGGGCCCAGCATCAAAGGCACAGGAAACGGCTCTGTTTCCCTAACCACTGGCAGGTCAGCACCATTTCCCATCTCCGTGGGCAGTGTCTCTTCCCAAGGAGTCAGCCCTGTTTGCCACTCCAGGCACCAACTGCTTTGATCTCACATGGCAGGGGGCCATTTTCTTTAGGTCTTTCCTTAGTAAAAACTCCAATAAGTGGCAAATTTTGGAAAGAGTTCTAGTCAGACCACAGAGCAGATGTGTGCAGCTGCGGGGGGGTGCCTGCACATGCCTCGGTGTCCATGTGTACATGGTGCACATGTTTGCACACTCACACACGCACAACCACAGCATGTGTGCATGCATTCACACAGCACACATACTTACCCATGCATAACCACAGCATGTATGCATGCACAGACTCACACACAGGTAAGTTCATCCACAGAGGAGTCACTCCAGGCTTCTCACTTGGCACCTTGTTGGCCCCTCTAAAAACAGTCTGCCCAGCCAATTTGTAAGAGTAACCGTGTTAATGCAGGTCACTCCTCTGCTGGAACCCACCTGATGGCCAGCCTTTGGTGGGGCCTAAGGGAGGCCTAGAGGAGACCAAACCCTTCCGGAGGGACCAAGACAGTCTTCAGGGCTTGGGCCCAGAGAACTGGCTCTTAACATCCACTGGCAGTCAGATGGTTCTTGAATGCCAAGATGACTGTATTTTGTTACATCAAGGGTAGCAGACTCTGCCATGGTTTATTTAACCGGTTGCACAACGTTTGATATTTGTATTGCATCCTGTCTTTAGCAAATACAAGTGATGCTGCCTAAACATTTTTATATGTCCCACTGCTCACACTTGTGTGAGACTCTGTAGACAAATTCTGAGAGGCAGAGTCCCCAGGTAAGGGATTAAATGTGTTTGTGGTTTGATAGATGTTTTCAAATTGTCCTGCATCAAAATTGTACTATTCTACAAACATCTAGGACAAATAAAAGCATGGTTCCAAACATCTTTTTGAACATGTCATGTGATCATAATGGCACTGTCTGAAAGATGAAAAATAGATCTTGGTGTAAAAGTAAATTGCCTTTCTCTTTCCATGAATGGTGTGAGCATTTCCACAAATGCTCAAGTGTTTCGTAATCCCATTCCTACATCACCCCTGTTCACATCCTTTCCCATTTTTCTATTTGGATGTTGGTCTTTCATTGATTTCTCAGTCTTTATATGTTAGGGCATTTGCATTTTGTGATAGTGAGTAAAATAAGCTTTTCTCAGTTTGATATTTGCATTTTGACTTTGTTTATGTATGTTTGACTGTGCAGAGAAAACTTGATTGTTATGTGGTCATTTTCAACAATTGTTTTCCCTTTTGGGTTTTGTATTCTGTGTGTATGCTAATAAAGGCATTCCTCCCTCTGAAGTAAAAAGTAATCATCATTTTCTTTTATAATTTTATGGTTTTATTTTTACATTTAGATATTTGATCTATGTAGATTTCGTTTAGATATTAAATTGAAGTATAGATTCACCTTTCTTTTTTCAGATGGCTGCCCTGACTTTTGTCCCGATACTGCGTCCTGAATGACACTTTCTCCCCATTGATGTGAAATGCCACCTTCATCCTCTCCCCAGAAGCTTTGCTGGCACATGCCTTCTCTGAGGTTTACACTCTAAGGAGCAGAAGTACTTTTATTAAAAAAAATTTTTTTTAAATCCTCACTGGAGGACATGTTCATTCAGTTGAGAGAGAGAGAGAGAGAGAGAGAGACATGACAGAGAAACGAACCCACTGCCTTTTGGTGTATGGAAGGACACTCCAACCAACTGAGCCACTCAGCCAGAACCAGAAGTGCTTTAAAATGAGTCATGCATATGCAGTGCTCAGAAGCTCAGACTAGGAAATATCCCCAAAGCCTTCCTTTTTATCTGTGGTTCAAAATACAGATAAAGTGCCCCTCACTTTAGAAATATAACTTCCCTGTTTGCTTAACTTCCCATTCCATCCCATTTCAACCTTCCACCATCACCCCCACCCCCACCCCTTCCCTTGCAAGAAGACACCCAGTCGTTTGAAGGTGAGCAGTAAAAAGTCCAGACATTTGGGCTGTGAGGGAAAGAAGCTAACGTCGAGTAGCTAAGAAAGACATTTACTGGTCAACACCAGGACTGCCAAATCAATGACACTAAAAGGGCTGGGTCTCAGACACCCCATCCCTCTGCTCTGTCTCCTTCTCTCCTTCAGTACTCCTGGAGGGCCTCCCCTACAGGTGGTTGTGAGGTGGCTGCAAGCAGCTCAGCCCACAGCCTGTCCCCTCTGCAGCCCAGGTGACAGACGTCCACATTTGCCCGCCTGCAGTATTTTCCACACAGGCATATTGACTTTTGCCAACCTCACTGATGATGAATCAGCTTGCTCTTAGAAACCCACCCTCCACTCAGATCTGATCTGTGTCCCTGGGTTACCTTCTCCTTCTGGACTGGGCTTTTACAGAGCTAGTCCGCTGAGAAGTTATTTCAATTCAGCTGAGCTCTAATGAGGCAACTTCTGAGTGAGTTTTTCTCTGCTACAGGGGGTCACAGCAGCAGGGTGGAAGGACTCAGAAAGAAGCCCAATGTTCATTTTTCTGTATAAAGTAGAATAACCCCAAGGACGATGTTAAAGCCCCTTTCAAACCCTGAGTCCGTTGATGGTTACACTGGCTTTTCCAATTGTCCCAGAATTAATTATTTTACAGGTGCTCATCTTAAAGAGGAAAAAATAGTTATCAAATCCAGAACCCATGCAGAGCCAGAAGAGGGATCCATGCCTGTTTCCAGGGCCCAGATGCCCACTAGCAGCTGGGGGGTGTCCCCAAGGGCCCAAGTGTGGCCCCAAGTTCCTTAGGACTTAAGAGTCCTCCTCTTCTTCCCTAGAAGGTGCACTCACTGAGAGGCAAGTGATGTGCTGTTCCAGAGGGCAAACATCGGGACACGCCCTGATGTGACATCTATCAAATATGTGCAGACAGACGTCACAGCCCCCACAAAACCTTATCTCTTCCAGGACACAAGTAATCATCTGCTTCAACTGTTTCATGTAAGTTGAGTTTTCCAGCAATTAAACACACCACTTCACACTCTCAGGACACAGTATGGGATATTTTGCTCTATTTGACTTGGTTAAGTCTCAGTATCATTTACATACTTTTTGTCCTTATGGCTTTCTTTTTTCTTTTTCTTTTTAAACCACCTGTAAGCTTATCACCTAGAGATAACCACTAGAAAGAAAAACAAAATTTTAGCCTTTTTTTCTGTGTATGTGTTTATTTTCCTTTACAATATTGGCATTATAATACCTACAGCAGTTTTCGTTAGGAAATAGTTTTCTATACATGCTTAATTTCTGTGTAATAGTTCATCTTACAACTGTATCATGATATATCATTGGGCATGCCTTTCTAAAGACCTGAGATCACCAGTGACTACCCTTTATGGCCACACTGTTGTTGTTTTCTAGATATTTTTTCTCTTTGTCCCTCACTGGGTTTAGTAACTATTCTATAAGCAGAAGTTGGGGTTTCTCCCATCACTTTTCTCACTTGGGATTTGCATGGACTTGAGCCCCAGTCTCTCAAGTTATCATTAGGAGATTGTGCCCTATGTTTCTGTGCCTCAGTTTCTTCTTGTCAACTGGGCATGATGTTAGCATTTACTTCCTGGAGTTGTTATAAAGGAAATAGTGCATAGTTGTGATTAATATTGGTATTATCATCTACCTATTATTGGAACCCTTTCTGGTTACAAGTGATAGAAACCCAACTCAAACTGGCTTAAGCACCAAAAGAGAATCTATTGGCTCAGAGAATTTTCCCCAAGGGCTGACCACTAAGCAAAATCCAAAGGTCAATCGTTTTGGCACAGACAGATTCAGAGCTCTGTTCATGTCACCACGACTTGGGTCTCCACGTGGCTCCACTGCTTCTTCACGTGGAAGCAAGATGGTGGTGGCAGCACTCAGCCTGTCCCCTCTGCCCCCAGCCTGGCAGAACCATGGTGAGGAGGCAGACCACAGAGTGTGGGTGTGGCTCCTATCTCTGGGAACCGGTGCTGGGCCGAGATAAGGTGGAGCCCACTCTAAATTTGGAAGATTTTCTTTCCTCAGCAGAAGAGCACATGAACCTTCCCGACAGTGAGTAATGTCACTGACACTCTGGGGCATGTCCTCCACTCTGCAGCGAAGGCCAGCTGGACCTTTAAATGCAGCTCTCTCTAGCAAGACACATCCCACCAGTGTGGAGATGGAGGACCCTGAGCCCCACCCGCAGATCCTGACAGTCCCAGCCTTGGCTCTTGGCTGACATCTGCTAGACACATTCCTGTGCTCCATTCAGTGTGGTCCTGACAGCTGGTAGTTAAGTGTCTGACTTTACCCTTTGACCCTACCCAGCCTCCTAGGTGGGACCTCAGCGTCACCCTTCTACTCTGCCCAGTGGACCTCCTGGATTGAATTTGATGTTTGCTTCTATTTCTCTGAGATAGATATTCACTTTGTCCTGGTACAGGTCTGGTTACTCACTGTAGTTATGGGGTGACACTCTTGTCACATATGGTTCTGGGAACTATATTGTTAGTGCCCTAGGATCCACAGCCCTTCCCTTTTTGCAACTTGATGTCCATTTGTGGCATGGCCTCAACCACTGTGCAGTCTTCACAGAATGGGAATCCAAGTGCTGTGCCTCCCTCACCCCACCCCCACCCCCGTGTGGAAGTAGAAAGGCAGCCACACTGTTGTCCACAACACCTCCTCCCCTGCCCAGAAGCAGTCCCAAGCTGAGTTGAGGCCAGCAGCCTCAGAAGCAGCAAGCAGCTGTTTCATTGCTCGCAGAGGCACCTAACAGTCCAAGAGTTCTTGTTGGGGGCTGAGCCTGCCTCCCCAGTTCAGAATCCAGCTCCCCTGTTGACTCCACGAACATCTCTGTAGCTTCCAGTACAGGCCCTCCCCTTTTGCTTGAGTCAGCAAGAGCCACTTCTTTTGCTGTCCGAAGCCCTAGCTGATGTTCATGTGCTGTGCTGGATCTTTCCTGGTTTTATAGATTTCCTTGGGCTTTTTCCTTTCTCCCTCTGAAGTTTCCATTTAAACCCTTTCAGGTCACACTGGCAAGCCTCCTACAGCATGTTCTTCTTGGATTCGGTTAGTACATCCCACTTTCAGCCAGGACCCCGCTGTTCTGGGGTGGATCTGGGCTGTGGCCCAGGAGACACTACTCTCTACTCTGATACCATTCCCATGCCCAGATGTTCCCTCTGTATACTTCCTCTCTCCTTCTTTCTCTTCCAAAGTCACAAACTCAAGTGAAAGAAGGAATGAAAGCATCACCTGTAACACAAGTTCCTTCCATTTCCTCCCCAGAATGTCAAAATGAACAGAAATATATTGGATTTAGACTTATAGACTATCACACCCAGAAGAAAACTTAGAAACCATCCCAGATCTTTGCTCAGTGCCATCTCTGATCGATCGGTTATGGCTGACTGGGCTTCCCATCTGGGAGCTAGGAGAGGTGCTGTAGGGGTTTGAAATGTCTACGTGAATGTGGTAAGGGAGTCAGCAGCAAAGGAACCTATAACGGCATTCCACAGCCTACTCTGCCTTTTACAAATGAGGAAACTGAGTCATACAAATCAAGCTGTCCAAAGCTATTCAGCAACACAGGGCAGATTTGGGGACAGAATCTAAGTTGTCTAGAATCTAAGTTGTCCTGCCTTTCCTATCAATGACAATGACTTCTCATTGGTGCTGGAGTTCCTAAAAGTCCACCTGCTGATGGCATGCCTCCAATCCCTGTTGCTGATACTGTGCTCACCCTCCTGTGTACATGACAGCAAGGCCTGAAAAAGAGTTTCCTACTGGTGCCTGGGGACCAAGGTAAAACTCCTGGGAGGACTTTCAGAATCAGTGCTGATGCTTCAGAGCAAGAGGTGGTGTGGAGCCCAAGGAAAGGCATCGCCGGCAGTACTGGCCTAGGGCTCTGGGTTTGGATGGCACCCTGGGAGCTCTCCTAGGGTTTAGACTTTCATTAGACTGCACTTGAAAAACTTCAGAACCTGCTTTCCTAACTGGAACTATTCCATCTCATTCTAAGTGGGGAGAAGACAAAAAGCTGAGGGAACCTCCCCAAAATGCTAAACTTATCGCACTTAAGATGGCAAGTGAGGTCCAAATCCAGACCTGGCGTGACTCCTTAGAACCTACTGTGGGGAGATGGGGACCAAATGTCTTCATCCTTCCTGCAAAAGCCAGCTCCTTATTTCAAAATCCATCCTGTTTGTCTGTCAAGGTCAGAGCCTTCATAAAAGCCAGAATACATGTGTAGAATTAGCAAGGGAGTCACTCAATTCACGAATGGTGAGAACCCAGCAGAAGCAGCTCCGGGGACTGGGTGGCCGCCAGCAAACACTCACTCAGCAAGTCCTGGGTCAGGAAGGCCAGCACAGGGTCCCCCATAAGGAACAGACAACTGCTGCTCTCGGGGAGGGAGTGCATATGGATTGGGACCCGTTTTCAGGGGAGTCCTCAGTGGCCTTAGTAGTGGGACAGCATCCTGTTTTATTAAAAGCTAGTTGCTGGCAAAGAAAGCTGTCTGCCTGCTGTGTGGGCAGAAGCCCAGCAGTGCTGTGGGCAATTCCAAGCCAGCACTTCGAGCTGACATCAAACCAGGAAAGAACACGAATGCTTCTTAGCTGATGAAGCAGTACTTTTCCTTTCTTTCTTTTCTTTTTTTTTTTTTTTCTTCTTTTCTTTCTTTCTTTTTTTTTTTTTTTTAACAGTTCTCTTGCCCGGTTCCACTGTGGACATTTTGTGTGTGCGGGCATGCATGTGAAATTTTCTACCAGCTGCTGTGTGGCTAACAACCCTCCCCGCCCCAACCGCTTCACTCCTGCCTCACTGGCCTTCCTAACCCTCAGGCCCAAGCTCAGTCCCCTCCCCCACCTCCCACCTCACCCCAGACAAGGGAGCAGAGAAGGAGCCCAGACTGTGGCCTGAGGTTATTTAATGGGTGGGGGCGGGGAAGGAAGAGAAATTGTTTTGTTTATCTTCTGAGTCTGGAAACTACAAAATTCATCTGTTTTCAAGGAAGCCTTCATTTGTAGGTTTCCAAAAATAAAAAATAAAAGGAGGTTCACTTCAAAGAAACGAGGGAAAAGCTGTTGTCTTTGTGAGAGAATTGGTTTATTATTGTTTTGTTTCATTTTTTTAACATTAGGCTTATTGAAGGTAGGAAAAGGCTGTTACTTTTTTCCGTTTGTGTATTACGTTCACTATTTCATCCTTTGTTGCCATATCAGTGAAGAGGACAGATATTTTAAGAGACCCATATAATATGTTCTCTGCTCTGCTCATTTCACTCATGTCTGGGAAATTGAGGTTTTTGTGTAAACTTTTATAATCGTGTTTTCTGCTGAGGTTCTAGTTGACTTTGGGACTCTTACACTCAAATTACCCCACTTTCAGAAATTAAAAGCAAATAAATGTGCTTCAACACAGAATTTTGAAATAATTTTAAAAGCAGTTTTAATATGCTGGTTTGTTGTCTGTACACAATTTCTCTGGGTCTTTTGAAAACTTGGAGTGAACAGTGCCCATATCAAATATAGCATGTTACTTTATTGGCCGCTTTCTAACCCTGCACTCAAACAATAAACTTTTCATGGAGTGCCAGAAGATGGTATAAGTCGAAAAAAATTTTTTTAAAGAGTCAGTGGAGATAAAGGGATTTCAGGGGGGGGGGGAAGCATAAGAAGTACTTGAACACATGTTACTTCACATGTGAACATTAAATTTCATTGTCACGATATAAATATTCCATTTTTAAAGTATCTGTTATTTACCACATTATATGAACCACTGTACTCATGTAAGCCTAAAATCATATAAATGGACAATTTTTGCTATATATGTGAATATTTTATGCATTTATTTTATAGGAGTTTTCAAAATTTTGGGAAAAGGTAATATATGGCACCAAAAAAAAAAAACAAAAAACCAATAACATAAAATAGTCTACTTTTTTCTAAATTATGTATTTAAGGTAAAAGATATGTAAACCACTGGGTATGTTTTTTTCTCTCCACTCTGTTTACTTAAGAGAAACCAGAGGATTATCTTTATGGTGAGGGAAAGATTATAGAAGGCAGTATTATTTTTTAAGGAGGCACAGGGCTCTATCAGTTGGCACAGTGTTCTGCCTATTGTGTTCTTGCTGGTAAATTTAAAACATTAGCTGCAAGTTTTAATACTGAACTTTCCCGCGCGTCACCAGGCAAAACAAAAAAAACAACAAAAAAACCCCTCCATCCTGTATTGTTGGGCAAAGACCCAAGATGAGAAACAAGTAAAACAAAGAGATAGGAAATCTTTACTCCTGCAGCTAAACATTCATAATTAAGAAAGCTCCAGAACTTCCATGGTAGGTAATCTATTTCTGGATAAATGTCTTTCAATACCAAAGGAAAACCTCTTCATTCAAGACCCTTGGCTGATGTGGCTTAGTTGGTTGGAGAGTCATTCCATGAACTGAAAGGTCCCAGGTTCTATTACTGGTCAAAACACATGACTAGGTTGCAGGTGTCCCCAGTCGGGATGCTTATTAGGCAACCAATTGATGTTTCTCTCACACATCCATGTTTCCCCACCCCCACCCCTTCCCCCCTCTCTCTAAAGTCAATAAGCATGTCCTCAGGTGAAGATTAAAAAAAAAAAGACCCCAGGTGAAGTAAGGGATAGGAAGAGCTCAGCAAAACCGGTTTCTGTGTTGCAGACAAGTGTTTATTTACATTGTTAATTAACTTTTAGTTTAGGAAAGAAGTGATAACTTGTTTGGGTTTTCAGAAGGAATCTAATATCACGTTGATGAAACACAGACCAGGCGCAGAGAATTGTGACTACAGTATTGAATAATGCAGTTGATCCTGTTGCTAGTGGAAATGGGTTTTTTCATGGAGTCACAAGAAAAGCATTTCTGGGGACCCATGCATGTGAAGTTCAGGTGTAGCGGCAAGATTTACTGAGGTTGAAATAAATGACTGCCCCCAGGTTCCTGATGTCTCATCTCTGTCCGTCCCACTTTGGGAAAAGTCCCCCTTGTCTTCATCAGGCCCCAAAATAGGGCCAGTATCCAATAATTATGTGCCATTGTTTCAGCGTCTGTCCCTATCAGGCTGCTTAGCTTCTATTCTGGGCTGTGCTCTGACCAGCACTCCATTGCTGTACCCAGTCTCTGCAGCTGCTGAGCACCAGGCAGCTGCTAAGCCAGCATTACCACTATACATGACGGCAAGCATGTGTTACTCACGACGGCAAGCGTGTGTTAGTGCATGAATAAGAGAGAGAAAGAGAGGAAGAGAGAGAGGGAGAGAAAGGGAGAGAGCAAGAGAGCATTCCATTGCCTTTGTTAGACTAGGTTATATTGCCTCAGGCTTGGGAAGACCAGGAGTTCTTTCAAACTAACTAATCAATTTCCCAATCCTTGTGGGTTTGCATCCCTGATCCAATCCAATTCTTTTCCCAGTCTAGACTCCTTCCCTCCATGGTGCCTACTGAGCATGCCTCATAGTAGAAGGACCGTCTCCTGCACCATCTTGGCTTCTGTTGCACAAGTGCCTACTTCCCACTGCACCATCTTGGCTTCTATTAGGGAGGCACCTGGCAGAGGAATTTCTCCTTTATTGTTTTATCGCTCTCAGTAATCCTGGCTAATGGTCAGTGACCAATCCTTCCTGCCTGGTTCACTGATTAGGTCCTAGGGCAGAGGACACCACAGTCGCCTGGGGAGCCTATGAATACTGCAGATTCCTAGTGAAGCAGGCTTAGTGTACCATTCAGCTCCCTAGTTTTTTAGACCTGATGTGTGATCCCCTTTGCTCCCTTCCTTTATTAATCTCTTGCTATCTATGCTAACAATTCCTTCCAAGAAAGCAGAGGATGGGGCTTAGATCATAAGAAACACCACCGATAGCATTTTCTTTTGCTTTCTGGAAAATCGGCCAGGAAAGAAACTATGTCTGAAACATTTTTTGAAAACATAATCTGTCCTGGCTTCTGGTTCTGGGATGAGATGTTGTACACTCACTTTTACCTACTTCATTTCTGTAAATACAACTAAATATCCTGAAAACTATCCAATAGACAATGATAAAAGAACTCTGAAAGTTGGGAAAAAGAAGGAAGATTGGCAAGAAACCTCAAGATTTGAGAAACAACAATTTGTTGAGTTATCTGAGTTTTTCTGAATCTCCCATGTACCCTGACCTAGGCAGAGGAGATTACTGTAATCTAGAAGCACCAAAAAGCACAAACAAACAAACAAACAATAAACCAAACTCAGGAATATCCAGCTCTCTCTCTGGACAAAGTCTGGGAAAGGGGAAACCCAAGAGAAACAAAAGTTCCAGCCCCCAGTTTACAACCCCAACAATCCAACCCACTGACAGCAGCAAAGCTGGGGGCAGTTCTGGCTCCTGGTCCAAACTGATACCCCAGTGGGCCATCTGATCCACCCACAGGCACAGCAGCAGTGAAGCCCTGTGTCTCCTTGGCCTTTACCCAGTGGCATAAGGAGACACAGGCCCGTTAGCTTCTTCCCCACTCCCAAAGGTTGCCTAATAACAGAGTCTCTGAATATAATAGTCATTAACAAAACACTACAGAGTGACATACTAAAAAAACAATTATTTCAAAATGGAACTCTAAAAAATGTTTCAAGTCATCCATAGGATGTCAATAAAAAAGAAACAGAAGAATGATAGACAGAAGGATCAAACAGAAAAAAAAAAAAATAATATGTCCGACTTATTCCTAATAAATCAATAATTACCTTAAATGTAAATGGTCTAAACATACCAATTAAAAGGTAGAGATTAGCAGAGTGGTTTAAAACACATAACCCCAAACTCACTTCAGATTCAGTGACACAGTAGACTGAAAGCAAAAGAAAGAAAAATGATACCATGCAAGCATTAATCAAAAGGAAACTTGAGTGGCTATGTTAATATCAAACAAAGAGAATTCAGAGCAGGAAAGTTACTGTGGGCAAAGAGGGAAATGCATAATGACAGAAAGGATTAATCCACTAAACAACATTTCATGATATATGAAGCAAAAACTAAGCAGAAGGAATTAGATAAATATATAACTGTGATTAGGAGCTTAAATTCCCACCTTCACCCACTTAGGACTTCTAGAACTACTAAAGAGAAAATCAGCAAAGGTAGAGAACTCAACACCACAACTGAAAACATCTAATTGAAATATATAGAATCCTCTGTCTGACAATAACAGGGTGCACATTCTTTTAAAGGGCCCTCGGAACATTTCAAAAGATAGACCATATCCTTGGTCATAAAGCAAACCTAACAAATCTGAAAGAACTGAAATCATACAGAGTATGCTGTCTGATCATAATGGATTTAAATTAGAAATTAAAACAAAATCTCCAAACACTTGAAAACTAAACTTTAAACTTCTAAATAATTTGTGGGTCAAAGTGGCAATCACAAAAGTAATTTTAAAAATACACAGAACTAACAAAAATGAAAATAAACATATTAAAATGTGTGACGGCCCTGGCCAAGTAGCTCAGTCGGGGAGAGTGCTGTCCTGATATGCCAAGGTTGAAGTTCAATTCCTGGTCAGGGCATGGACAAGAATCAACCAATTAATGTATACATAAGTAGAACAACAAATCAATGCTTCTCTCTCTCTCTCTCTCTCTCTCTCCCTCTATCTCTCTCAAGTAAAAATAAAACAAAAAACTACAGTCATGACTGGTGAAGCTCAGTTGGTTGGAAGTTCTCCTGCAAAGCAGGAGGAGGGGGGTCGCCAGTTTGGTTCCTGGTCAAGACACATGCTTGGGTTGTGGGCTGGTCCCTGGTTAGGGTGCGTGCAGGAGGCAACCTATCAATGTTTCTCACATCAATGTTATGCTCCCTCTCTTTCTCCCTCCCTTTCCCTTTCTCTAAACATAAATAAATAAAATCTTTTTAAAAATTAAAACTAAAAATAAATAAATAAAATAAAATAAATGCTACAAACAAGTTGATGCTCATAAATTCAACAACCTAAAAGAAATCAGCCAATTCTTCAATACCACAAACTAACCAAAACTCAGCCAAGATTGACTATTCTATTCAGTCTATGACTATTAAAGAAATTGAATTTGTAATTCAAATTCACCACCAAAGAATCTTCAGGCCTTGCTCTTTTCACTAGAAAATTTTACCAGACAAAGAATAATTAACGCTAATTGTACACAATCTCTTTCAGTTACTAAGAGAGAAGAGACCACTTCCCAATTCTTTTTATGAGGCCATCATTACTCTGGCACCAAAACCAACCAAAGACTGTACAGAAAACAAACAAACAAACAACAACAAAACAGTTACAGATCAGTATATCAATCAATATAATCTACCATATCAATAAGCTGAAGAAAAAATATCATATGATCATATCAGTTGATACAGAAAAATCATTTGACAGAATTAAACACCCATTAATGATAGGGAAAAAATACTTTCCGTACATTAGGAATAGAGGGGAAATTCCTCAGTCTCATAAAGATCATCTGCTAAAGCTTGTACATTAAACATTGTGGAAGACTGAGTGCATTACCTCTACGTTCTGGAACAAGAAAAGACATCTACTCTCACCACTCTTGTTCAACACAGGACTGGAAGTTCTTGCCACTTTAATAAGTCAAGGAAAGGAAATAAAAACCATACAGATTGGAAAAGAAATACAACTAGCTCTTGTTGCAGGCAACACGCTTGTCTACAAAGAAAAATCTCAGAGAATCTATGAAAAGCGGGTTGTCTTACTTCCACAGGCTGCCCTGACAGGCAAGTATGCACAGTTTTCTTATGGGTTTGCTGCAATCAACGGCAGCACAGGGGCTGAGGGTGCACTTAGGCATGGTGGACCAGGGGGACATACCAACTCCACCATTCCCAGCTGTGTGCCCCTGGGCCCCCCTCCTGATCTCTCTGAAGTCTGGCCCCCTCATCTGAAATGGGGTTAATTATAGAACCCAGAGTCTATAGATATTGTGGATATTAAATGACAGCAAGTGTGTAGACAACTGATGGCAGTACTATTGCAGGTCCTTGTTCCTGCTGTTGCACATAATGGTGTGCTATCTGCCATGCTGCCCCCAGGTACCATCACTGGAGCCAAGAGACCTACATTCCCCTGTGACTTGTCAACACGCCCAACCATTCTGAGCTTCATTGCTTTCATTTATAAAGTGGGGACACTAACCCCTCTCTCATGAGATTCTTGTTAAGACCAAATGAAACAACATATAAAAAAGTGCTTTGAGCACTCTGATAGTAATTAATTAATTAATAACAACTACAATTTATTGAGCACCCCTACTGCCAGCACCATGGCCTCATTTTTACCTACAAGCTTTTGCTTAATCCTTGTAGCCATGAGCTATTAGTGTCATTTATGCTGATAGAGAAACTAAGGTCCCAAGTAATAATTTGCCCAAAGACACAGCTTGTAAAGAACAGAATCCAGATTTGGACTTCCAGGATCTGGCTGTGTCCTCATGCTTTCCAGAGAAAATAAGTTAATGAGGGCAGGAATAGCTTGGCATGGGCTTACTTCCACTGGCAAGGTGGTTATAATCTGGTGTGACAGGCAGCGGGGGAGCCAAGCATCACCCTTGGCAGTGCCAACTGGCTCCAAATTAGCAAGTTGTCTAAGAAATAAGGTTCACTCTGGTAGGACATCAGGTGGGACGTTAATCGGAGTCACCCCTCCATTTCCTTGAAGGATCCAGCGATTAAGCTGAGGTGCACCACATGCCCAGGTCTAAAAATAACCCTGTCACTTCTAATAAGGACTCCGTCTGGGCTGAAGTCATTCTTTCAGGTGCAGAAAAAGAAAGCATCATGGGCTTAAAATAGGAGCGGGCTCAGAGGGCCAACTGGGCTCGTGGGTGCCAAGTGGGCAGTTTCTCAGCTGCTGTTTCCTAATAGTTCGTGCTTTGGACAGCAGCCGCCTCCTTTTTCTGAGTTGGAAGGGGGTAAAATGTATGTTTTAGAAGCCCAAGTCCTTTGTTTCCTCTCGTCTCCATGTGTGTTCTTCTCATCCATAGTCTGCATTCATTGTTACTGACTGTTCATGCTTTGTCCTGAAATACACTAGTTACAAAAATGGAAATAAGCAATGCTGCCTCCTTCTCCCTAGGTCTGTACAATGAATCCACAAAGTTTTCCTCAAATATCCCTGTCCAGAGTGCAATGAGGAGGCTATTTAGGCAATTCCCATGATCCCATGGGAGGAAGTAGGCCGTCCCATGTTGGTCACATCTATGAAAAGGTATCTCCTTTGTGAAGGAGGGCAAACTAGGGTCTAAGATCTTACTAATTCTGAGTATCTGACTTAATGCTTTTTTTATAGCTGGGCTATATTTAGGTCAATGAATTGTATTTGAGATGGACTCATCACTGATTCACTCAATGAATTCTTTCATTCAAAAGTTTTTAAAATGACTTCTGGTCCAGACAAGCTTGCCTAAACACGTTTCTCCCATCTCTCCTCCTGGCTAGATACAGTGACAAACTCTGAAAATAATCCAAGAGACAGCCAAAGGAAAACTCTGCAATGGGATGAGAAAAGAGACCTAATTAGGGATCCTAGGACTGGAGGAACAACAGAGCAGGGGGGTGTATTCCATCCCACATCCATCAGGAAAAGGTGACACAAGCCTGACATTTCCTGATGTCCAGTCTGGCACCAGAGGACAACCAAAGTAGATTCATTCCTGCCCCTTCTGGTGGGCTTGAAATTTTCTTCCTTCACTAGCAGACACCCAGAGTGACTGGGTGGCATCCACAAAACGGATTACACCATAACAAGCAGTTCAGCCTGGGAAGAAGCACTCTTGTTCTCCATAGACTTGAGATTCCCTTCCCCCATCTAGAGGCACCAGGAGGACCAGCAGAAGAATTTCCTTCAAGTCCCTCAGGCAGCAGCAGGAAGGACACATGAGAGCCCTAGGAGACGGTAATAATATTGTGGACACAGGATCTGAAACTAAGTTGGGCCCACAGCCCACTAAACTGGGCCTGGACCTACTTGCTAAACCTAAATAGGGTGATAGCCTGCTTAAAAAATAAAAATAAAAATTGAAATAGGACCCAGAGTCTCTTAACATAAAAACCAAGGTAATGTCCAGATACAATTTTAAAAATACACATTATGTCAAGAACCCAGAAAATAACTTAACTGTGAAAAGATAAGCTGACATGACACCAATATAAATCAGGTGGTGTGGTGGAAGTAAGTGAAAAAGACTTCAAAGCAGCTGTCATAAAAATGCGTCAGAAACTATTCAAATTCTCCTGAAACAAATGAAAAAATAGAAAAATCTCAGGAAAGAAATAGAGGTTATAAGAAAAGAATTAAATGGAAAATATAGAATGGACAAATACAACGACAGAAAACAATATCACCAGATGAGCTCAGTAGTACAGGGAATGTGACAGAAGACAGAATCGATGAAATTAAGGAAAGAACAATAGAAATCACTGAGTCTGAATAACAGAGAGAAAATAGAGTGAAAAAATCCTCTACTGTGAATGAGGACTTTGAGTAACAAATTAATGCCCTTAACCACACTGCAGCGGGGTTGTTTAATCAACTTAAGAGAATAGCTTTAAATAGTGACAAATAATTGAAAAATACAAATTTTTAAATAACATCATATATAATATTATAAAAAATGCAGAGAATAAACGGGACACAGAATAAATGGGGCACAGAAGATTTTTAAGGCAGGGAAAACACTATAATACTATATGTATAATACTATAATGGATACTGTCAGAACATGGATGCAGCTAGAATGCACACCTGGACTTTTGGTATATGCTAATCAACTTGGCCCTGGACTTAGCCATTCCCAAGGATATGCTGATGGACTTAGCAGTTCCCAAAAGATATGTTGATAGACTGAAACCATTCCCAGGGGAAATGGTAATGGACCTAGCCTGATATGTTAACTAACCTGGTGTGTGGTGGGGGGAGAAGCAATGAGATGTAAATGACCTACTGAATATGTTGATAAGCAAACTCACCCTCACCAGAATGTGTGGTTGACAAGTATTAAAAAGGTGCCTGCAGAAATGCAGGTGGGACTCCTACGGGCCCACAAGGAGGACTGGGAGTCCCCATTCCCTGTTCCTCGTTCCTCATTCCCTTGCTCCCCATTCCCCTTGCTCTAACGGGCCCTTGAGTTGGTCCAGGAGCCGTCTCTCCTTTCCCCCCTTTCCCTCAATAAATCCACTGCCTAATCCCACGGTGTTCTTTGGGTGATTTCTCAGAGCAAGGCTGCCCTGACATTTTGGTGCCAAAACCTGGGAGCGGCTCCAAGAGCAGTCAACAGCAGCTTGCGGGCAGGGGAGCAGTGGGCTGTGGCAGCACATCCCAGCCTTACCCCTTGACCCACCTGTTGGAACCCTCTCACCCCCTCCTCTCCCACCTTGCTCAAGAGATCTGCCCGTCTGACAACCTCCGCCTCCGGACCCTTTGCCATGGCCTGCCCTCCATCCACACCAGACACCAACTAATCGAGTTTAGTCTCATTGGGTGAGTCTCTTGTCAGATTGACCATCTCATTTCTGAGCCTACTGTGGCTCTGCTCAAAAATCCTAGGCCTAGGTCGGTCTTCCTTGGGGCCTTGCGCCTCACCTTGTTGGACTTCCACTGGCTGTTGGGGACGCCCACCCTCTTGGCAAGTTCATTTTGGGCCTTTGCGCCCTGGAGCCTTTGCTCTCAGTTGGACTTTCAGAGGCGGCTCGGGACTCCCGCCTCCTGAACAGTTCGCTTGGGACTTTTGTGCCTCATAGAATCAGCGGCTTAGTGATGATACACCTTAACCATCCTGATTCATTTCGTCTCAGGCTCACCCTCTAGGTCATTACTCTCAGCATCATGGGAGTACATCAGTCCCTGCCTCAGAAGGACTACCCTTTAGGCTGTCTTTGCCGGAACCTCTGGACCCTTCAAATAGGGTCCCAGGTAAAGCTAAAAAAGCTAATCTCTCCCTCCACTGTTACCTGGTCTCAGTATCCTTTTGATAACAAATGCTGTTGGCCAGAACATGGAACATTTGACCCTCAAATTCCTACTGATCTCTACAACTTACTCAGGAGTAATGGCAAATGGTGTCAGGTTCTCCTTCCACTCCTCTCTCCCCTTTCAGTTTCAGCTGGACCACAACCTATCCTTCTCTGGGAGTTTACAGGACCCCAGGGACCCATTAGGGTACACGTCCCCTTTTCCCTCTCCTCAGAACTCTCTGACATTTTTTTCCGCTCTCTGCCTCAAACCACCCACTACTCCCACTCTCTTCCCTCCATTATCAGCCATTTGGAATGTCTCACCTTTGGGGTAAAGAAAATGCTGCAAAGTGCAGGAGGACCATTCAAATTAGCTAGGCCATTGTTTGAAGGTTGAAACAATCAAATCTGAAATGAGTGCTTAGATTCTACCTCGGATCCGAAGATAAAAGAGGCACTTTCTCCCGCTGGCCCAAGTTCTTGGGCGTCCCTACTCGAGTGGGGGCCTTGCAGGGGTGTCTGGGGTCAATCCCCGATATGTGCACAGGCCTCATGGAAAACTTCTATCCCTGTGGCACAATTCCCCACTTAGGTTTAGATCTCGAGAGGAGAAAGCAAGATTTTAGCCTGCAATTAAAAGTTCGGGCTTTTCCAGGTCCTGATCTAAGTAGGCCTTATCATTCAAATTGCCTCACTCATAAGTCTTTTTCCCTTTTCTCTGACTGCTCCATTTACATCTCTACCACCCCCATTTCTATCTGCTTTACAAAGTAGTTGCTGTGTTTGTTTTCCAGCCAAGCAGCCACCTAATCACCCAGCAGGAGGTGAGGCTATTCATTGCCTGCCTGACCCAAGCCTTGACAGAAAAGCTGTAAAAAAGTTTTTCCTATATTTGCCTAAAAGCTAAGGTTCTGTTTAGTAAAATAATTATGAATTGTGGTATATTACTCAAATACTTAACTAATATTCAAAAAGTTATATCTCTCAATGTTAAGAACTGAATTTTTGTCAGCCTATTAATATTATATACTTCTTATTATCACTTTAAATAAATAATCAAATATCATGTCATAATATATATTTCTTAAATCAAATGTTTGACAATATTTCCAGGATTTAAAATTTAAAGGACTTTTCTCTATAGCTTTGAGGTATTTCAAAGGGCCCTTGAAATACTTCAAGGATTTTTTTTTCTTAAAAAAAAAAAATTTAGACTAATCAGGCTTAAGACATTTTAAGATACTTGAAAAGCTTTGTCAAATAAAAATAATTTACAAAAATCTCCAAAAGTCTACAAAATTCTAATTATTTATAATTCTGATAATTATTTTAAAATGTAATATTGTGAATTGCATATATTACAAAGCAGCTAAGCATGTAAGTTGTAAATAGTCTGGGTAAATTAAAAAAGAAAAATAAAGTGACACTTTTGAACTCCAGCCGTTTTTCAGCTGCAGTCTTTCTCTCCAGTCCCTGCCCTGAGAGAGCAGGGCAGGAGTGGGCTGGCCATTCTAAGGCAGGAACTTTTTAAAGCCACCTTTGTAATAGAAGCTGGCCAGATGTTTGTGGGAAATTGCAAAAGGTAAATAAATGGGCCAAATAAAATAGTTAAAAAACTCCTCAAAAAAACTAAAAAAATATACGTCAGGAGAGAGGAGGAGAAACAGAAGTTGTTTAAAGCTGCAGGATATCTTTGCAAATCTAGGAGCTTCTAGCTGCCAGATACTGAGTTTGAGTATAGTCCTTCACAGTGTGGAAAAAAACCAGGATTAGAAGCACGTTATGGTTAAATCTAAAATAGTAAAAGGTATTTTAGCAAGTTTGTGAATGTTGCAGGTCTGTGGAAAGTTGTAAATATAAATGGAAAAGGGTGTGAAAGTTTGAACCTGAAGAAAAAGAAACCTCAGCTGCTTATTTTCTGATCTGTTTCTGCTCTGGAAACAAAATCGATGTTTCCCAGGGAGAGTTAAAGCTTCACACTATGTAGGAAAGTGAACAAGGGAGAGTGTAAGGCATGGAAATGAAGAAGGTTTGTGAAAGGTATATAGAAGTTTTGTTAGATGGTTTTAGCAATGGAAAATATAGGGCACAGAGATGCAATTTTAGTGAGTATTAGAAGGACAAAAATTTTTCTTCCTCATTTACATTTTTCTCCCTACCTGATCTCTCCAGAATTTGGCCTTCTGAGGGAGTGAGTGATGACTCCATGTTTCCTTGCATGAAACTAATAAGACAGGTTGTTAACAGGGGTTTTATCAACAGAGGCTTTGACTGGAAAGACATGCCTAAAGGAGGCGTGCCTGGGCTCTGGTTGTTACCAGAAAACCCCAAGGACCTGGGATTGACTTTCCAAGCTAATGAAAGCCCACAAGGAAAAAGCCTGATACTTTGGTGGGTTATGCGATTCGTGGCAATCTTTCATGGGAAGGAATGAAGGTTGCTTTCCTAAAAGATGGCTAAAAAGAACCTTAAGGCACAATTGAAAACCTGAAAGACTTGAAAAAAATATGTGTTTACAGGCAAGGCCAGGTGGCTGGTGTGTGGCTCAGCTTCTGTGAACTAAACAGTCAATCTGAAGGTTCCTTGTGTAAGTTCCAGCAAAGTGGACTTAAAGATCCTATGTGATCAATGGCTGCTCTTGTTGTGTTCATGCAAATAAACAGGCTAAATTAATACTGGACTTATACAGTCCCTTTAATGACAATGAGGATGATATTAAGGAGAAAAATTGTTATTTAAGGAAAATCACAATGCTCACTGGTGACTTTAGACTAGTGCAGCTAACTGTCTTCAAAGTTTATTTTCATTTGGAAGTTAAAACTGGGTTTGTGACATCAGAGATGCTCAATATACTGGCAAAAAAAAAAAGTCTTTCAAATTGCAGCTGTTAAATGTCATTTCAAAAAGAAGGCTTTGAACTGAATGTCTTCCTAGATGGTCTTATAGACTCAGTGACTGGTTTATAAGTTGTGGTATAAATTAACGATTTTGCACAAGTTTGCTCATTGCAGGTTTGTCTATCTGCCTGACTCATTCCAGCCAGGGGACCGAGTCTTACTAAAGACCTGAAAGACTCAAGGCCCTGACCAGCAGCTGGCCAAACAACAGACTGGTCCCTATGACATCCTGTGGACAATGCATTCTTCCTGAAGCTGATGGGAATCAAATCCCGAATCCACCACAGAGCATCATTATTAATTATACTATTTTATCCATAGGACTGTCAATGTAGCTATGGCACAGGCAACCCACTTAACCATAATACTGAGAGGTTACCGCTACCAGCCCACACACCAGGCTGAGACATACACTGTTTGAACAGGAGTAAAAGCCCCACAACCCTTTCTTACACCTTTGCTAACACTACTTTACCTCTCATTCTAGGACCCTGCCTCCTGCGACTCCTTGTCAGCTACAGTTATGGCCCAGATAGCTCACACCATCATGCTCCTGTCTACTCCGGTTCCAACCCCTGCCAGCGCAAGAAACATTGGAAATATAGACATGGAAGGTAATGTACACTCTAACTATGCCCGTATGTCAGCACAAAGTAGTCAGAAGGACTGCAATGCCCTTTTCCCCTAAACCCTCCATCCATGACCCTGGACCTCAGCATCATTCTTTATATTACAAACAAAAGACTGGAAATGTCAGAACATGGAGACAGTTAGAATGCACACCTGGACCTTTGGTATATGCTAATCAACCTGGTCCTGGACTTAGCCATTCCCAAAGATATGCTGATGGACTTAACAGTTCCCAAAAGATATGATGATGGACTGAAACGGTTCCCAGGGGAAATGGTAATGGACCTAGCCCGATATGTTAACTAACCTGGTGGGGGGGCGGGACAATGAGATATAAATGACCTACTGAAGATGTTGATAAGTAAACTCACCCTTACCAAAAAGTATAGTTGACAAGTATAAAAACAGTACCTGAAAAAGTGTGAGTGGGACTCCTATGGGCCCACGAGGAGAACCGGGAGTCCCTATTCCCCGTTGCCCGCTCCCCATTCCCTTGCTCCCCATTCCCCTTGCTCCTATGGGCCCTTGAGTTGGTCTAGAAGCTGTCTCTCCCCTCCCGCCTCCCCCCCTTTTCCCTCAGTAAACCCACTGCCTAATCCCACAGTGGTCTCCCGGTGACTTCTCAGAACAAGGCTGCCCTGACAGATACATGTAATTATACATTTGTCCAAACCCACAGAATGGACAACGCCAGGAGTGAACCATAATGTAGCCATGGACTTTGGGTGATTATAATGTGTCAGTGCAGGTCCATCAATTGTAAACAGTGTATCACTTGGGTGTGTGGGGGGTGTTCATGGCAGATGCTGTGCATGTGTGGGGACAGGGAGTACAAGGGAAATCTCTGTTCCTTCCTCTCAGTTTTGCTGTGATCCTATATCTGCTCTAAACAGAAATATTTTTTAAAAAATAAAGAGAAACAAATACAATGAAATTTAATTAAAAACTGTATGAGTGTGATTGAGAGAAATTCTCTCCAAATTAATCTATAGAACCAGTGTCATTTCAGTTCAATTTCAGTAGGATTTTATTTTATTTTTAGAATAAACTGTATTTTATGATTTATTTGAAAAACTAAAGAACTGAAACAATCTTGAAAAGAACTTTTGTTAAGACTTATTCTGAAGCTTTAGCGAACAAGACAATGTGAGATTTGCATAAGCCTAGACAAACTGACCAATGGAACAGAAAAGAGGCCTAGATAAGAGGCCGCTCATACTCAGTCACCCGATGTGTATAAGGACACTGCTGTGCAGCCAGGACAGGGCGGACAGCCATTTCAACAGCTCTGCTGGGTCAACTGGATATTCATATTTAAAAAACAAATGTTAACCCTCCCTCTCACCAGACACAAAAATCAAATCAGGGAGATAGTACATGTAAAAATGAAAGGTAAAAATAACAAAAATTCTAAGAGATAGCATAAGAGAATAATTCCATCATCTTGGACATGAAACAATTTTCTCAAATATGGTACAAAAAGCACTAAACCCAAAAGAAAAGATCAATAAATTGGATTTCATTAAAATGAAAAACTTCTATTCATGAAAAGACACCATCAAGAGGGTAAAAAGGGAGATCCAGGAAGTGCAGATCAATCTAGGAAGGAGCAACAAACAAGAAGAGTCACAAATATGGGGATATAGGGAAACAACCCCCCATCAAAAGGAAAAGAGAGATCCCCAGAAAGAGTGCTAAGTGAAATAGAGGCAAGAAAACTATCAGATATGGAATTCAAAACATAGATTATAGAGAAGCTCAATGAGATCAGCAAGCTCAAAGAAAACTATAAAGAACTCCAGGGAAGCTACAAGGAACACCAGGGAAACTACAAGGAACTTACTGAGAATTACACCAAGTTATCAACAAGAGTCAGGATGAAATGAAGAATACAATTTCTGAATTGAAGAACACAGTAGACGGAATTAAAAGCAGGCTAGAGGAAGCAGAAGATCGGATCAGTGAGCTTGAGAGAAAACAGAAAAAGCTTCCAAGACAGTTCAACAAAATGAAGAAAAGACTGAAAAAGAATAAAGAGGTTTTAAGAGAGCTCCAGGACAACATAAAACATAATAATATTCATATCATAGGAATGCCAGAAGGAGAAGAAGAGGAGAAAAGGATAGAAAACCTGTTTGAAAAACTAATGACAGAAAACTTCCCTAACATGAAGAGAGAAAGAATCATGCAAGTCCAGGAAGCACAGAGGGTCCCAATGAAGATGAACCCCAACAGGCCCACTTCAAGACACATCATAATTAAAATGGCAACATTGAAAGACAAAGAGAGGATCCTAAAAGCAGCAAGAGAGAAACAGCTAATAACATACAAAGGAGCTCCAATAAGGCTATCATCAGATTTCTCAACAGAAACACTACAAGCCAGAAGGGAATGGCAAAAAATATTCCAAGCAATGAAAAACAAAGGCCTACAACCAAGAATACTGTACTCAGCAAGGCTCTCATTCAAAATGGAAGGTGAAATAAGGAGTTTCCAAGACAAAAAAAGGCTAAAAGAATACATCTCCACCAAACCAGCATTGCAAGAAATGCTAAGGGGTCTGTTTTAAGGAGATGAAGAAACAGAGAGAGACAGAGGGGAACACAGGTACAAAGGGGGAAATGACAGTGAATAAATACCTACCGATAATAACCTTAAATGTAAATGGATTAAATGCACCAATCAAAAGACATAGAGTAGGTGAATAAATTAGAAAGCATGACCCACATATATGCTGTTTACAAGATACCCACCTCAGGCCAAAAGATCTACACAGACTGAAAGTGAAGGAATGGAAAAAATTATTTCAAGCAAAAGGACATGAAATAAAAGCTGGGGTAACAATACTCATATCTGATTAAACAGATTTCACAGTAAAGGCCATAAAAAGAGACAAAGAAGGACATTTCATAATACTTAAGGAAAAAAATCCATCAGGAAGATATAACCCTTGTAAACATATATGCACCCAACATAGGAGCACCCAGATATGTAAGGAAAATTTTGAAAGACTTCAGGAAGGATATAGATAGCAACACACTCATAGTAAGGGACCTTAACACCCCATTGTCAACAATGGATAGATCTTCAAAGCAAAGAAACACCAATGATATTGAGACATTGAACAACACACTAAATCAAATAGACTTAGTTGATATATATAGAACTTTTCACCCCAAAGAAGCAAGATATACATTCATTTAAAGTGCACATGGAGCATTTTCAAAGATAGACCACATAGTAGGACACAAAACAAGCCTCAACAAATTCAAGAATATTGATATTATATTAATCGTCTTTTCAGATCATAATGGCTTTAAACTGGAAATCAACCTCAAGGAAAAAACTCAAAGACATTCAAACCCATGGAGAATGAATAACATGCTATTAAATAATAAATGGGTTAACAATGACATCAAGGAGGAAATAAAAAAGTTTCTGGAAACAAATGATAATGAACACATAACAACCCAAAACCTATGGGATACAGTGAAAGCAGTCCTGAGAGGAAAGGTCATAGCAATACAGGCCTATCTAAAAAGGAGAGAAGAATCTCTAATAAGAAATCTAACCCTACAGCTATGAGAACTAGAGGAACAACAACAAACAAAGCCCAATGTGAGTGGAAGGAAGGAAATCATCAAGATCAGAGCAGAATTAAATGACATAGAGACTAAGCAAAGAATTTAAAAGATCAATAAAACCAAGAGCGGTTCTTTGAAAAGATAAACAAAATTGACAAGCCTTTAACCAGGCTCATCAAGAAAAAAAGAGACAGGACCCAAATAAATAAAATCAGAAATGAAAGAGGAGAAATCACAACCGATACCACAGAAATACAAAGAATTATAAGAAATTATTACAAACAACTGTATCACAAGAAATTTGACAACCTAGATGAAATGGGCAAGTTTCTGGAAACATATAATCTTCCAAAACTGAATCAAGAAGAAGCAGGAAGCATGAACAGACCAAAAACAACTAGTGAAATTGAAACAGTAATCAAAAAACTCCCGGCACACAAAAACCCTGGACCGGATGCCTTCACAGGTGAATTTTACAAAACATTTCTGAAAGAACTAACTGTTATCATTCTCAGACTATTTCAAAAGATTCAAGAAGAGGGAAGACTCCCAAACTCGTTCAATGAAGCCAGTATTACTGTAATTCCAAAACCAGGTCAAGACAGAACAAAGAAAGAAAACTACAAGCCAATATCACTGATGAACATAGATGCCAAAATCCTCAACAAAATATTGCCAAATGGGATCCAGCAACACATTTGAAAGATCATACACCACGATCAAGTAGGATTCATCCCAGGGATGCAAGAATGGTATAATATTCGCAATTCAGTAAATGTAATACACCACATAAACAAAATGAACGACAAAAACCACATGATCATGTCAATAGATGCAGGAAAGCATTTGATAAAGTACAACACCCATTTATAATGAAAATACTCAGCAAAATGGGAATAAAGGGAGAATACCTCAACATAATAAAGGCCATATATGGGAAACCTGACCAACATCATACTTAATGGGCAAAAACTGAAAGCATTCCCCCTGAGGTCAGGAACAAGACGAGGATGTCCACTCTCCCCATTCTTATCCAACATAGTCTTGGAAGTTCTAGCCACAGCAGTCAGACAAGAAAGAGAAATAAAAGGCATCCAAAGTGGAAAAGAGGAAGTAAAACTGTCATTACTTGTAGATGACATGATAGTGTACCTAGAAAACCCTATAGACTCTACAAAAAAACTACTCAACCTAATAAGTGAATTTGGCAAAATAGCAGAGTACAAAGTCAATATTTAGAAATCAAAGGCGTTTTTATATACCAACAATAAAATATCAGAGACAGACACTAGAAAAAAATCCTATTTACAGTACTATAGCAACAAGAAAAATAAAGTACTTCGGAATAAATTTAACCAAGGACGTAAAAGACCTGTACTCAGAGAACTACATAACACTGAAGAAAGAAATTAAGGAAGATACAAATAAATGGAAGCATATACCATGCTCATGGATAGTAAGAATCAACATCATTAAAATGTCCATACTACCCAAAGCAATTTATAGATTCAATGCAATCCCTATTAAAATACCAATGACATATTTCACAGACCTAGAACAAATACTTCAAAAATTTATATGGAACCAAAAAAAAAAGCCGAATAGCCACAACAACCTTGAGGAAGTAGAATACCGAAAGAGGAATCATAATACCTGATACCAAACAATACTACAAGGCCACGGTAATCAAAACAGTCTGGTACTGGCATAAGAACAGACATATAGATCAAAGGAACAGAATAGAGAGCCCAGAAATTAAGGCAAGTCTATATGGTCAACTAGTATTTGACAAAAGGGGAAGGAACATAAAATGGAGTGAGAAGAGCCTCTTCAACAAATGACGTTGGGAGAACTGGACAGGGATATGCGAAAACATGAAACTAGACCACCAACTTACACCAGAGTAAACTCAAGATGTATCAAAGACTTAATTGTAAGTTGTGACACCATAAAAGTCCTAAAGGAAAACATAGGCAGGAAAATTTCAGATATCCCACGTAGCAATATTTTTACTGATATATCTCCTAAGGCAAGGAAATAAAGGAAAGAATAAACAATTGGGACTACATCAAGCTAAAGTGTTTCTGCTCAGCAAAAGAAAACATCAGCAACATGAAAAGGGATCCAACCATATGGGAAAACATAGTTTCCAATGATACCTCAGACAAGGGATTGTTCTCCAAAATATATAAAGAACTTATATGACTCAACACCAAGAAGACAGACAACCCAATTCAAAAATGGGCAAAGGACCTGGACAAACACTTCTCCAAAGAGGGCCCAAGGCATATGAAAAAATGCTCAACATCACTAGCTATTAGAGAGATGCAAATAAAAACCACAATGAGATACCACCTCACACCAGTCAGAATGGCCATCATCAACAAGTCAACAAACAACAAGTGCTGGCGAGGATGTGGAGAAGAGGGAACCCTAGTGCACTGCTGGTGGGAATGCAGAATGGTGGCACTATGGAAAAGAGTAAGGAATTTCCTCAGAAAACTAAGAATGGAACTGCCTTTTCAACCAGCAATTCCACTGCTAGGATTATATCTGAAGAATCCTGAAACACCAATTCAAAAGAACCTATGCACCGCTATGTTCATAGCAGCACTATTCACAATAGCCAAGTGCTGGAAACAACCTAAGTGCCCATCTGTAGATGAGTGGATCAAAAAACTGTGGCATATTTACAAAATGGAATACTATGTATCAGAAATAAAGAAAGAACTTCTACCATTTGCAACACCATGGATGGAATTAGAGAGAATTATGCTTAGTGAAATAAGCCAGGCGATGAAAGAAAAATACCATATGATATCACACAATACAGGAGACTAATGAAGAACACAAACAAATGAGCAAAATTGAACCAGAGAATACAAGCATGCCATCCTGTTAAACCAAGTATGCTGTTGTCTGGGCATAGCCAACTGACCTGGAGTGTGCAAGATCCTTCCCCATGTGGGAAGACCATCCTCCCCACTACACCCCAACTCTTATTAGGGACTTCTGGACTCAAAGGTAGGTAGGATGACGACCATGTCCAGCTTGAAGCAACTAGAGGAGCAGGAGACCTTCGTCCATTGTCCTTTATAAGATTATAAAGGGTCTTAAGTCTGAGAGGGGGGAATTGTTATTTTTATTGTTATAAAAAGTTAATTAATTAATTTTTTTTAAAAAGAATAATATAGGAAAGGGTGAAGCCAAGGAACTTATATGCACAACCCATGAATATGAACTAAGGGGGGTGGGATTGCTGAGGGGCGGGGGGTACTGCACTGAGGGGAGCAAAGGGGAAAAAATTGAAACTATTGTGACAACATAATCAATAAAATATACATTAAAAAAACAAACAAAAATACATAAAGAGCGTGAAAAGGTAAGCCACAGTCTGAGAAGGTATTTGCAAATCATATATTTGATGAAAAACTTGTATCCAGGATATATAAACATTTTTCATAAATCATTCATAACCCAATAGAAAAAATGAACAAAAGACTTGACCAGGTACTTCATAACAAATGCTATACAATTTACCAATAAATGTGAGCAGGGGTGCAAAGCCAAGTCACAAGGAGACATGACTACACATCCACCAAGCGGTTGACCATGAACAGACTAGTCACACCAAGTGCTGGAAAAGACATGGAGCAATTGCAACTGCTGTCCACTGGCTAGTAGAGTGCCAATCAGTACAGTCACCTCGGAGAACTGTTTGGCAGTATTTCCTGCAGCTGAGTATTGCATATCCTGACTCAGCAATTACACACCCAATTAAAACACATAAATATGGGCACTCTATTTACATTAGCCGAAGACTGGAAACAACCTAAATTTTCATCAACAGTGGAATGGATAAATACACTGTGTTATACTTAGCAGTGATGTTGAACAATCTAAGACAGCTCACAGTAACACCAAACTGAAATCTTCGTCTTCAGTGAAAGAAGCTGGACAACCATGAGGTACACTGGACAGTTCTATTTACGTGAAGTTCAAAAATAGGTGAAGCTCATCAATGAGAACAGAATTCAAGATGTAGTTATTTGGGGAATCTGACTGGAAGGAGACATGAGGGGGCTGCTGGGGAGCTGTTAAGGTCCTGTTTCATGACCTGGGCAGTGATTTCATATGTTTAGATCTTTTGTGAAAATCTTTCAAGTTCTCATGCTTCTCATCTGTGAACTTTTCTGTGTGTGTTACTTCAATAGTTCACTTAAAAGAACATACCTGGGTTTGCAAAGTTGAAAACAGCCACAAAACCCTCATTGTGTCACAAAGAGTATTTTATAGGATGTTCAAAACCATTTGAAACCAAGATGTCCTCTCACTCTGAGCCAAAAAACAAACAAATTAATAGAAAAGGAGGTGGGGGTGGGTTCACAAATGACTTCCTTGTAGACAGTCTATATCAAGTGTCCTGGTCTCTTCTGTCTAAGGACAGGCCAGACTTCCTGTCAGCAGAGTGACCTGCCCACCTGTCAGCCATCAGCTTCACTGAGCTCTAGAACTTTGGTTACATTGACTTCAGGCCTTTCAGCCCTCACACTGGTCCTTCCAGTTGTTTACCAATGTGATGACCAAGGACAAGGGAGGCCAGACACTGTCAGCCTTCCCTTGTCAGGATACAGCTCATGGGTGACCTTTTTCATTCCATGCTGTTTCCCTTGAAATGCAGAATGCTTTGGGAACTCTCTCTCTCTCTCTCTCTCTCTCTCTCTCTCTCTCTCTCTCTCTCTCTCTCTGAAACAGCTGGAAAGTTTTTCTGAGATACCAAAGATACTATGGAGCTTCTGTTGAGCAACTTGGCTAAAATCATACTGGCCTTTTTTTAATGAAAAAAGGACTCTAATTTGGAAAGTGGCTCTGGTGAAAGAAAGGGTCCTTAAACCCAGAAGGGCAGATTTATTCTGCTACGAGAAGCTGGGGGGGGGGGGCTTTCCAGCCCCAACTCTTAATAACTAGAAGTGTGAGAAGTATTGGTATGACCAGCTGGACATTTTTACAAACCATCTTTGTGCAGCTGATCACAATGCAGTTGCTCCCTCCTGAGTAGTTGCTAGAGTTACGTGAGCATGGGTGGGGCCTTTGAGAACACCCAGCATGGCCCCCGGTTGCAGAAAAGGACACCAACACCAGGGAGGAAAAGCATTTGCAAGTTGAGGAGTAAGAATGCAGGGACACCTGGCCATGACCCACACCTGGGCTTTGAGGACAGAGAAAAATTTAATGATCCAAAGTTAGCTGTCACCTCCTCCCTCTGGTGCCTTTGCTTTGCTTCCTACTATTAGCATCAGGTTCCACAGCTTCCTGAGAAGGGTAGGCGCTGTCTGCTCCTCCTGATGGAGCAAATGGTTCCAAGTCCCATCTGGGGTGGGCAGAGGAGAGAGGCAGCTGTGTGGAAGGACAAGCCCAGAAAAACATGCATCCTTGTGCCAGCTTTCAGGGGATATAGGGGAGAGGAATAACCTTGTCCTCTGGAAGTACCTAGTTGAAGTCCCACCTGCACCTCTTAACCTTTGCTGACCTTAGTTTCTACACCTATGAAGCTGGGATGAGGGTTGTATCCACTGTGTGGGGCTGCTGTGAGCAGTGAGTGGCTAGAAAATTGCTTAAGACAGTGCCCATATTGCTGAGGCACTGCAAGTGGTGGAGGTAGGTGACCCCCCAGGAAAGGTGAGGGGCCATTCTCCCAATTCCTTAGGTAAAGATGGGTCTTGGTGCTCGGCCATTGCCCAAGCTGAACATTACCTGGCCTCAGTGAAACCATAGCCTCAGGGAAAGACGAGTATGGGCAGAGACAGGAAAGGAGAATCTGATAAGTGGAGCTCTGGTTGGGGCTGGGAGAGATGCTAAAGGCAGACCAAGGTCACTCCCTTGACTGTCAAGTGTTTAGGTGACAGTTCTGATCAGCACTTGGCCCACGGGTAAGGGTTGAGGGACAGCCTCTCTGTGGAGTGGGCAGAGGCAGCCTAAGGTTCTCTGACAGTCAGGAAATCTTCCCCTGCAAACCATTCCCCTGGGACCTGTCAGTTGATGGTAAAATGTCCCTGTTAGAGAGCCCTCTCTTTGGCTTAAATTTGGGTCTCTATTACAAGGCAGAGCCCTGGCTTGCAGAGCAAAAGAGCAGTTTGCTTTGATCCTTAACTCTGTGGGTTGCATGCAAACGGGGTTTTAAATAAGGAAGGGGAGAAAACTTTAAGGTCACCTCACCTGTGAAAGGAAATAGCAAGGACAACACAATTGCAGAGACCACTCAGTGTTATGGGCCCACCCAATGTCAGATGTGCTGGCTAGGTGGTTCCTCATTTCACACAATGCCTCCTCTCTGTGTCTCCTATGCATTTCTGAACACTTCTGTGAATCAGAGATCATCCTCATTTTACAGATGGGGAAACAGAGACATCTCCCACTCCAGAGAGCAGAGCAGCCAATGCTAGATGGGGGATCCCAGGACAGAGGCATTTGGACAGGGAGAGGGGAGACCTGGGTTAGGGGGAAGGGACCCAGAAGACCAGGCTCATATAGGTAGGAAGGGTCTGCCTACCAAGGGAGCTAGAAGGGATGAGCTGCATTCAGGCTGGCAACTTTCAACCAGGTTCGTTAATATTGAGACCCATGTTAGTGAAAGAGGGGCGCCTGCCCCACAGCCTTGTCTTTGCCTCTCCTTGGAGTCTCAGGTCTCAGCAGTCACCACCCAGAAAGAGCTCCAGCACCACACAATCGCCCTCCCCCTTGCACCCTGCCTAATTTTCATCAGCGCTTTAGATGGGTTCTGTCTGCTGTCTGCCCCATCGCTGCTAACAGTTCTTTCTTTGTCTCATTGTCACAGTATCCTAGCACCTGAAACAGTATGTGGTGTGGGGCTGGTGTTCAGTAGATGACTGATGGGTGAATGAAGGAAAGAATTGATAGACGATGGATGAATGGAGCAGTTCTTCCTGTCACACCCCACGTTGATACTATGGGAGGTGTCCGAGGGGCACACATTGCTCAATTCCAGCCACTCTGTCCTTAGTAACAGGTCATGTGGGCCCTTCTACAAAGGCTTCGGTGGAACCTAAAGTATTTAAAAGACAAAGATGTGGCAAACAAACTCATTTGTGTGGACAAGAAGCTATTCTGGGATGACGTTATGCTGCGTTTTAATGAAGTAAAATTTCAAGCTTGTGATTGGTGTTCATCAGCAACATTTCTCATTTTGCCTCCAGATTTTAGTGTGGTTTGTTTTTTAAAAAGACTAAAGGTAGGAGAGCAGCTTCTAGCCTCTCCCAATAAAGCTGACACCAATGACGATAGTTTCTGGAGCACTTGCAATGAGCTGAGCACCATCCCAGGAACCTGACGCGTGTCCTATCACTTAATCCTCACAACAGCGCAGTGTAGAGAAGTGAAAACTAAGGCCTCAGCCAGCTGCCACTGGCCCTCACAGCCTCCTTCCCTTTCCAGTTATCCAGGTTGCTCAGAATGGGCAGTCAGACTCACCCAGGACACCTGGGGAACCCTTTGGCAATGTGCTAAGTCCGTCAACTCTTTTTGCTTTTTTTTTTTTTTTTTTTTTTTTTTAAAGATAGGAGGGTTATCTTGCAAAATATGGGTCATGGGGCCTCCCACACTTGGAAAATCAGTCTTGTTCCCTGGCAGCTTGGAAGTTAGCCCAGCCTGCGGGGTTCCAGTTCTGTCTTGGTGTGCTCAGCAAACCAAATGCAAAGAGGCCTGGCCACCATGCTCCTGTCTCCCCACTTTGTCACATTCCCTCCCCAGTAAAGCCTGCACAGGCACAGGCACATTTCCACATCTGTCAGATGCGATCCTGCCGGAGGGTTTTGTGAGATGTACTAGGGTCAGAAAAAGATGGTCAACTAGGTTCCACCTCCAATTCACGGAAGACTTATTTTACTCCCACTTGAGAACAGTTGTCTGGAGATTGAAGTTCTCAACCTCCTTGTGCTTTTCTTAGTTTGTTATATAGCTTTACAAAAATCATGTGGTAAATCAAGGTTTTTCTTATATTTTAAGTATTTTTGAGAGTCTGCTATTGCCAGACTCTATAAGGGGCATAAGGAACATATCAATGACTCAGGCTGACATGGCCTCTGCCCAGGGGAAGACCCACAGGATGAGTGTGGTAATGCAGTGGTGGGGGTGGAGGGAGCATGGAGGAGGCCCTAACCTAGCCCTGGGGGGACAGGAGAAGACCCCCAGGCTGGCGTAGCAGGGTAAAGGAGCAGATGGGCGGACGGGCCATGGTGGTTCATTTCACGCTTCAACTTGACTGGGCTAAGGAACCTCCAGAATGCTGGCAAGACATTATTTCTGGGTGTGTCTTTTGGGGTGTTTCCAGAAGAGATTAGATTTGAATCAGTGACTGAATGAAGCACATGGCCCTCCCGAATGGGGAATGGGGGGATCACATAACCAACCCCTGTTGGGCATCCAACTAGAACAAAAAGGCAGAAGAAGGAGAAATCTACTCTTTCTGCTGAGCCAAGATATCCACCCTCTCCTGCCCTCAGATGTGGCTCCTGGTGCTGGGCCTTTTGAACTCAGACGGGGACTTCATACCATAAGGCCTCTTGATTCTCGGTTCTGTGGACTGAGGCCTAATTTCACCATGGGTTTTCTTGAGTCTCATGGGACTTCTCAGTCTCAATGACCAGGTGAGTCAATTTCTAGAATAAATCACCTCATATATGCCGATATGCATCCGGTTGCTTCTGTTCCTCTGGGAACCCTGAGTAACACACAGGCCATGGTGGAGTAAAATGAGTCCCAGCTTCAGCAAAGGGCCAGAGCAAGTGAGGTCCTCCAGGGATCAGAAGGAAATTCAGGGGCAGGGACCAAAGGAATAAGGACAGAAGCTGTCCTAGGGAAAGGCAGGCCTCATCCCAGACGTTGTTCCTGATGTGGGGGCAGAAGTGGGCCCGGAATGGCAGGCAAGCCAAGATGGATCACGAGCCAATTCTCAGCCTATTCTGTTTGTGGACTTCTCTCTTGGGTGAGGTGACAGGACACAGGGGACTCATGCTGAGTGACCTGGTGCCCCTTTCAGATCTCTCCAGCCAGCTCTGGGGGCCTAGGCAGAGAGAGTGCTCAGCAACTGTGTGTGCACAAACATCTACACCCATGTTTATTTGTAAGGCCGTTTCAGACACTGGCCCATTTGGTGGCCAGACACCAAGCCTGCCCTTTGGTGTAGCTGACAGTGGGCCAATGGACCAGCGCTGTGGCAGAGGCTTAGAGCTGCAGACAATGCAGGCTCTGATGCCAAGTCTGGAATTTCAGGAAGACTCTTTACCCAACTCATTCTCTTACCAAACAAGCCAGTGAGGCAGGTGGTGTCTGGAGGTCAAATGCCTTGATGTCTGTTCCCTTTTGTATTTGCTTGAGCTCATGGAGGTCACAGATGCAGGCTGTCAACTTTGCACTTTACTTGAAGCACTTTTCTGGCTATGTTAATGGCTCCAATGCCATACGTACACCGACTTTAAAATGATTTTTACATCTCTATATTCCTCGAGGTATGTATATGGATAAGAAAAGATAGGGGAAGCTCCAACCATAACTACTCAATCAGATAATCAGAGCCTACAAAGAGCAGCCTTTGGCCCCACGACATTAGCCCTTAGTCTGCAGTGGGTCTGGGGAAAGGCAGAGCGGCCACACTGAGTATCTTGCCTACTGCAAGTTTCCCTCTTACTTATTGTTCTGTTTAGAAGTCTGGAAAGGCAGAAGGAAGTTGCAGAAGTATCTGCAAACCGTCATTTCGGGGGCCTGGTGACAGGAAATTGTCGGCATTCATTGCTAACTGCATCTCAACCCTGCTGGGGTACAGACCCATCTGGATAGGATAGGAACCTCCTCGAGGGTGGCTGTGTTCAATGACCTTGATTCAACAACCACTGAATTTCTTCTTCCTCACTTCTCCCTGGGATGGAGTGGAAAATGGGAGCTGACAGAGCAGGGGACAATCTTGGGCCACTGGCTGGAAGCCTCTGTAGGCATCCTCTTCCAGGCAACTGCTTTCTCTTTCTTTGGAAAGCTCCCACTTTAGGGCTGGGAAAGGACCCAGGATTGCTCTGGATGGTGCCATGATCCCAAAGCCAGAGCCCAACCCTTAGAAGGGCCTGCAGGTTGTGTGAATGCTAGGAGAGCCTTCAGTAAGAGATGAGGGGGAAAGGGAAGGGCAGGATGTCAATACAGCCCACTTGGACAGCCTGCCGCAGTCACTCAGCTTGCACTCTTGCCCTTGGCTCACATTGATCACATGGGGACATGCTGAGCATAACTGGACAAATGGCAGTAGGAAAGGAACAGACAAGGGGGGCTGGTGATTGCATCAGTAATGGGCACTAGTGTGGCTATGAACTTTCCTAGTAAGAAAGAAAGACAGAGAGGCAGCAGGTCTTATTGTCATGAAGAAAAAATATACCATTTCTTCAGAGAACTTTTTTTCCCCTGGCAACAATTCTTGGAAGAATTTACCTGACTACAGTATACTCAAGAGGAAAATCCTTGTGTTGGAAAGGAGGCCACCAGGCCTGCAGGACCTTGGAAATTCCAGCTGTGCCCTGGAAAGAGGGCCAGGCCAGGACACCATGCTGGCCCAGAGCCTGGGAGGAAGGCGCTGTGGGGTGTACCAGAGGACGTCCTCTGTGTGACAGAGGGAGCTAAGGAGGTGCCCCCATCACTTCACCATTTGTATGCTTCGCCTCAGTGAGCCGGCCTACATCGTCCTTAGGGACAACAGCCAAGGGGGTGCCAGGAAAACGGCTTGCTCCCTGGCCTGATACAGATAGAAGCGGGGAATTGTAAAGCTCAGAATAAGCGGTCAACATTTCACCAAAACCAAAGCTGTGGGCCCCTGGGAGAAAGGGAGTCTGGGAAGCTGGTGAGGCTTGAGGACTTAGCTTTTGGGCCTCTTTAGGCTCTGGGTCTTAGAGCTGGTCAAGGCTGTGTCAACCAGTGCTTGTTGGCACCAACGCAAATACCAACAGGAATTCCCAATTTGGGGTGTGGTGAAGAAAGAAACTTTATTTAGTGTAAACAGCTCCAAAATAAATAATACAGCATGGCTGTGAAAACGGCACTGCAGTGCAACAGCCCTGATGGCATGAGGCTGCAGCAGAGCCAGGCCCCTCTTCAGCTAAGCAGTTCTGCTGGCAAAGGTCCGTGGCCCGCTCTGCTCTGCAGTCTATGCGGTTCCACACCGGAGACACTGCCACCGCCTCAGCTCCAAACAGGGAAGGTGAGCCTACAGTACCTACTCCGTACAATGTGCACACCACGGGCCACGGGGACTCAGCTTATATAGACAAAAGTCCCCGCCCCGGTCCCTGATTGGTCAGAATAGAACTGCCCTGATTGGGCAGAGCTGCCAAGTTCCGGTTGGATGAGGAAAGCCTCAGTCTTATTGGTTAAAGTAGGACTCCAGGAACTCCTTTATAAGGGCTGGCTCAGATGGCAAAACCCTGGTGCTGGCAGCAATTCAGTGCGGAGAGGGGGTGGTGCATCGGCCCCTGTGCAGAAATGGCTGCTAGGTTCTGCTTTTTTTCCCTTTTCCTGGCCCAGTTAGCCACCGGGAGCCCTTCTTACATCTTAATCCCCAAGATTCCCATCTAAAAACGTGATGCTCAGAGGAAGAAGGAAAGAGGAAGGGGAAAGGAAGTGGAGGGGGTAGGGGGAGAAGGAAGAGAGGAGGGAAAGGGAGATAAAGGAAGAAGAGGGGAGTTAGGGAAGGGATGGGAGAAGACAGAGTGGGGAAGAGGCGGGAAGGAGGAGGGGAGGGAAGGAGAAAGAGGAGGAAAGGAGCCAAAGAAGAGGGGGAGGGGCGGCGGAAAGAAATGGAAAGCGAGAGGAGAGAGAGCAGGGCGGGAGGCAGGTGAGACAGTGAGCAGGAAGAGAGACAAGGCCAAGACTGTGATTGGGAGTTCTTTGTTCTTCTCTCTGGTTAGAGACATCTCATAGGCCCTCCAAAATAAAAACGTATCCATCAAGAGGGGTCGTGGAAAGCTGTCCAAAGCGGGAAGCCACAGGAGCTGGCTTCCCTGACCCTGTAGTGTCAGGAGGGTCCAAGTGAGGTCGCCATGTTGGCAGTGAGGCAAGGCGGGAGCAGCTGAAGAAGCCACATAGGAAGAGGTCTGTGAAAGGGCCCAGGAGACTCATAGAAGCTGTAGGTTTTCCTGGTCCTTGGACCTCCCTTCACCCCCTAAACAGACCCACCAGTATAGGGGGAGGAGGGAAGAGAAATCGCAGACCAAAGCAAGTGACTGAGAGGCGGAGGGCGGGGACTTATTATCAGAAGGAGGGGGCCATTCCTGTAGAAGCTCCTGCTTACCTGGGAGGTCTAAGGGCAGACTGTCTCTACCCCAAACCATGCAAACTGTGTCAAGGTCACTGCGGACATTAAAAGAATCGATACCTTGATTACATTTTGAGTGTGTTGTTGTGAAATCTCTTACCCGGTCTTCCCTGTTCTCCAGTACCCTCCTCACTTCTGTACTGAATTTACAGCAAATTGCAATTTTGGAAGTTGATTTAAATTTTTGAATATATAAACCGCTGTTTATCACTTTAGGCTGAGTAAGAAATTAGATTCTTTACATTTTGATGCTTAAGGTTTTATAGAAAATCACAAGTCTTCAACAGGAAAAAATGATCTAGGTCTACTGGGAATAACATTTTATACAAACTTCTGAATTTTCACCCAAGTGCCCTGGGTTTGCGGTTTGCCATTCACGTCTCCAGCTGAGCATTGTCCCAAAGCAGAAGCATCGTGACTCAGCTGCGTCAAGATAAACTTGGGTGTGAGTTCTGTCCAAAGATTCAAACCTCCCGTTTAGCACATGCCTTTCAATGGCTGGATCACCCCCGTCACATCTGCTCAGTGAGGTCCCAATTCTACTGAGTCATGGGGGAACCACAGGCTGCAAATGGCCAAAGAGCTCTCATGTGGGGTGAACTGAGCGTCACTAGCAGTGTGACTCAGCAGCCAACAGATGCCATCATGGAAGAGCAGGAAAAAAACAAAAGGGCAGCTTGTTCACCAGAAAACATGATGACATGCTTTTTACGGTTTCAGTGGTATGCTGTTGGTCAGGTGTCAATTGTCACATTCTCCAAACAAGTTGGTCAAAATGGAAACTGTTGTTTCCTTTGGGCAGGCTGAAGTTGAGGTCATGGCTGTTCTGGAAAAGGCAGGAGCAGCTGCATGCCCTC
Organism: Furipterus horrens; assembly: GCF_987537825.1. Taxonomy (NCBI): domain Eukaryota; kingdom Metazoa; phylum Chordata; class Mammalia; order Chiroptera; family Furipteridae; genus Furipterus; species Furipterus horrens. The sequence continues at coordinate 70,426,675 of NW_028327176.1, forward strand.
GGGCCTTCAGTCTGGCCAGTGCATTGTCCTGGGCCTCTTTAGCCCACGGAAGATGCTCCCCTCTGTGACTGCTAAGCGGCACCCTGCTCAGGTCCCGTCTGCTCCCGCCCACTGCAGTTTCTTCTGCCACAAGTGCCAGCTCACTTGCAATTGTGCAAAAAGGGAAGTCTCAGCCAGGAAATTAGCAGTCTCAGGTCTTCCCACAGCCCTGCTCCAGACAGTCCTGCCCGTGCTTTGGAAACAGCACGTGGGGTGATTGCAGGGGAGCCCGCCATCCCGGCCCATTGTACAGCAGAACTGGGGCAGCAGGAGTCGGAACTTCTGGAAGGTCAGGGTGATCCCAGCTCCGGGGAACTCTGTGTGTCGTCGTGACCAGTTAGGAGAGGAAGAACATTTGGCACAGCTTATCATTTGAAAACACACAGGGGAGAGTGTCAACATGATCATCATGCTCATGTGACTGATGGGGCACCCAGTCTTCCAAGGGTCACCTTCTGAGAAGGAGAGGTCCTTGGCTTTCTAGGAGGGCTAGGGAGCTAAGCCCAGCCACTCAAGACAGATGTTGTGGTCCTCTCTGTGTATGAAACTGGTCCAGGGAGTGCCTAGTCTGAAGGGGGCCCAGGAAGGAGAGGCCCCCAGAAGACGCTGGGGATGGCTGGTTGTCATCAAGGCTGGGGTTCAGGAGAGCCCTGCTAGGAGGAAGCTTTTACACTGAACTTTGGCAGCCAAGTCTGAAGATCCCCAGTTGAATTATTTTTCTTCTGTCTCAAATTCTGGGTTCTCCACCTGGTCCTTCAGCAGCCCAGGGAAGGGACCCAGAACTGTTTTCTGGTATTAAGCCTCTTACCTCTGTCCTGCCCTGGCCTCCTCTCCTTTGCACGGTCTCTACTTCTCTTTCCACAGTTACTTCTAGGGTCTTCTCACCGGGGGATCTTGTCTTATAGTTCTTTTTATTTTATTTTATTTTTTTGGTGTACATAATTTATTCGCTCATATGTAATGTTAAGATCAGAAAAATAACATGAACTACTTTCATAAAATTTTTAACATTTCATAAAATTTCTAATATTGTCAAGAAATAGGCTCATTAAGAGACAAGCAAAAAAGAACATGCCAGTATTGCTATCTATTTGTAGATTAATAAATAGGCAATTATTTCACCATACACTCATCAGCATGAGCTTTGGAAAATAGCTGCTTGTGGTAAAGGCCCAACTATGCATGTCATATAGAAGGCAAGTGTTCAGTTATCGGGTCATGACCTCTGAGAATCCAATGAAAGTGACTCACCATTTCCAAAAAATGCACACAAATAAAGCCATAAAACAAATATACAATTTGAGGATGCTGATGGTGACCTGCATCTAGGTTAAGAGCCTGTGGCCCACGTGCACTTGAGAATTCCCCATATCCACACGGAGCTTTTAGGCAACAAGTGCAAAGTGAGCCCTCTGATTGGCCTATACTAATAATATATTTATTAATTTTAGAGAAAGAGGAAGGGGAAGAGAGACAGAGACAGAGAAACATTGATGTGAGAGGGAAACCTATCGGTTTCCTCCCACACGCGCCGTGATAGAGGTAGAACCTGCAACTTAGGTATGTGCCCTAACGTAGGATCAAACCCACAACCTTTTAGACATATGGGATGGTTCTCCTAACAACTGAGCCACTTGGCCAGGGCTCAGCCCCTACTTTTTGAGAATTTAATGAAAGTCATAGATTTCTTTCCCCATAAAATGCACTTTAGGATATGTGCGTTTCCTAATTCCTCTAAAACTTAGCATTAATTTTGAGACGTTTCAGAATGTTCCTAAAGCCCCATCATGAAAATTCAGCTCTGTTTTCTGATCATGACACTTAATTAACTATGAGTGTAAGCCACCCCCGCTCCCCTGATGTCCTAGTTTGGGACTCTCTTATCTCCCCCTAACACTGCTCCTGCTGGAAATCTTCTCCTGCTCCTTGGGATTCCTCACTCACTCTGTGGCTCCTCGCTACAACTCCCAGTGGTCAAGGTCATGGGTTCACAGTCCCTCTTGCCATGCCACCTGGAGATGTGGTCCACATTCCAGTGTTAAATAGGGCTCGTGGAATAAGGGTTTCTGGGTCTCTTTTTCAATACACTCAACATTTGGGTCTCCCTCACACACAGGTTAAAACACATTGAGCAGTATAATACTTGGTTGGCCCAAAGCTTGCTTATTGGATCAGAAACATAACAGAACTGGGAGAAGGGCAACTGATAAAGCCCTGTGTGAGGAAACACCAAAAAGAATGAGACAGTTTCATCTGTGAAGATGGTGGCTGAGAGAGCATACATATAACATCAAGGAAATCATGAAGGCTGTCAGTAGGTCATCCTGGGGTTTGCTTATCAAAACTGAAAATACTGAAAGTAAGGGGGCCTGCAAAAAAAGAAAAAGTGTCTTCTATGGTGTAGTGGGTAAAGGAAACATATGGGCCTCATTATCCTGAGACATTATGTAAGTCATAGACACAAAGAGGTTCAAGAAAATTTAGAAGTTACTAAAGGAAATTAAAGAAGACATAAATGAAAGGAAAGACATCCTGTGTTCATCAGTAGGAATATTTAATATTGCTAAGATGTCAGTTCTACCCAAAGCAATCTAGAGACTCGATACAATACAGAAATGAAAAAGCCTATTCTCAAATTCATATGAAGGTCAAGGGGCCCCCATACTGAAAACCATCTTGAAAAAGAAAAACAAAGTCACAGAACTTACGCTTCTCTATTTTAAAACTTCCTATCAAGCTACAGTAATCCAAAGAGTGTGATAATGCATAAGAATAGACATAAGGATTAATGGAATAGAAATAAGAGTCTGGAAATAATCTCATACATCTATGGCCAATTGATTTCATCACAGATGCGAAGTCCATTCAGTGGGGACAAACAGTCTCTTCAACAAATGGTGCTGGGACAACTGAAAAACCATGTGCAAAAGAGTGATGTTGAACCTCTACCTCAAACCATATATAAAATTAACTCAAACTGGATGCATGACTTTAATATAAAATCTAAAACCAGCTCAGGCCAGGTGGCTCAGCTGGTTGGAGCATCATCTCATACACCAAAAGGTCGTGGGTTCAATCCCTGGTCAGGGTGTGTATAGGAGGTGATAGATCAATGTTTCTCTCTTTCTTTCTCTCTCTCCCCTCACCTTTCTCTGAATCAATAAACAGATCCTCAGGTGAGGATTAAAAAAACAAAACAAAACAAAACAAAAAACTCTAAAAAACCACAACCATACAACTCTTAGAAGAAAACATAGGCCTAAATCTTTATGACCTCATATTTGACAATAGATTCTCAGATTTGACATCAAAGGCATAAACAACAAAAGAAAAAATAGATTAATTTGACATCAAAATTTAAAACTTGTACACCAAAGGATATTATCAAGAAAGTAAAAACAAAATCTATGGAATGGGAGAAAATACTTGCAAATTGTTTATCTTATATCCAGAATATATAAACTACCATTTACAACTCAACAAAAAAACAAACAACTTCATTTTAAAAACATGCAAGGGATTTAAATAGACATTTCTCTAAAAAAATACACAGCTGGTCAACAAACATAAAAAGATGTTCAAAGTTATTAGTTATTAGGGACATGCAAATCAAAACCACAATGACGTGCCACTTTACACCCATTGGGATGGCAATAATAATCATTACAAAATGGAAAATAGCAAGTGTTGGAGAAGATGTGGTGAAATGCTGTGTAAAATGGTGCAGCTGCTGCAGAAAACAGTTTGGTGGCTCTTCAAAAAGCCAAACAGAGTTACCATATGACTCAGCAATTCCACTCCTGGGTATATACCCAAAAGAATTGAAATCAGGGCCTCAAATAGGTTTTTGGATGTTAGTGCTCAGAGCAGCATTATTCACAATAGCTAAAAGATGGAAACAATTCAAGTGTCCATCAACAGATGACTAAATAAACAAAATGTAGGAATGTATACAATGGGCAATTATTCAGCCTTTAAAAGGAGTAAAGTACTGACACATGCTACAACATAGATAAACCTGGAAAACATTGTGCTCTTTGAAATGAGCCAGACAGCAAAGGACAAATATTATTGATACCACATCGATGAGGTCCCCAGAACAGGAAAATTCACAGGGACAAAAAGCAGAATGGTGGTGACCAGGGGCCAAGGGAGAGAAGTGAGGGTTTGTGTTTACTGGGGACAGAGTTTCTGTTTGAGGTGATGAAAAAGTTTTGGAAATAGAGATGGTGATTACACAATGCTGTGAATATATTTAATGCCACTGGATAGTAAACTCTTTTTTAAAAGACAGATGTAGAGAAATGTGCAGATTATACCATCATATGAGTCATGGAGAAAATGGTGGGATGAACCACTGGCCTTTGTCCCTAAAGCTTCATTCCACACCAATATGAACGTCAGTGTTCCAGACTGGACGGCCTTGTCCCAGACACAGAGGTGCCTCTGGAATTAGTGTGACTGTGTGAGGGTGAGGATTTGGTTCTGCGGGGGCCTTTCCTGAATGCCAACACATGTGGTGACTGCAGACATTCCTCGGGCAAAACGGAATGGCCTTGGTACTTCCGGCAGGTCCAGAGCTGCAGGCCGCCAGTGTTCTGTGACCATCAGAGGTCGCTCAAGTAAGGAAAGTCCTCCAGGCACCAATAGTCACGTTTTCTGAAGAATAACAACAAAGAAACTACATTCTATTAAGTTACTGGTAAGAAAGAGAAACTCTCACACACACACAAACACACACACACTAGTTGCACACACTGGCAGTGACTTTCCTCTCTGCCTGGCATGCCTGCAGGCCAGGGCTTTCCATCTGGTTTCCTGATGGCATGAACAGCCAGGCTCCCTGCGTGGACCCCATGCAGCTATAAGGCCACTCCCTGTAGTCTAGGCAGTGCCCCGGGCACGACGCCTCAGGACTCCATCACTGTAAGAAAGAGACTCAGCTAGCGCAGAAAGAATCCAGAGGGAGGTGGTGAAGGGCTCAGGGAATTTGGGAGGAGAGACTGGGCTGCTCTGGAGGGCTGGGAAACAGCCCGACCCTTTCTAATGGCAGAGACTGTCCCAGGTCCCACTGGAACCCACTGACCCTCTGCCCCTGCTTCACTCACTGCAGATGCCACAGCCAGGGGTGAGAGCCTCCCAGCCAGGGTAAGTCACTTGCCCCTCTGTGAGGGCCAAGACCAAGGAGAGAAAGGATTTTGCTTCCTAGACTCCCATGGTGGAAGGTGGCTATGGAGACTTGTCCCCCACCTGCCCAGAACACAGAGGGAGAAGCGACCCCCAGAGGGACACCAGGGGGCCAACAGGAAGCAGAAAGGATGATGGACAGCCAACACCCGGTAATATATTATATTAAATCATGCCCTTCCTGGAGAAATATGAGATCCCACAGGACTGAGAACAAGGGTCAGGACCTATACAAGGCTCTATAAATATCACCTCTCTAGGAATCTTAGGTTGTGTTTGTCCATGTAGAGTAGCTGGTGTCTGATGGAAAATTCATGGGTTTTTAACTTTGGCAGAACAGCCCACGTTCCCTCTGCTTTCCCACACACAAAAAATGATGACCCGCTCAATGCCTTGCTCTCACAGCCTTGGCAGCAGCGGCCACAGGTCCTTTTGGCTGAGGCGTGGGCATGGAGGGGCGATGCTTTCCTAGGGTAAACCCAGAGGGACACGCCTAGGCAGAGACTGTGGAAGCCTGGTGAAGTCACCTCCTTCTCCTCATGTAGCTGATCAGGACATACACCTACTCTCTTGTGACAAATGAAACATATTCCTTTTCCCAGCATCCTGCTATGGGTACCTGTGCCAGGTCAAAGGGAGGAAAGAGGCCAAGAGGGGCCCAGCTGGCAGAAGAGACATTCTAGCTGGGCGGTAAGGTATGGGGAGCAGTTCATGGTAGGGCACACTTACCCATAATAGGGCTACAGAAGCAGGGGCTGAGGTCAGTCACAGAGGGGGAGAATCCCAGAGTAGGGGGTCAGGCCAGGTGTCGATCAAGAGACAGAAAGGAAACAACCAATTCCTTGACCAGGCTCATCACCCTCAGAAACATGCCAACCCTCAGACAGTCCTGTTTAGTATGATAAAGTGGGCACAATGCTCCCCTCCCAAGTGACTGTGAGTAGAGCCAGGACTTGAAACAAGCCCCCTCAGAAGCACCAGCAAAGAACATGAATGGGGACAAGTGGGAATGTGGGATGGGGGACAGGCCCTTTCTGGAAATTAGGAATTGAAGGCTGGGCATTGCTGCCCCAGGGGTCAGGGAACACCACTTTCAGCTGCCTGAGTCTTTCCCTATGCCTTCCCATTGACTTCTGCAATGACTGACTGACAGTAACATTGAACTTTGACTCCATGTCAAAGCCAGGTTTCACCTCTGCAGAGGTGACTGGAACTCAAGGCCCGGTCACAGCTCAGTGTGTGTACATTCAGCAGGAGGGTGGCTCCCACAGTGCTGTCACAGTGCTGTCACAGGGAGGAGAGTTTGTGCATCTGGCATGGCCTCATGCTGGGATGCCACCCGCCAGGGCAGAGGGTGCCCCTGTCACCCCTTGGATCAGGGGTCAAGCTATCAGGCGTGTAGTCTAGAGTGGCACGTGCAACAGTTTGCAGAGAACATTTACGTGGTCCCAGGTACTCATGTTTTCCTTCTAGTACCAATGTTCCCTTTCTCTTGATATTTGAAATCAAAATGAGGCCCAACCAGAAGTTCCCAACATCTAAGAAAGTTCAGTTTATATTTCTTCTCTTGCCTTTTCAATCCATGATCTGAAGCAAGAGTTTGCATTAGAACACAAATGTTGATACAATAGCTGCTAACAAGGGTTCTGCACGGATCCTGACCTGGGAACATGCCAGCTTACAGAGAAGGTTCAATTACTGGTCCCATTTAACAGATGAGAAAAAGGTTTGGAAAGGGGAGGAGCCCAGCCCAGGATCACGTGGCTGAGACAGCAGCTCAGGGGTGTGAACCTTCAGTGTTGGACAAGAGCCCACCCTCTATTCCCTCAGACACAATGCTACTGCTTCCCTCCACCCCTCCACCTCATCTCTGCAGGCTCGCTAATTGGAAAGGATTTTCAAGGGAGAATGATCAATATTTCTGAGGATATACTTAACCGTCACACTCCACCCCTGCCCATAATATCTGAATTATATCCTGCTGTTCCCAAAGCTCCCCAAATTGCAACCCAGTACTCTGTTGACATTTGATAAATGATTATGGCAGCTACAGTCTTCAGGACAATCCTCAAAAGAGGGTTAGGATTAGCTCACCTGATTCTCAGTTGGGTAATTGATTGCCAAATGTTAACACCAAATACTGATTTGCTGTGTGTTTCCTGAGCAGTCCTTTTTGGAGTAGGATGGGGAGAGGGAGAAACATGTAAAAAGTTAAAGTTAAGCGAAACCCAGTGCTACATTGTCGATTTCAAGATGAGGAATAAAGAAATATCATGTGGGGAAATACTTCTGTTATTGGCTGATGTCAGGACGGGGCACGTTTAACTCCCTGGTTGACGTTGGAAAAGTGCTTGTCTATCCTCAGGTTGAGGGCACCTGCAGTGATTCGGTTGTGGTCAAGCTTGGGCTTTAACCACTAATTAAGTTAGCTCAGCTTGTTCAGAAGAGATCACCCTCTTGACCAAGTGAAGTGGATTCCACACCTCTGGTAAAAGCCCATTCTTGGCATGTCCAAGACCCTTGCCTTTGCACGCACATAGCTGGGGCTATGCCCTGTCTTGGTGCTCACCTCTTCTGAACAAGGCCAGTTTCCAAGCAACTGAACCCAAACCAGGTCAGACATAGGAATGAAAGTTTCTAAATGTTTGCAGTACTGACAAGATTAAATAATAATGATAATAATAAACATAAAAGAGCCAACCAACATCGAAAGGCCTAGGTGTGAACTATGCTAATCCTAGAAGCCAAGAGGAAGCAGGCCTTTCTTTGAGAACTAGGTGGACAGGGTGGGTGGGGATCATGAACTGAGCTCTAGGTCTCAGGGGACAGACCCTGGTTCTTGTTATCACATCTACTGTGATCTGGCATCTGGCAGTGACGTGTGCAGGGGCTCCTCTACATGTGGCTCAAGTCCCACATGCCACCTTGTTGGTCCCCAGGCCTCCTTGAGCAGGACTGGGGCATTCCCAAGCTGCTGTTGAGGGAGAGAGCCCAGCTGAATGCCACTGGGCAGACAGTGGCAGGGCCCAGCATGGCGGAAGCAGGAGGGGCAACCAGCAGCCCTGGAAGAACTGCCCACACTCTGGGTCAGATGGAGAAAGGAAGGCGTGCTTCAGAGTTCCTTGTGTATCCCATGTCACCTCATGTCACTTCTGTTAAAGCCTAAACCTGGTTGCCACCCCTCTCAGGCTGGAAGTAAAATCCACTCCAGTCCCTAGGGACTCTGGGAATGCCTGTGCACTGCCCCCCCCCCCCACGCCCCCACCCCGACCCACCCTGCTCACCCTCAATGGCAGTGCCCCTCGCCCTCCAGCCCCCTTGCAGGATCCCTGCCTGCTGGGGCCTTTATCACACCCTGCCCAGGGGCCTGGAGTAGAAAGCTCACTTTTTCCCCCTATTTGGGTACAGTTGGGATAATTTTTAATACATTTCTTTTTGCTCGTCATCAGCTTCAAATGTATTAAGATGTCCTGAGGGCAAGAGAACTGATTTAGCTCTCTGATTAGAAAAGACTGCTCTGGGCCTAATGCCTCACTCATTTTGAAATACTGACATTAACAGGAAAATCACTCAAGCTCTCTCCTTACTTCCTGTGCTTAATTAAGTGGCTCGGCAGGTGACTCAACCCTTTTATTTTTCAGAATGACATCAGACTTATTTTCCATTTTAATAGCCTGATTACTTCATTGATTTTTAAAAATCCAGTTTCACTTTCTAGTGCAACTTTTATCTGTTTTTTTTCCCCCTCTACCCCAGGAAATGCTAACTCCCATAGTGGCTAAACTCCAACTGTTACAAACGCCTCCATTTATTTTATGTCCAGGGTCCAAAATCACAATTTGAAGAAAGAACTAGAAATGTAATCCATATTTGCTAATTACCTAAATAATTTCACAAAGTGTTGGCATTTTTAATATAATTAATGATCTTGGGCCATTCCTGGGTCCTGGAGGTGGTGCTGGGGTCCCTGACAGAAGCCACATCAGATCCCTCCTGCCTGCAGGACTCTGCCCATACTGCCCCTTTCCTCTGTGAATCCGAGCAGGATGCGTCCAACCTCATAAGCTTGTTTGAAGTGGATTTAACACTTACTGGGCAGGTGCATGACATTTATTCATCTGAAAGTTCACTGTCATTGCTTTGAGGTAAATCCTGTTGTTTGAGGGGGGACAGGGGAAGTACTCATCTTAATATGCACAGTTGGACTCACCTCACAGAGAAGCAGATGCCAGTGATTCATGCGCATGGGACATTTACTGTGTGTTTCTTTATCTTTTGTTGGGGTTTTCGTGGTGCTTGGGTGAGCTGGTGCATTTCCTTTTCTGCCCAGCTGAGGGGTTTTCCTCCCTGAATCCTCACATGCTGCCCCAGTTTCCCAAAGGAATGGTCCTTTCTCGTGAGGACAGGGGCGCTCATCCCGGCCCTGAGTGTCCTGCTCGTGCCTCAGTGTTACATGGGGGAGGGGGAAGTGGCACAGACCTACACGGACTCTCCAGCAGTGGCCCCTGGTGGCACCAGCCTTCTCTCCCAACAGGAAGAGGCTGGGAAGCAAGCAGAAGGCAAAGTCTGTGCTGCCTGAGCCCCTCCCAGGCTCAGCAAAAAGCAGAGAACTCCCCAGGGCGGGGCCCCTGCTGGATTTCCATTATTGATGCTTTAAAAAACAACATCTAGCAGGAATCAAAGATATAATGCAAACACTAGGCACTCATTTAATGTTGATTTCTTCCTTGAGGAAGTTTGTTCTAAACTAATGTCCCATTTGAAGAAAAGTGTATCATGATGAAGTATGTCCAGGCTGTCCCTTCATAAAGTTCTTTCTAAGCCCTTGACTGCTACCAAAAATTGTACTAGGCACTGGGTGGGAACACACACATGAGCTGGGTCCCTGCACTGAGCTGCTGGCCATCACCCAGAGGGACACAACCTGACAAGGTCCGTTGGACAGTGGTGGGAGGGCGAGGGAGGAGCCAGTTAGGTTAGATAAGATCACTCCAAACTGCTGTGGGCTTGCACAGTTTCTACCACCAGCTGGGTCAGTTCCATGTATGGTCTTCCATACAGCCAGGTCCTCACACCCAGAGATAAGCCCAGCCCCTCACTGATGTCACACAAAGCTCAGTCTCAGAAGACATTTGTGTGTATAACAGGCATTATGAAGTGGTGTAGAGGGATGCCTGGCTCATAGAAGGTGGCCAATAAATATTCCTAAGAGGAATTGATCGAAGGGCTTCAAATGGAACATTAGACTAGGCATCTTGTTCTGAGATGTCTTCAGCCTGCCTCCCATCCCCTTCACACCACGTCACAACCCTCCCTTGTGGTGCCAGTGACCTGAGTTGACTCCTCAGAGGGTCTGTTAATCCTCAACTCTTCCCATGCGTTCAGTCAGCTCAGGCCACCTCCCTAAAGGTTCTGGGTGTGTCTGTGTGAGGTCCCCTCTGCCCCAATGCCCCAATACCCCATTACCAGGAGATGAGGAGATGGAGAAGTGGCTGGATAAGAAGGAAGTAGGGTTATCAGGACACGCGCTGCATTGACCCCGTTGCACAGGTTCTCTTCTGGCATTGATCTTCTGGTAGAGCAGGCTGACTCATGGCCGCATTCCCAGGACACCGGTGACTTGCCATCAAGGAAGCCAAAGCCAGCCTCTGCTACAGACACTGCCTCATCTGGCCTTCCCCCTCGGGGCTCTGTCTATGGGACTGCGCTGTCCTTTCTTTACTCTCTGGGTTTGTGCTTGCTACTTACTTTCTTGAAACTTTCTCAAAACTGAGCAACATATTGTTTAAAGACCATTCATAAGTAGTAAAACTTATAAAGAAAAGCAAAAGAATGGCTAACAGAAAAGCCAGGAGGGTCATTACTCTGGTGGAGGGAAGGAGGAAGACATAGGTGGGGACACTGGACTCCTGCCCGCTGCTTTACTCTTTGACGCTTGAATGTGGGTACTTAGAGACACTTTATGCTCTTCTGCGTTGAGACACATTTCACAGCATGTGTGCTGTTTCTTCACAACAAAAACCACTTTAAAGAAGCACTTGGCCAGGACCTCTTTTCCCTGGCATCTCCCCACAACCAGCCAGGCCCAGTGTGTGTCAGAGGTGAACCCACATCTGCACTGCCGCTGCCTTCCCTGCCATCCACACCACGCCAGACGCATCCCGTCCTGGTTCCCGTCACCTGTGGTCACCCGACAACATTATGGACACCCTGGTCTTCCGCTCTCCCCACCTGTTCAACACAGCATGGGAGCTATAAAAAAGAATGTGCCACTGAGAGCATTGCTTCCAAGTTTGGAACCGACTTCCATCCTGAGTTCTGTCCCAGGCTGGTGGGTCTGTCTAGAAAGGCAGGGACATGTTCCGATGTAGGACATTATTACTTGAGCACTCAACCCAAAGTTACTTTCTCAGCTCCATCTTTAATGGCGGCATAAGTGATTCTTCCTGCCCCTTCCCTGGCTCAGATTAACACTCCCTCGTGACCTGAACCCTTATTGCCCTTGTCCTCAAACTCTCGTGGCTTCCCTCCACGCCTTCAGCTCTGACTTCCTCGGACCACCTGCTCCACTGTGCTCCTCACTCAGTCACATGCTGGCCTTGCCTTCCCTTGACAGTCTGTGGAATCTTTGCAAACATCAATGCTGAGGAAGTCTCGGTAGATGCATGTCCAGCCCTCCAGCTCCACCTCCAGACAACAGGTCCAGGGTGGGGGACGGACTTTGGACCCTCTGGACCCCGATGGTGCTATTGACCCCACTGACCAGACACCACTTTCCCTTTGAAGTGCTCGTCTGTGAGGTAGACATGCCGAACCCAAACTGCCTTGTAGGCCATCAGGAGGGGCACACAAATATTTGCTTGTTGCAACAAATGCTTAGTCTGGTCTGAGGACAAACTACTGGATCAACTCTCCTATGTGTCTGCAGGTCTGTGACAGGGATCCAAACTCAGGGAGGACAGGTAGGGGCCTTCAGTCATAGTTGCTCTCCCCCACTGTCCTTACCCCTTCCTGAATGAGAAGCGGCACACTGTGAACACTCAGCTGGGCCTGATGCACGTCCAGCCCCTGCCACTTCCTAGCCATGTGCTCTTGAAGGAGTTGCTCAGCCTCTCTGAGCTTAGTTCCCTCAAGTATCCAATGGGAGTGGCATTTTCTGCTTCTCAGGATTGACAGAGGCTCAACTGAGACATGGTTACAACCCGCTAGCCCAGGACCTGGTGCTTCCTATGTGCTGGCTCTTCTCCTCCCTGCTCCCTTTCCTTCCTCCATGTTCCAGGGAGCACGTACCTCCGTAAAGGAACATTCGCAACCTCAAAAAACAGTCAGAATTGTCCAGTGTCTCCCTGGTTCCCAGGAACCACATAGTCCCCAGACCAAGATTTAATCCAGCTCCTAGCCAGTGGCCTTAGTGTCCTCTCAGGGAACTCCCCAGTCCTTAGAGGCCCTGCTGCAGGGAAGCACTTTGCCCAATATTCTGACCAGTGGCCTTTTATTTTGCAGAGGCAGAAGCAGACCATAGCGGGCAGCAGATCTGCCCAGGGCTGCCCAGCTTGTCAGCATCAGAACCCAGGATAGAGTCCACGTAGCTCAGCTTTGCCACACTGCCCTGTCCTTTGCCCCCAAATACCCCTAGAATTAGTTTTTTTATTATTTCCACTGGGCCACATATTAAGCAATGAAAGACAAGCCAGGTAAATTTCAGAACCTTAGTTAACAAACAGTCACACTGTGGAGAGAGCCTCTTAGTGAGAAAACAAAGGTATCCTGTCAACATGCTGGTCCCCACACTTACCACTTGCCCTCACCCACATAGATAGAAAGTGGACCTTGGCAACCTCACGTCGCACCAAGAAAGAGCCATAGGTTTCTTTATTGGGTCATGGTTTGGCTGGCTTGAAAGGAAAGGACAGCTTACTTTCCTTGAAGAGTCTTCAAGTAGACAGACTACGCAGAAATGACCTCCCAGAGAAAGTGCCGCAGCAAGGCGGGAAGGCTGCGGCATCCTGGCAGCAGCGGGGGGACTGGGGGGCGCTCACTCTGCTGGCTCCATTCTTGGACTGGCCACCGGCTGTTGCTGCATCACTGCCTCTGCCTTTGGGATCTGGCACATCCCCCTGGACTCTGGAACTCATCTCCTGAAAAGACCTGCACAGCCAGAGGCCACCCAGTCAAACAGGCCTCTGTGGGGAAGAGAGCCAGCTCCAGGGAAGCTGGAGACCAGGAGAATCATGTGACTTCATACTTCCGTTGCACGCTGCCTGCCCTGGGCTGTGTGGGTACTGCTTCCCCAGTGCCTGGCATCACAGCATGTGTACAGTAGGGCTGTTTTTCTTTGAGTAGCTGGCAAGTGTATGTCACTGCTGGAAGGTACTGTGGCTTGCCTGGACATTATGAGACTAAGAGAGCAACACTGAGCTCTCTGAAGTCACACAGCTCATTAGGGACTGTGCTTGAGCATTTCAGGTTGGGTTGGCCATCCAGTCAACACGTTTTTATTGAGCAAGTACTATGTGCTAGGCACTGTTGGAGCTAAGGTACAGTCAAGAATAATTATCCTGTCATTTGCCCTTTCAGAAAGTTCAGTCTATCCCAGAAGACAGACGTTGAACAGATAAGTACAAATTAATTATTACATTAGTAAGAGAAAGTGTACCAAGGCCAGAGGAGAGTTCTCCCAGGAGGTAGTGTCTAAGGTTGGGTAGCAGGGCCCTGCCAGGAAATGAGAAGAATGTCACTGGTGAAGGAACAGCTTGTGCAAAGGCCGTGAGGAGGCCCATGGGGCCAGAACAAGGGAGAGGGCCAAGTGCTAAAAGACAATGAGAGGTTTGGGGCCTGGTCACCAAGGGCCTCCTAGACCCAGAAGAAGTTTGGGTATTACATCACGTGTATCGGGACTCCCTTAAAGGGTCTGATGATGGGGTAACATGGTCTGACTTGCATTTTAAAAATGGCTCTCGGTTACTGCACTGACTGGAGAGAGGGAAGTTAGAAGATCAATAGGAAGGAGAGGGGAGTTTGCAGAGAAGGTGACAGATGGGTCCTGTCATTCAACAGATGGGTCACTGTGACAGGCTGCTGGCATCTCTGGCCTCAGTTTCCTCTGTGTGACAGGGACACTCATACCTCACAGCACTGTTGTGGGGGCAATATGTTTGCAAGGGGCCCACACCCTGCCCCCTGCCCGGCACCAAGAGAACAGAGTGTGCTTTGCCCATGCAACCCTCCCACTGCTTTAGCAGGCATCGTTAAGGACCCAGGAAACTCCGATTTAGATCGGCTTTCCCTTTAGTTTTAAGAGGGAGAGAAGTTCTTCATTTAAATGTGGTCGAGTCTACCTCTTTTGTCCTTTGGCTTGTGCTTTTTGTATCTTGCTTAAGGAGCCCTTCCTTCCCCACCATGAGGTCATAAATATATTTTTCTTATGGTTGGAAAGTTACATTTTTATATTTAGGCTTTTAATCCATCTGGAATGTATGTCTCTGTGTGAAGCCAGCTCCCTACTGCTTGGCTGAGTAAGTTTGAGAAAATCAGTTCCCTGGGTCCCCATGTCCCCACCTGACAAATGAGACGTTAGATTAAGTCATGCTGGAGGCTTCCTCCCAACCCACAGTGGAGAGCATTCGGTCCTCCTGCGGCAGCTTGAGACCAGAGCACTACTCCTGTCAGCACGAAGTCTGCGCAGAGGGGAAATCACTCCACAGATTTCCTCGAGGCAGGTTTCCCAAGGCCTACTTCCTGGCCAGAACCTTGCTTTAAATCATTACTCTTTGACCTTTGAGTTTTAACTCTGTTGCATGTATGAGACTAAGGAAGGGAGGAGACGCCTCAGCAACCAGAATTATTATTAAAACCATATATCCAACTACACTTGCCTTCTGGAAATGCCAACCTGCAGGGGGTTCAAACTTGTCTGTTAAACGCTTTCAAATTCTCGCTAAAGGAGGATCCAAGAGGTGCCCCCACTCTGAAGGTCAGTAACAACCTTCATGGAGATAGGTCTTTGGAATGAGTGGCTGATGATAAAACAACCAGCACACAAATAAACACCCAGGCTCAGTGTTCACCCTGGACTGGCCACCAGTTGCTGGCAGACTGAAGGTGGAGATCCTGTCAGGACAGTAGTAATAGCATGTGGGGTGCATGAAGGCCCCACAGTGGAGAGACAGCCTGGTGAGGAGGGGCCAGTGTTCACACGGGGTGGTACAGGTAAAAATAAAAAAGAGCCCCAGCTCATTTAAGGATGAAAGGGTGCACATGATCAAGATTCAGGCAGGAAAGGGTAAAGGGGTGGTGTCTCATGGGACTCAGGGTCAAGAAGGAGCTTAGGAGGAAGTCAGGAGAAAAAGCCTTCTATCCACTGGGTTACAGGTCCTGCCAAGGCAGAGACCATCTGGTCTCTCTGTCCCAGTGCAAAATTCCTCTGGATGGGAAATATGATTGGCTTGAGATCTGTAATTGTTCATTTTTTTTGTCCACCGGACTGGGCCACAGGGTTCCCAGATGTTTGGTCAAACATTATGCTGCACAGATGTTTCTGCAAGGGTGTTTTATTTATTTATTATTTTTGGAAAAGTTTAATATTGTTCTTCCTAATGTGCATGGGCCTCATCCAATCAGTGGAAGGTCTGAATAGAATAGAACAGCACTCGCTCCTCTTGCTTGACTGCCTTTAATTGGGACCTTGGTCTCTTCCGGCCTCCAGACTTAAGCTGAAACCTCAGGGCTTCCTGATGGCTTTTACACTGGGGATCCCACCATCAACTCTCCTGGTTCTCAGACTTCTGGATTTGGACTGGATATACCTTCAGCTCTCTTGGGTCTCCAGCTTGCCAACTGCAGTCCTTGGGACTTCTCAGTTTCCATCATCATGTGAACTGATTCCTTACAATAAATCACTGCATGTGTATGTATCTCCTATTGGCCTGTTTTTCTGGAGAAACTGACAAAATTCAAGGTCCCATGCAATTCCCAGGCAAGGGGACATCGTGAGCTGAGCAGACACCCAGAAGGTCTACAATGGCCATTTCACACCAGGAGCAGCAGGAGATCCCCTCCTCTGTGTTCTAGAAGCACGGTGACCACACATCCACATAACATGCACGTGTGCGTGTATCTCTGTGTCTGTCCAGTCTCCACACTGTACAGGGCCAGTGGCTCAGCCCTTGGACAGTACTTAAGTCTTTGTATGTTAAGACCTAGCCCAAGGCTGGCACATGGATGATGCTCAGGTGTGGCTTTTGAATTGATTGACCCTCAGATGGCAGTCAGCAGGCAGGACTGTAAGACCACCAGCCACCTTGACAAGCGGAGAGAGAAAGGGCCTGCACTTCAGGTATTTCCCTTCATCAGTACACACCATCAGCTCTCATTTTCAGGTAAATCACTATGGGATCCACAGAGCCTCCAGGCAGGCTCTGCAGTGTTGGGAGGGACTACTCATCCAGACAGGGCAAGGCTCCGGGGCAGGCCTCCTCCAAGCCTGGCATCTGGGCATGCTGATGCTCTTTCCAAATGGTTGCAAGACTTGTAGAAACCAAAGGGCCATGCCAGGACTGTGATGTTCTCTTTCATACAAGATTGACCTACAGGGTGAGTGACACGGGCCAGCCCCAGGGCAGTGCTTATCAGCTGTGGGTGGACCCAGCGAGCTGCCGGTCTCGCTCTGTCCCTGGACTGTAGCATTCACTTTGCTCCCTTGTTTTTAGAGCTCCGTGACCAGAGCCTAGAGCCCTCCTAACCACACTGGGAGGAGGCATCAGCAGGAAACAGTGCAGGACACTCAGTGCTCTTCTGTCCTGTCTGCCCCTCTGAAGGCAGCAAACGGCCCTGCTCCGGCCCCAGTGAGCCCCTCGGACCAGTGCAGTACATTTCAGGGCCTTCCCACCTTCCATTTCCTCTTAATGAAAGTTTGTCTCTTTCTACACCAATGTTGGTCCACCTTCAGTGAACGGCTGAATTGTGTCAGCTGTGGCATAGATGCATTCGCCATCTCTGATATGATGGTTCCTGATGACCTTGGACTCCATCCTCCAGAGTTTTATAGTTGTAGAACTTTAAAGCCTGAACTTTAAAGTCATCTGGTCCTCTGACTGGTGTAGCTCAGTGGAGTGAGTGCTGGTCTGTAAACTAGCAGGTCACTGGTTCGATTACCAGTCAGGGCACATGCCTGGGTTGTAGACCAGGTCCCCAGTTGGGGGCGTACAAGAGGCCACCTATAGATGTTTCTCTCACATTGATGTTTCTCTCCCTCTCTTTCTCCCTGCTTTCCCCTCTCTCTATAAATAAATAAAATCTTTTTTTAAAGTTTTAAATAAATAAATAAATAAATAAATAAATAAATAAATAAATAAAATAAAGTCATCTGGTGATGTCTGAGCTCCTCTCTTGACACAGGTATAAAGAGGAAAGCACACAGGACCAGCAGTAAGGGGTACAGGGACCCTAGGAGTGTTCCCATACCTCTTTGCTGTGGTATTTCTCCCAGTTCTGGCTAGGGTCTTCTGGGGGTTTAGGAAGGCTTCTAAGAGGAGGGGCATCCATTTGTGGTTGAGACCTTAATGGACATGTGCAGGTCTGACAGCTGCACCCACACCAACTTATAGAGCTCAGCCTTGGGACCCTTCTACTGTAAGTCACACATCAAAGGTGAAAGGCTGGCTAAGGGCTCCTGGAAACTTAAGGCCCAGTTAGGCACTGACCTAAAGGAGAAATGAGGTAAAACAAGATGTTTAGAACCAAGGGAGAGGAGGAGGTTAATCTCGTTCTGTTCTAATTGCTTTCTATATATTAACTCATTCAATCTGCGCAAATCTCATGTATTGTAGCTACTAAGTACTATCTCCCTTTTACAGATGAGAAACCAGAGCCCAGGGAGATTCCAGAAATTTGTCAAGGTGACACAGCTAGTAAGTAGTGAACCAGGACTTGAATTTAGGCCGTAGGGCAGTCTGTCTCCTCTCTTCCTGCCCTACCTGCGAAGCCTCGCAGACAGCCTGCATGGGGCCATCGGGCAGCCTATTCTCTCCTCTTTCCGTGTCTCCACCCTAGCCTCCCCGAGTCAGTTGACTCGATGGGGTGGCCTTTATCAAATGACTGTTTCACTTTTAATCTGTAATGCTGGTCCATGAAAGTTATTACTTGCCAAGGGACAAAGAGCAGCAGTGCAGATACACACATGTACATGCATGTACATATGTGATGGATAGTATGTGGTGAGGGTGCAGTTCATGTCAATGAAGAGAATTCAGTCCATGTGTTGGAGAGCAAACCCAGGCACTGGCATGTCGTTCCCATCACAGAGAGACAACACCCATGGCTGGTGCCACATTATTGGGTCTCCAGTTGAATAACAGGATTTTATCCCGAGATTAAGGCCATGGGTGCCAGCTGCATACATTTCTTGTAGGCACCACGGAACACAGAGAATAAACAGCCTTTCTCAGCCCAAGATGCAATGTGGAAAAGCCTACCCAGCTGGAAAGGGGACAAGGGTGTCGCCAGGAGCCCAGGAAACCTCTTCAAGAAAAAATAGTAACCCTCTTGACTTTTTCCCCAAACAGACAAATTTAACTTGTCAGGTGCAAGTTCAACTTGTGGACAACCCACTCACAACTGATAATCTCCATGGTAACTGCCAAGTCACGTGATGATACAGAAAGTGTAGTGTCAGAGAGAGCTGCTTCCAGACATGTTCATTCTGGTAGATTCCGCAGAGTCAGCCTGGTTATCAGGAGCGGAATTGAGGCCTCAGTTTAAGTTGTCATTGGACATTCGTAGAAAAGAATGGAGGTATTTTAGCACCTTCCCATTCCTGGGCCTGTGCCAGGATGGAGGCTCCAATATGGCACCTCCCAGCCCTCCCTCCTATTTAACCCAACTCCAAGAAACATTCTCAATGCATCTCCTACTTGAGTTTTGTACAAAGGAAAACTGTTCTCTTAAAGCCTTTAAAATATCAAAGACTGGTGAGAGAGGGAGCCAGAAACTCATTTCAGAATGACCTCAAGTCCTCTTTTTAATTAGCATTATAAATTTCTGCTTCTGTAATTCCCAACTGCTTCTCCCTGCAAAAAATGCACAGAAAGCTCTCCAAACCAGGACATTTTGTTCCTATACAGAAAAACCCTGTCCCCTTCCCAAGGTGTCTCTCTTTTGCTCAGGCTTAGTGGAGGTTAGGCATCTTGATGACAGTGGAAAGTTTGTTCATTTTCATTGACTCAAAGGATAAGATACTTCTTGCCTTCAAAAATATTTGTGACTCTCTTTGGCTAGGAGGTGACAGGGCTGCCACCCCTGTGGGTCATGAACAGCTGCTGATGGCTCCTTTCCCAGGTCCTGGGAGCTGCTCCTTTGCCATCACATTGGTCTGTGGATGTCTGGGCCCAGGACAATCCACTTATCCAAGTTGGCAGCATTTTGCATCGTCTGCCACAGGACAATTGCCCCACTGTCTTCAGGTTAATGATGTTTCTGGTTACAATGATTGCAAGCATCTCTGGGGCCCCTTTGCCCTTCATCTGAAGCAGACCAGTCCATGAATCCTTTGGGAACTGCCTCCTCTGAGTCTATCCTGCAGGGTTCATGTGCATGGGGTATCTTTATCCATGACTTCAGTCGTGACTACCTGGCTAGATGACCCTAATTCTCAAACATACTGTGTGTGAGTGTGTATGAGCTGTAGAGATGAACAAAATCACTCAAGTGTGAACCAGCAAGGGCAGCTATTAGGAGTTTGCTCTAGCAAGGGTGTCAGCCACCATCAGTTGTATCTGGCAGAGACTAAAGCAGGCAGGGTGTGCGAAGCATCCTGATGGCAAAGGGACAGCTCCAGGTGGCCCTAACAGGAGGCCGTGGCCTGGGGAATCCGTATGTTGCCTCTCTAGAAACCAGGCACCTTGTGTGATTGGTAAGGGTGCACATTTGGCTTTCTATGGTTGCTCCTATTTGGAAGTGGGGGGCAAAAAACAGGGCAGCTGTCAGTTATTGACCAAGTCCTGTCCATTGGGGACTGAGAGCTATAGGGTTATGGCTGGCCTTCCTGAGCTGGCTGCCACAGACTGTGGTCCAAGTTCCATCTCTGGACAAAAATGTCTTCTCCCAGAACTTGCTTGAAATTAATAAGAAGTTGAAACACGTGGGGGTGGGAAAGGCAAGCATCCTTTTAGGCAAACAGCCTCGTGGAGATGAGAATTCAGCGCGCTGTGAGAGAACAGGGTCCTCGGGTTCTACGCTGACTGCTCCCCAGCCCATCTGAAGGGCTTGCTGGCCTTGCTCAGGTATTGGTGGGAACTTAGTCATATGCTGAGTCCAACTTCAAGGACCGACCCGGTGGGCTGGAATGGGAGCTATGGAACAGGCCAAATTAGCCTCCCAGTGTGTGCACTCAGCTTTTCTTACCTCTCCACCATCCCACACACTGGGCCTCCTCCAGTGTCTCATCCTCAGACTTACTGCATTTTACCCAGGGAGGGCATTGTCAGGAAGGCAGACAAGGTTAATCTGCTTTTAACCAGGAGACAAAGCTCAAAGACAAGGACTAAGTCCTGGGTGACGGCATGTCAGACACTTGCTGCAGGTGGTGGCTCTGAAGCACCATAGGCCAGATGGCAGCCCCCTCCACCCACACACCGTCTCCAGATGCGCTGCTTGTTTGGACATGCCTTCAAGCAGGAAAGTGATTCTAGATCTTCTAGAGGTCACAGATGAAAGCCTAGGGGCCACATTCAGTCTGGATGTGTGTTTTACTTGGCACAGATGAATTTTAAGTCTTTTAATGAGTTGTCAAGATTTAAGAATGAGGAGCTAGCCTTTCACATAAAAAAAAAGTGTTTTCCAACCTCTCTTGGAAAATGAAATGACAGGCAATGCTGGGTTGTCTTCCCACAGAGGCTGCTCAGCAGAAGAGCAGCGCCCTGTGAGAAGGGGCATGCATTCCCTTCTCCTCCACAGACACTGTCGCCTGCTGTTTTCTCTTGTTCATCATTGTCACAGACTAAATGTTTGGGTCCCCTCCAATTCATATGTTGAAATCCTAACCCTCGGGGGATGGTATTGGGAGGTGGGGCCTTTGAGACGTGAGTGGGTGATGAGGGTGGAGCCCCATGAATGGGATTAGCGCCCTGATAAGAGAGACCCCAGAGAGTCCTCCTATCCTTTCTCCCACATGAGGACATAGCAAGAAGATGGCAGCCTGTGATCCAGAAGACGGCTCCCACCAGAACCACGCAGGGAACTTGATCTGCCACCTCCACAACAGTGAGAGGTAAAGTTATGATGTTTGTGAGCCATCCTGTCTGTGGCACTTTGTTACAACAGCTTGAACTGACCACTAGAGTCAGGAACATGACCCAGTAGGTGTTGGACCCCGACAGCTTATGGATATCCGGGAAGAGTCCTTTATTCCTTTCCCCAAAAATTGTTTCTGGTGCTGGAAGGTTGCCTTAGAGGGTTCTGGGCACAGAAGAGCCATGTGGTGGGCACAGGGTGACCTCACACCTCTGACCCGGCCCCCTTTGGATTGAGGTGATGAGTATATTTCCTCTGTCCTGGTCCCTTTCCCTCTTCCAAGGGGAAAACCTTCTCTCACCTCAGAAATAAAGAAGACTGCCGCAAACAGAAGGGGTCAGAGTCAGCACAGTCTGAGAGGCTAGATGTGAGAACTTTGGTGCCTGGTACACACTGGACTGAGCAGGGGACTGGGGTCTGATCAGCTATGGGACTCTACCTGCAGAGCCTCACTTTCCTCATCTATCAAATGGGACAAGGCTCCTAGCCCCCAAGTTTACAAGGCTTCTCTTGGCCTATGTAAAATGTGGTTATTAGGGAACATGGTTAACTGTCAGTTGTATCCATCTGCTTGGGCCGTGACAATAAATAAAACCAAAACTCAGCATCTGCACCAGCCTAGGTTTCTCTCTTGCATATGCTACAGGTCCATCTTAGAAGTGCAAGGTTCTACTCAGTGTCACTCCCTCAGGGGTGCAAGGTGATGGAACTGTCCCCAGGAGTGTCGTCCGTGTCTGTGAGGGGGTGGGGGGACGGAGGTGGCGTGTCAAACCCTAGGCTCGAAGGCCTCTTCCCAGAAGAGACATCCATTACTTCAACTCCCATTGTATTGGCCCCAATAAGTCTCAAGTCACCTATAACTTCAGAAAATGATCCCAAGGGTCACCCTACATCATCACAGCACAGCTGGCTCCCCAGCTGTGACATCCTGTCCCACTGATCACATCCAAGAAGACCTCCCAGAGAAGTTTGCTCTAAGACATAGAAGAATATGTCCCTTCTCAAATTTTAGGTCTAACAATGAAATAATAATACCATATCTCAATAAAAAGATGCCTGAGATAAGATGCCTCCTTTGCTTCAGCATATGAAACCAGCTTTTTCACACCCGGCCAAGCCTTCTGGGCCTGTTTAGTTTGCTGACACCACACCACACATAAGCATTTGCCCAGCAGCACTGCCATGTGAAGTGGGTGAGGCTGAGCTCTATCCAACTTAGGGTTCTCCTTAAATTAAAAATAATTCCTTGAGAATGTTAAATATATACAGAATGCTATTGGATACATCCTCCAAGGTCTCACAAGGGTTTGCTTCTTTTCACCATGGTATAAGCACCGCTTTGGGGGGTGATGTGTAGGTTCTTGGGACATGACAGGGAACTCTGGGAAAGTGTAACTTCCACCACAGCCCAGTTGGAGAGAATGTGCCAATGGACAGGGAGGACCCCTCTGATATCCCTCTCTCTGATACAACACAGCATCATCCCGAGCGCCATCTAGGAAGTCCAGCCAAGAAGACTGCACCTTAAAAAGAAACAAGAACACACCCTGATCCCCATTGTGCCTGGCCCATTGGGACATGTTGCAATAAAAAGAAAGGAAAAACAATTTTGGAAATGCCCTCTCGGGTGGCACAGGTGTTACCAGTCCAAAACCTGTGTGCTCAACATTTTGAAAGGCCAAAGCTCAAAACATCAGGGTTTGGAGTACGGAAAGGTTTACTGATCAAGAAGGTGCCAACAGAGAAGATGGGAGACCTAGTAGTACCTCAAATCCATCTTAAGAAAGTACAGAATTTGGGCTTCTTTTACATCAAGGGAAGGGGAAATGGGAGTGGGGAGAGGTAACTGACTGCCAGATACCTGGGCGCCAGCATGGGTCTGAGGAAGAGCAAGAAGTCTCTGAATCTCTTTGTTCTCAGTCCATTGACCCAGTTGATCTGAGTTTGGTCCGGAGGCTCCTGCAAATTTTTGATAAACAATTATTATTTTTGTATGCATTTTCTCCATCACTGCAAGGGAGGAACTTTTGGGCAGGGGCTGTTTTTGGAAAAACTCAAGCTGCAAGCAGACTTCCTCTAGTGATCAGCAGGTCTATATGCAAGAATGCAGCAGGCTTGAACATGATGGGGTCAGAGACCAAGCATTCCACTCTGTTGCACAGGGACCCTGTACTGTTGCTGGGTGCTCTTCCTGTCTTAGGCCCTGTTCTCAGCACTTTATGAGCATTATTATTTATCTCCACAATAGCCCTATTAGGTAACTACTACTATTACTATTTCTGTTTTATAGATAATGGTTATGTAGTAGTCTGAAACATACTAAACACTGCCAAGAACTGCATGGACTCCAAATTAGTCCTGCTTTGGGCTTTATATACCCCCCACCCCTGCCCCTCCACCCTTGCTTTCTAGGGGGCAGTCACCACCTCCCCCTTTCTCCCGAGAGGAGTTGCAGTGCCCCCTCCATTCTAATCTGTGGCAGGCCCTGCTGGGAGGGCTGGAGGGGGCTCAGCAGGGATGCACATCTCTGCCCCTCCTCCCCTCCTCTCATAAAATCAGTTAAGGAGGCCAAAACTGCACAGACCTAGTCATGGGAACACTGAGACTCAAACCAAGCTGGCCAAGCTTTGAGCCACTAAACCACACTGCCTCCTATTATAATATGATTACATTATAACCCAAATCTGAAAGACCACCCACGGCTTTCTTTATTGGATCCTTCCAATAAACTGGTCATGCTGGTAACACAATTCCCTAAGGAAATAGAAAATGACTATTCTAAAATAAATCTGAAGGGCACACCCACCACAAAGTGGTGGCATATTATGCAAATACAACCAGGGCCTTCTCACCAGCCAGTCTTCACTCAGGGCAGAGAACCCAGGACTCAGCCACCAAGCGGGGTGGTGTGTGTGGCTCAAGGTTGGGAGAGGCAGGAGGTGCCAGCTGGCAGCGGGAGGCAAGTAGGGCGAAGAAAGAAAAGGGGTTTAAAGGCTTAGCCAGAGAATTCTGACAGCATTGAAGGAAGCAGGGAGCCTCTGGTGTCTGTGGGCAGTGGACAGGGCTGGAGGCCACACTGGGGGGGGGGGGGCTCATTTGCATAACAACACCTGGTATTTGTGCATCAACAGCAGGCCTCCTAACTGAGCCTGAAGTCCTAGAAAAAACACTCACCTCCTTGGGCACTGTTTCCAAAGGAAAGAAATGTGTAGTTTCACAAATACAGTCACAGAAAATGCTAGAACCCCATACTCCGTTTAAGTACTTCAAGGTCCCCCTTGACACTGGAGCTTCCCAGAAGCTGGCCTAGGGGAGCACCTTGTTGACCTTCTCTCACAGATAAATGAGGGTGATAGCAGGGTCAGAAAGAGGGACCATTATTGTAATATTTTATCACAATCTCAGAGTGGTCCAGAGATCACCTTGGGGAACACTTTTACCTGAGCCTTCTCACTTAGAATGACCAGCACAGCCTGCCAGGCTGCACTATTGACCCTGCTTTGCAGGTGGAGGGCTGACTGAAAAAGATGAGCCCCAACCTGATAGAGGAATTCACCTTTGTCACAGGGCCTGTGTCCCTCAGGCTGGCGGCCACCATTGCAGGCTTATCCCCCCGTTCTGGATGGAATGCCTTTGATTAGTGTTGCTGGGGGGCTGGGGGAAAGGAGGCCAACACCGCATTGCCCTGAAAGGGGGCACAGAAGAAACTGGGGGAGAGGAAGTAGAGGGGAAGGTGGAGTCCCTGCGCAGGCACTGAGATGGCGGGGCTTGGTCAGGACTGGAGCCCTGTTACCACTGGCTTAGCAAAAGACACTTGCATGGCCCCAGGGGTCTTCCAGAAGCTTCCTTGCCACAGTGGGCAGGTAGAGCCCCACTGCGGTCTCTGGGCCCAAATGCCAACCTCCGGTAAACTGTTCCCCAGAGCCAGTTTTAGAAAACCGTAAACTGGGAGAGACATTTCTCCCAGCAACCTGAATATTGGGTTTACCTTCTAAAATTTATAAACATTTTCAAAACTTTTAAAATCATATTGTGTTAATACATTAAACTTTTATTTTAAAAATAAAGTTAGTGGACTTGGCCAAAATTACACCATATGGGCAGATCACCAGGAGCCGTGAGGCAGCAGCGAAGGTGGAGGTGAGGTGAGGTCTGACTCTCAAACCAAGAGGCAGCCAACAATTCCATATCTTTCCATCATCACATGTTTTCATGTTACCTCGTGCCACTTTCTAAACACAGGGATACAGACAGGATCCTCTCCATTTTGCAAGAAATAAGAACACTGTAGCCCAGAGAGGCAAAGGGACTCACTCAAGGTGCCCAAGAGGGAGGAGCAGAGGGAGGAAGTCTCACAGGTCTTCTGACCTCATTATCATTTTGCCACATGGAGCCCTCAGGCGACAGTAGTCCTCCTTCTAGAATGTTTTTATGGGAGAAAAAAATGTTGTGTCCCATGCCATTTCAAGGGGCTTGGCCTTACATTCAAGGTGAAATGACCTGCTTGCTCTGTTTTGACCCAGAAGAAAAGAGTGTTCTTTCTACTCCCACATCAGGATCTGAGTAGCATCTAGACCTGTAGTTACCTCCTCATGACCAGTGAGTGGATTTTCCAGTTTATGCATTTTTCTGAAGCAATTAGAGCTCTTTGCTTTTCATGGCAATGCAGGTTTTAAAATCCTCAGGGGGACTTAAACATCCTCAGGGAGAAGATATCAAGAGAGGGAGAAGGGGGCAGCATTGACTTGTCCCCAAATGGAGAGAGGGACGCAGTATCCAATATTCACAGAGTGTTCACACAAGAAACTTAAACCCACGGCCTGGAGAGACTTGAAGGTAAAATCTTGGAGGGTGACAGAGAGCAATGAGGAACCCTTGCAGTCTAAGGGCCAAAGTTTTAAAGTCCTGGGTGAGATCAGGTGTGTTTTCTGCCATGTTTTTCCACTGCAGAAAACGGCGTAACTTTTTCTATGGGATGTGTCTCTCTTTGGGAGCCTGGCCTATGAAAAGTCTCATAGAAAGCAGTCACTTTCAGAAATGTCAGAAAAGCAGGGCAGGCAAAGACCTCACCCTCTGCAGAGCAGACTTGATAAGCCAGAGGAGGAACTTCTGACATTAATCTTTGGTAAAATGCTCACATGAGTTAGCAAATAGCAGCTGGAGATAAAGTAGAACTTTGTTCAAAGTTCAGCCTCTGAACTGACTCGGTTACCCTTCACCCCCAAAATTTGTGGGGTGGGGAGACCCCAAAGCCAGCCGCAAAGGAAAGTCTGTGTCGGAGTCAAGGGAGTCTTGGCGTTTTCAGGTTGCCTTGTGAAATTTTCAGAGCACAGGAAAGGGACATAGATGGGACCTTCCAGTCTGCCTGTTGAGGGTCATTAAGAGCTGTGCTGGGCAATTGGCTATTCTCTGAAGTAAGACTAAAGTTTAAAAGGAAACAGCACATTGTGTTTATGACCTTGGAGTCAATGGCAAGGCCTCAAGCAAGCCCCAAATCACAAAGGCAAACAGAGAAAGAGGGATATCAGCCTTCATCCTGTGACACTTTTGGTTCAAAATCAGAAATCACTAGAAACTGAGATAAAAGACAAGCAACAGAGCAGGAGAAGATATTTGTCACATACTATACACACACATATGTACAGAAGCAGTTATACATTTACATAAATTCTGGATTATTATCCAGGCTCTATCAAGAACTCTAATCAACCTGAATTTTTCTCTTTTTTCCATTTACCCATTATTTGTTCTTTAACAAAGAGTTGTGTGCATTTTCCAAGTACCAGGTGCTGTGCTGGTTTCCAGGTGACAACGGCCACTCTGTTCCTTACCTCAGGGCTCAGCAGAGGAGAGAGTGCCAGGCAAGGATGTGAAGGGCACTGAAGAGATGGCACTGGGGGCCTTTCTGGAGTGGGTGCCAGAGCGGCTGACGGTTCTGTGCTGTGTGGGCCTAGAGATCCCAGCAAAGGCAGACTGATCCCTGACCAACCCAGGTAACTTCAAAGACCTCAGGGCTTCTTTGGAAGAAAATGAACCTTCTCTGAGCTCCTGCTGTGTGCTGGGGTCACACAGGGATGTCCCATAGATGTTATTTCACTTATATTGGATGCATCTACTCAAACAGTGTGATGCTCATTATTGATATCGGGACAGCATTTCCCTTCCATGGTGGACACGTGGTGTCTTGCTCTCGGGCCCAATGATGTGGAGCTAGAGAGCCATAGGCCAGACTCAGTGACTGAGGAGGGATTCCCCTTTTCTCTTTTGCTTGAACAGATTTGGAATTTGCTCTGCTTCTCAGAAGTGTGTACCCACATGCCACACTTGTGGTAATTATTATTCCTTTAAAAAATCTGCAGCCCTTGACCTGATTGGTGTGGCTCAGTGGGTTGGGCATCATCCTGTAAACCAAATGGTTGCCGGTTCAATTCCTGGTCAGGGCACATGCCTGGTTTGTGGGCCAGGTGTCCAGCTGGGGGCATGCAAAAGGTAAATGACCACTACTTCTCTCCCTCTCTTTCTCTCTCCCTTCCCCTCTCTTTAAAAAATAAACAAACAAACAAATAAATAAATAAATAAACTTCTAAAAAATTCTGTGGCCCTTGCCCTGGCTAGTGTGGCTCAGCAGGTTGGAGCATCATCCCATGAACCTAAAGGTCGGGGGTTTGACTCCCAGTCAAAGCACATACCTGGGTTGCAGGTTTGGTCCTTGGTTGGGGTACAAAGGAGAGGCAGCGCTTGCAAGAGGCAACCAATTGATGTTTCTCTCTCACATGGATGTTTCTTTCCCTCTCTTTCCCTCTCTCTGAAATCAAGAAGCATGACCTTGGGTGAGGATAAAATTATTTTTTAATCTGCAGCCCATAATAAGCCTTCAGTTTACAGTATGGGTTACATCGCTTTGGGCCAGCAGCAGTGGCGGCAGAACAGCCCCCACTGCATTCCAGCCCACTGCCCTGTCCCTTGAGGGCCCCACTGGAGACACACCTTATGTGTTTCATAATAGAGTGCATACTACTGGAGATCTTTTCTAAAGGAACCTGCATGAGAAAGCAGTCGTGTCCGTCCCTGAAGCTTGGAGCAGGATGTGCAGGCCAGGGAGCAGTGGCATACTTTCCAGAGCAGAGGCCACCAGGGCCACTGGTTTCAGCAGTCCCCAGGAGTAAGCTCATCTACCCCTTCAAAAAAAAAATTTTTTTTTTAATAATCACATTCAAAATCCACTTTGGGCCTCTCCATATCACCAAAATGTGGAAATGTGTGGATCTTTGCCTCTCCTTTCTTAAAGGAAGCAGGCTCCTGAGCACGGTCTCGCCGAGGGTGCTCAGTACTTGTGCACTGTCTCAACTGAACCAGGTGCCTCGCCTGTTCTCTGGAGCCTGGTGACTTTTGATTGATCCTCTAGTCTGCATTTCTGTCCCTCAGCTCCCTGCCACAGAGAGTATCACTTTAGTTTCCCAGTCTTTTCCTGAGGTCATTTAGCTCTGGATTTTAACCTAATCACCTCCACCCACCACTCCACTGCACTGTGAGTTGCCCTCATGCTCCACAGTCGTTCCCCTCCTTGATCTTGAAATGCCACGTTTTTGGTTCTCAGTAATCCAAGACTTTCCATACGGTGGTAGCACGGATGCGGTTAGAACCCATCATCCTCCTCAATCACCCAACATTCCCGATCCTGCCCCTGCCCCTCTCCAACCATGGATCTTCCCTCAGGGCACCCTCAGAAACACAATGTGCACCGCTTACACTGTCTTGTGCCAAATGAGGGGTCTGGGCCAGGATGCACTGAGAGAGAGGGTCCAAGCTTTCAAGGAGAAAAGACTCAAGAGTGTGGGAGACCAAAGGTTTTCAGAAGAGCAGGATTCCTTTAGAGCCTGACAGAAACGAAATTTAGAGAAGGAAGAGGCTGAGAGGGTGTGTTCTGAGCAGGGCAGAGGGCCAGCCCCACCTGCAGAGGACAGACAGCACTACGATGCTTAGAGTGGAAGGTGGGTGTGGGTTTTGGCAGGTCAGGGGTAAGAAAAAGCTCAGAAGAGAACAGGAGGGGGAGCTGCAGTTTGTGGGGGCTGAGCTGAGAGGCTCAAACCTTCCCAAGGAAGCAATGGTGCCTATGAAGGTTTTGAGGAAGAATCCCTTTCACTATAATTTGTGACTGTTTTTTCTTCCATCTTTGGGAATAAAATTTTCAGTCAACTGCTCTTCTTCCAAAAGGTTTGTTATAGTCTGTAAGCATGCGGATCACACTCCTTTTCCTGGCCTTAGTTTCTCAACCCCACTGATGCTGGGCAGCACCTGGGGAGGCCAAAGGGAGGCCTCAATCTGGTCCAGGTCCTTGTCACCAAACAAGAAAAAATTCAAGAACATGACAGAAAGATAAGCAAAGCCCAATAAATTAACTAAAGTGATAGTATGTATTTAAGAAGTGAAAGTGGGTGACCTCAGAGAATGAGAAGCACCAATGGAGTCTGAGTGGAAGGTTTTTATTAATCATAGGCAAGAGGAGGGGACAGAGTGATCCTCTGCTTCTGATACTGGTGGGGTGACTGCCGACGTGGGTCACCCTTGTTTCTCCTCTCCAGATAGCAATTTCTTTTCGGTCCTCCCAGTTGGGAGGAAATTGGGAAATAGGAAGCGGGGGAAGAGGTGGTCAGTAACGGGCAGTGATGTTCCAGACAAGACAGAGAAGGGGAGGAGTAGAGCTTGAGGTCTTTGTTCCCTGTTCTAACTTTCCTACTTCATAAACCCCTATCCCCGCTGAGAGATTTCAATCCCATAATCATATGGGAAGTTGAAGAGCTGGTGGTCAGTCTTCTGTAGCTGCTTTAGGCTGAGATAGGATATAAACCCCACCCAGCCTGGGATCAAAAGTCTCTTCCTGCCTGAACGAAGGGCCTGAGCTCTATATTCCCTGGATGTTGAAGTATGAACTAGGATCCTTGGAGTGTCATCATCTTTACATGAAATTGTTGTAACCTAGAAGATACAAACTTAACAAGAAGATTTTAAAAGCATGGACCAAATTAATAAAAGAAAAAGTTATTAATGGGCCAAGGAGTGAAAAGTGCCAGGTGGGAGAAGGGAGAACCTGTTGCACCTTTCTTAGACTGATGGTGCCTTTGTTTCTGGACTTCTGGGTCAAAGTATATGTCAGAGGTTAGGAAGCACCTCCCATATAACGTCTCTAAAGGGCTTAGTTCTAAGCTTGATTTGTGAGCTCCTCTGTATCTTAGGCACCCTGTGGGCAGGAACCGGAGCTGTCTCCCTGAGTCTCCTGGCATAATTTTGCTAAGATTTTCCTTAAGGTATGATTAACCCTTTTTACCTCTTCTGAAGACTGAGACCTCCATGAAATATATAAATGTTAGTTAATGTCTAGGGCTTGGGCTATTCGTTAGGTAATTCTGGCC
Source organism: Furipterus horrens (assembly GCF_987537825.1). Taxonomy (NCBI): domain Eukaryota; kingdom Metazoa; phylum Chordata; class Mammalia; order Chiroptera; family Furipteridae; genus Furipterus; species Furipterus horrens. Next base: position 70,457,598 of record NW_028327176.1, read on the forward strand.
ATGAAGGAAGCATCATTGTCACTTTGGAGGCTTTGAGGCAGTCCTAACCTCGGGATGATCTCCTCAAGGAGGGCTTATCATTAGGTAGAAGGTGCTGGAGGGGGTGTCCCAGGGGACTCTTGAGACAGGGAGGGGCCTGGACCTTGAACTTTTTTTCTTTTTTTTAAAGGATTATTTATTGGGTATGATGGAGGAGCTGACAGAAAGAAATTGTCTGGGATGTCAGTATTCCCTGGGAAGGGCTAGAGAAAGGGGAATGGGCACAGCAGATCTTACATGAACCTCTTTTCTCTGGGTTTGGGCTTAGAAATCCACATAAGGAATTTCTGTCCATATTTCCTGGTATTTGTAGAAGAGATCCAATTGAAGGATAGTATTGTCTTATAATTTAAGGTCTAATTTTCAGGCCATGTTTTCCCATTCCCTAATTCATATTGAACCATCCTGAATAGTAGGAGAAAATGAGGTTTGTTTATTTTTTTTTAAACCATTTAATTTGAAGTCCTTCCAGTTGGCTAGAATGCAGCCTAGTGGAGTTTTCCATAATGCCTGGAGAAAGAAAACTAGTGCACTAGTGAGGGCTAGACCTCCTGACTAGCCCTCCCATTAGCGGGTGGACTGAAAATCTGCCAGCTCATTGAAGGTGAGCTGAGAGGGTCTGAATTTAGGGGGCCAGGTGTCCCCTGCACCCATAAGTTTGGCCAACCTGTCCTGGGCTTCCCAGGGTGGACTGATGTGGTCCCTCCTATCATGGGCCCATGGCTTCCTACCTGGTGGGGATTTGTTTACCGAAGCAGGCATAGCAAGGCCAGTAGGGGAAGGAAGCTCTTCAGAGGGAGCAGGTCCATGATGTCCTGGGTGCTGCCCCCTCTTTTGGGGCCCACAGGCCATAGCCAATTATTAAGTCTGGGGTATCAGAGGAAAGGGACAATAGAATAGCCTATAAGAGTTCCAATTTGCACTTGAACCAGGTAAAAGTGAGGTGCATGGTAATTTGGAAGGAAGTGCCAATGTCTGGTCCCCAGAACAAAGGGAAAGGAATAAAATAAATGGTGTGTTTATGAAAAGCAGAAGCAAAACAAGGCAAATACATATGGGCAAACTTACCAGCAACTGCAGGCCGAAAACCTACTCTTCTGGGGTACAGGTGGGAGACTCTAGGTCTATAGACGGGGGCGCTTAAGAGAGAGTCTGAGAGAGAGAGGCCAAGCTGGGAGTGGAGGAGAGAAATAAGGGTTCTTGGAGACAAGATCAGGGAGGGAGCCACAAATTGCAGCCACTCACCACACCCCGGTTGCAAGCATGGCAGAGTGCAGCCATGAAAGGAAGAGACCCCAGAAAGTCTGGGGCGCCCTGGGTGACTTGGGTTGTTAGTTCCCATAGCTCAATAGCTTAGCCTCCTGGTAAGTAAGTCCTTGCTTGGCCACTCAGAAACAATGGGACACAGCGGTGTCCACCTCACAGACACAGCCGGAAACCCTTTTGTTTTCCATACTTAACTCAAATTAAGCTAAGGGGAACATCCTGAGATCTCTTTCAGAAGCAGGTTTTTTTTTTTTTTCCTTTGAATCTTTTGGGCAGGAACGGGGTGGGGGGGGGAGGATCGGAGGTTTGTTTTTATTATTATTATTATTATTCTTTTGTTTCCTAATAAACAGCTTAAAATCAATATCCAAAAAGCAGTTTCAAGGTGGCAGAACTTTGGTCCTTTCTGTCCTGCATTTTAAATAATAAAGTTTTACATTCCAGAAGAGAAGTTGGTGAGCTATTCTATATTTTATTGACTCAATTATTCAGTCCTGAAATTAAGTCAGTTTAGTTAAATTGTTGAGTTTCATTTTAGGAGGCAGTAATGCAGGATGGGCTCCCAAAATGAGAACTATATTGTGTAAAGAAGCCATCAGGTATTTAATAAGAGCTATGCCTATGAAAACAGGAGAAAAAAAACAAAGGTTAATGATCAGAGTAAATAAACTATAAACTAGTTTCTGATTCTGTAAGCTTGTCAGAAGGGAAGACTTCTAGATGTAAGGCTCAAAGTTTTTTTTTCTGGAACGACAATCCAGTGACTGTCCGATTGATCCTCCTTGTCTGCAGTTTGTCTCTGATGATGTCATCAGGTGTTCAGGTAGTTCTACATGGTTTACACAGTATCAGTCACTGAGATTATTTAAGCTGTTGTAATGATTTCTCAAGTTTATATCAAGTCTTTTGGTTGCAATTTGCAATTGCAAAGCTCAGAGAAAAAGTTTTAGTTCTCAATAATTCCAAGTCGAAGAATGGGAGAAAAATAAAACATTAATTTGGAGGGTTGTAGCCAAATATTTAAGGAAAATAGAAAAATTCAGGACTCAGTTCAGTTTATAGGTAAAAAAATTAAACTTTAAGCCCTGGCTGCTGTGGCTCAGTGGATTGAGCGTCAGCCTGTGAGCCAAGTGTCGCTGGTTCGATTCCCAGTCAGGGCACATTACTAGGTTGCACATCAGGTCCTCAGTTGGGGGCGTGAGTGAGAGGCAACCACACAGTGATGTTTTTCTCCCTCTCTTTCTCCTTTCCCCTCTCTCTAAAAATAAAATAAAATAAACAAATAAATAATTATTTTAAAAAATTAAACTTTAAAGACAATTAACTGGAGTCTAATATCCACAATTGCGTATTACAGATTCTATTGAAACACAATTTCTCATTTCTCTGCCTAAAATCACCCTCATTTTTATCAAATGCAGATAAATTAAGATTATTTATTGCATTAAGTGCAGTTTCAATTTGGCCTGATTATTTGCATAAACACAAAAAGCATAGCAATTGATCACATAGACTCTCTTAAATCAACCTTTCTGGAATCTCCAGATTGAACTTTAATTAGTTTCTTGGGGCAAAGAAGTCAAGCCACATAGTTGCCATCAGGCTTTGCCTGCAATATTCATAGCTTTGGGTAAATTCCTCAAGCTCTCAAGCACACCCACAATATCTTAAGGTTTTCTCTTTGCCATCCCCCAGGAAAACAACTTTCATCTTTTACCTGGAAAGACTGCCACAAATGAACCATGTAAATTAGAAGGCACCAGACTGTTTTTCCAAGGGGCTTTCATAGGCTTCCAAAGTCAATCTTAATTTCTTAAAGCTTTCTGGTGACATGCAGAGTCTCTGCATGTCTCTCTCAAACATTACATTCCAGTCTAAGTCTTGGTTAATAAAACCAGTTTTTGATTGTGTCCTGTTATAAAAAGAAAAGACTTTTATTGAATTCATGCAAATGAACATATTGCCATACAAATAATAATACTTATTAATTAAAGGTTTCCAAATTCTGGAGGAATAAAGAGAAAAAAAGTCAATGCTTTAATATTGCTGATAAAGATATAATTTCCCAAATTGCTTTAAGAAAAAAATTATTCTTATATCTGGAAAACAAAAAGATTAAATATTAGCAATATTTTCAACAAAAAGTTATAAAAATTATAACTATCTTCAGTTCATTCAGTCCCATAATCAATTTTTGTTTATTCTGATTACTTGCCAGTATTTCCATGAATCTAATTATTCTTAAGAGTTCTATTAATCTTCACCCAGTTTAAAGGTATGATCTGAAAATTTATTTTTAGAAATACATAATTTAGAATAAATCAGTGCTTTCCATGGACCTTTGTGAAGATGTAACATATTTGTAAATGCATCAGAGTGAAATAATGACTGTCTCTAAATTGCAAAAAAAACAAACCAAAAACCTCTTTAAAATGACATGGTTATAGATCTGATTATAATGCAATTGGCAAAGGAATTTGTTTTTCAGGAAGAACATTTTAAGATAAAAATTATAATTACAAATGAAAATATATCAGAACTTTGTAGACTCGGTGATTTTTATGTAATTTCTAGAATGTCCATTTAAATAATAAAAATGTGTATACAAATAAAATAGTTATTATTTATTTGATAAAGCTTCCCATGTACTTGAAACATGTCAAATAGGCCTGATTAGTTTAAAATTTCTCTTTTATAGAGAGAACAAACCCTTGAGGCATTACAGGGACCCACTGAAATAACTCAAAGCCATTTCTAAGGTAAGAAAATATCTCTTGAAATTTAAACCCTGGGAAGGTTGTCAAACATATTTGACCAAAAGATCACATATCATTATGAAACAATACTGAATTATTTATTTACCCAAAGTGGCAATAAAAGGTATCAAACATAAATGAAAGCTAGAAAAATTTTAGTTCTTAGAATTATGAAGATGGGTTTTTTAAAAGTAAGCAAGTACCTGATTAACACAATGTGACACATAACTATTTTAATAAAATATAGAATCTTTGGTTTTTGGGTAGATACAGGAAAAAATCCCCCCCCCCCCCCCCCCCCCCCGGTAACAGATTGAAAAAGAATCAAACCGGTTCTGTATTAGCTTAGATTCATTTATTTAATTCTATTTTAATATTATTTAACTTAACTATGTAAAATTTTTTTCCAAGATTTTTCTTTACAAACCTACAACTTTTCTAATTCCTTTTAGTTCGCCTCTTTTTAATTCATTTCGAAATAACCAACTTTAGAACAACCCACTTTTCCATCTTTTTTAAATATATTTTCATATCTTATACCTTCAGTAACCAAAACGATGCAATTTCTTTCTAACCTAAGTAGAATTCTTAGCTCTCAGAAGCCTTAATTTCTAGTTCTTGCCAGTGGATCTTTCACGAGATTGCAAGAAAGGCATTCCGGGAGACCCACGTATGGGATGCTGAGGCTTCATGGTAAGATTCATTGTAGAAGCAAAATCAAAGGACTGCCCCTGGGTTCCCAGCATCCCATCTCTATCTGTCCTGCTATGGGAAACGTCCAACCTTGCCTTCATCAGGCCAAGAAAACGGGTCAGTGTTCAGAGATTCTGTGCCATGCCAAATTTTAGTCCATATCAAAGCTTAATTCAGCTCCAGCCAACTGGTTCTGGTGTATGTAGCCTGTACCCAGGCTGGGCTTGGAATCTGCCTGAAGTCCACGTGGCTACTGGCCTAATGGCTGCTAGGGTCACACAGTTGCTCTGGAGAGAGCACATGAACAAACAGGGGAACAAACAGGGTGAGCGCATGAGAGAGAGAGAGAGACAGAGAGAGACAGAGACAGAGAGACAGAGAGGAGAGGGGAGAGAGAGAGAAGGGAGAGAGGGAGAGGGGGGAGAGAGGAGAGAGAGAGAAGGGGAAGGGCAAGGAGGGAGAGAGGGGTGGGAGAGAGGAGAGAGGGGAGAGAGAGAGAGGAGAGAGAGAGACTTTGTTAGACTGATTACATTTCCATTATCTTGGGCTTGGGCGGACCAGGCATTTCTTCAAACTACCAATCAACTTCCCAAGTTTGCTCGGGCTTGCTCTGGGCCCACTCCCTGACCACAGTACTGTATTTCTTACATCTGCCGGCATTCTGTGTTCTCCGTCCAGTCTGATCCTTTTCCGGGGCTAGAGACAGTCCTCTATGGTCGCCATTTTAGTTCCTGTTGTGCATGCCTCATAGAAGCACCTCCTCCTGCAGCACCTTGATTTCTACTGTCCATGTGGTTACCACCCCCTGCTCCCCTGACAATTCGGGTACTGAAGGGGCAGGCTGCTAAGGAGAGTTAACCCCCTTGTCAGGGAAATGCTGCAATCCCCTGGAGTGCCTGTGAATGCTGCAATTTCCTAGTGAAGCAGGCTTATGCTCCCTAGTTTATTATGCTTAATAACGTCTAATTCCCTTTGCTTCCTTCCTTTATTAATATTTAGCAACCTACACTAACATAGTGACAACTAAAAGTAAGTAATTAACATTCTTTAGTTTGGCAAACTTATGAATACATTTCATAACTTCTAGAAACAGGTTTTTTCACTGGCAAGCACACAGTTTCAAGAGACTTCAAATCAAGTACAAGATATATTCATTAACAGATCCAAATTTATTTTTTAGCTTCTCTGTAATAAGAAGCCAAAAGTAGGTAAACTTAGATCAATTAATGGTTCAGCATCTTGTCATTTCAAAGTATCTAGATAACTAATAATTTTATTATTTAACTTGGTAAAACTCTAAAGTTTTAAGTTACCAAAGACTTTGGAGAACTATGTTTAGGTATATATATAATTATTACTGAAAATATAAAGAAACCCTTCATTTTAGCTACATCTATTTATTAATTCTTAACAACTCTATGAGATTTTAAAGTCAATTATTATCCAAACCATTTTCTTGACAACTTTTGTAACAGAGATAAATAACAAACTTATTTTTGTAAACCCAAGCAAAACAAACACATATTTTATGTTAATAACTCTAAAAGACATCCACTGAACTTAAACCAGCATTAACATCAAATATTTTCAGACCACATGATCTTGAAAAATACATTTGGGATATATATATATATATATATATATATTTTTTTTTTTTTTTACCGTACACATAGACAGTATTACTAATAATTGTTGAGAAGGCAAGATTTTTCATTTGTCCTTGACAACTTTTAAAGACTCTAGAGGAGGGGAGGGAAGATATCAGGATTAGGCTACTTCGGCCCACTTGAGTTTTAAAAGTGAGTTTTTTACCTTCTATTACCTCAGTCTCGTTTATATTTTTAATTACCCAGCAGGAAGATTTGTTGAGACTCTCAATGAAAGTTTCAAAGGCAGAGAATGAGCAGTGGAAACAAAGAAAGTCTTGGCTCCAATTCAAGGAATTATAATGTAACATCCCAAAGAGTTGTTTAAATGGGAGGCTAAGGAATGAACAAGGTTGAGAATATCTCCTCCCCAAGAGGGGAAAGCAAAAGCAAAACATGGTGGGGCCATGTGGCTGCTAGGGGCTATCCGTCCTTAGCTCTCAGCAGCACCCCGTCACTCAGGAACCACCCACAGACAGTTGTGTAGAGGTGCTCACCCTGCGCCCGAGGGCAGACTTAACCAACAGTCCCAGTGATGGCTAGACACTCTGACGTTGGGTTTACTCCACTCAGGCAGGAGACTTAACTCCACACTGAAGATAGTGACAGGAAAAGGGACCAGAATAGAGGAAAGGGAAGACCTCCTGGATGGCTCACCAAAAGCTGATGCCAGACAGCACCTGGGGAGGCCAAAGGAGGCCTCAACCTGATCCAGGTCCTTGTCATGGAACCAGAAAGAATTCAAGAGCATGACAGAAAGACCTAGCAAAGCACAGTAAATTTACTGAAGTGTTAGTATGCACTTGAGAACTGAGAGCGGGTGACCTCAGAGAACAAGATGTGCCAATGGGACTGAGTGGAAAGTTTTTATTAAACATGGACAAGAGGTGGGGGTGAGGTGGTCCTCTGTTTCTGATGCTAGTGGAGTCACTGCTGACACAGTTTGTCCTTGTCTTTCCTCTCCAGACAGTGACTTCTTTTTGGTCCTCACAATTACAGAAAATTGGGGAGGAGGCGGCAGGGGAACAGGTGGTCAGTGAAGGTTGTTTTCTGATGTTCCAGCCAAGATGGAGAAGGGGAGGGGTTGAGCTTGAGGCTTTTGTTCCCTGTTCTAACTTTCTGGCCTCACCACCAGGTTTTGAGGTGGCCTCTCTTGGCATCCAGGACACCCAATCCTGTTTCACCCAAAGCTGGGGTGGGCTGGGGAATGTCTACAGGCTTCAACGACATCCTTGTCGTGTGCATGTTACCCAGCAGAGCTCAGAACTCTAATGTGGTCAGGATCTTTTAGTTCTGGGGGACAGGACTGGTGCCTGGCCTGAGGTCTGTGGGTTCCAGGACCCTTGGAGCTTTCTGCTTCCCCCTGTTAGTTCCCAGTGAGCCACAACACTGTTTGCTTAATGCTTCAGAACAAACAAGAGTAACTTGTGAAATTTTTATTCCTAACACAGCTTGAATTTTATCTCATTTTCATGTGACTCCAGGGGATAAAGTCCCCTAATCCTATACCTGAAATTGTCAGAACAGAATGGAGACATCACCTGCCTCTGAATGCAGAAACTTTTATTTTGTAGCTACTGTCTCTGTTCCTTGACATCTGGTTTTCTGTGTGGGAGTCTCAGGGTGATGGTACCGCCAGATAAAGGTTGTAATGAGAGAGGGGGAGGCAGAGAGGCAAGGAGGGGTCAGGTAGAAAGCAGGGCAGAGAGTAAACACAGCCCCAATCCACTGTCCAGATTGCAGGGCACGCAGTAGGTCTGCAGAGGGACTCCAAGGGCCTATGAATGCATTCTATTCAGGAGTCCAGGCTTTTGTTTAAGTCTGGGCTGCCTTCTGGGGAGCGAGAACAGGCTGAACCGGTTTTGTGACTCTGGACAGTGAACACTTCCCTCAGGGCCTGATTCAAGTAAATGATGTCATCAGGGTTTGGGAGGCAGGTCTAATGTGTGATTAACTTTTATCTCTGCAGTAAAGTAACAGCCTCCTTTTCAGCCTGGGAACAATGAAGAAAAGTGGCTGCCTGGAGGGGCCATTTGTGCTGGGTCCCAACCACTGGGCTGCAGTAAAGAGGCAGCACTGAGAATGAGGGGGGCTCTGAGTGAAAGGAAGTGGTCCTTATTATTCCAATAAACCAGCTCTCTGAACTTCAACCTCAGCTCACCTAGGGGAACAGCACTTTCTCCTTCTCTCCTTGGTTAAGACCTGACCGTGGATTCAGAAGTTTTGATGGAACCACGTAGTGTTAGTGATGTTTGAGTCCTGCCTCGACCAGCCTGGACTGACTTCCTCAGTGAGCACAGACAACTCAGAATCTCCCATCCCCCCTCTACACCCACACCTGGAGACTTTGAATTTCTCAGGCCGCAGTAGGTCTCAGACCACAGAAGCCATAATTTTCCAAAAGACACTTTTGTTTCTCTTGTGCCTCTATCTGAAGTTCCTACTTTAGGGACACTTGAGCCTGGCACTTAAGGCCCTGGGCAATCTGGCTGAATCTCCCAAGTCCTCAAACTCAAGGCCGTGGTGAATGTCATAGGTGAAGCAGGCAGGTGAAAACTAGGGCTCGTTGCGCCTGTATTTTGTTTGCTCTTTTTGGATGGAGACAAATATATCAGAAACAGCAACAACACAGCAAGAATGGTGGCACTATTTACACATGGCCTCACTACTGGGGAGTCAGTAGGGAGGTGTGGGGAGCAAAACTAGGCTAAGGCAAGGCCAGCAAGGTACCCAGTGAGCAAATTTTAAGCAGGCAAGTCCCTTCAGGGCCCTGCCAGTGCAGGGTTGGCACTTGAAGTAAGTGCCTTTTTAAAGTTTGCTCCTGAGGCCTCCCTTGCCTCACCCTAGTGAGCCCTGGTGAGGACAGTGGTGGGATGGAGTATGGGCCCACTCACAGGGACGGCTGCACTTCCACTTCAGCCAGTTGTCACCCAAAGGCACCACTGTGGCCCTACGGCTGCCAGCAGGGTTAGGGTTAGGGTTAGGGTTAGGGTGCCCAGTCAAGATAGGGAACAAAATGAGCTGAGAAACAGATTTATGGAGCCAGGATGAGTCTTTTCTTAGCATCATGCTTTATGCAATGAATAAGCGTTGAGCCAGCAGCTCAGCCACTCTCAGGCCAGGAAGCAGACAGTGGGCTACACCCACATCCCAAGTAGGATTCCCCCATGATCTCAAGAGCCCAGACAAACCACTGCTTGTAGCTTCACTCTAGCACTCATTGGGTAACAGAGTAAGAAAAAAGCAGGAAAAAAAGAAAAAAAAGAATTTTTTTAAAAGCACACAAAACAGCCCTGGCTGGTGTGACTCAGTTGGTTGGAGCATCATCCCATAACCAAATGGTTGTGGGTTCAATTCCTAGTTGGGACACATGCCTAGGCTTCCAGTCTGATCCCTGGTCCAGGCGTGGGTGTGTGTGACTGCTGATGCAGACTCGTACGATCCCAATCTGGGCACATACTGGAGGCAACTAATTGATGCTTCTTTCTTGTATCAGTGCTTCTCTCTCTCTCCCTTCCTCCTCATTTCCTATCTCTCTAAAAGCAATGAAAAAAAAAAGTGTCCTCCGGCAAAGATTTTTTTTAAAGCGCACAAAACACATAATAGCAAAATAATAATACATTGAAATATGCCAGTAATTCCAGCAGCTATAAATAGACTTAAACTTACCTACTCCAAGAGAGAAATTATCAGATTGGATTTCTAAAAAATCTAGCTACATCCTGCTTCCAAGAGACCATCTGAGACAAAACCACATAGAAAGGCTAAAAATAAAGGGGTGGAAAAACATACACTACGCAAATGCTAGCAATAACAGACAAACTATAATATAAGGATAAAAACCACATAATAACCAAGATACTAAGCTACTCAGAAGCCATTCTAGTTCTAAATGTATACGCACCTAACACAGGCACACCTCAAAATATAGCAAGCAAATTGATAGAATTACAAGTTGTAGGGCAGGAAGAAACTGTTTTCTTTCCTCAAGGTTCTTCCGACTGGTCGAATAATCAAACAGGCATAAGACAGATTAAAAGAAAAAATAATCAAATTTAATACACACATATTTTGGGAACCCCACATAACATGAGAGAGTCAGAGACCGCACATGCAGGGGAGATTGGGAGACAGAAAGGGAACACGGGTATATAAGACATCCTGACCTAGGGAGCATGTAAGATGCTTTGGGGGCTTAAAAGGGCCATTGCAGGGAGAACACAAGCTCAGTAATTAGTAGTTTGCCCTGCCACATAGATAAGTAAAATGTCACCTCTGGCTTTAACTCTTACCATGGGCCATCGAATTTAAATTATTCTAAGTAGTTAAGGAGGGAGAAGTTTCTCTTGAGCCTACAGGGTCTTGGTTGCCTTTAGCTCAAAACAACTGCAAACCACAAAGGCACATCTTGTTTTTGCCTGGTTCTGAACCCTTACAAAGTCAAAGGTTTTGACTCATCTAACTTTATCAGAAATTGGTCAAGCAAGAAACTAAAAAAAAAGATTAGGATGTAAATGATTTGGAAAATAAAAATAAAAGGCATTATCTAATGGCTGTGTGTGTGTGTGTGTGTGTATAAAACTCTGCATCCAAAGATAAACAGTCATCATTTTCTTTGGCTACACATAGATCATTTAAAAATTTGGTCACACGCTAGGTCACAAAGAAAGACTCAACAAATGCTAGAATTCATCCAAATCACACAGATTCTAGTCTCTAAACACAACTCAATTAAAATAAAATCAACTTGTATGTTTGCAACTCAAATAACTCAGATGTTAAAGAGGAAATGACAATAGAAATTTGGGGGGATAGACTGTTAATACAAGTACGGTACTGTATTCTGTATCAAAATTGTGGATGACAACTAAAAGAATATTTAGAGGTAAACAAATAAATAAATATCTATTTTTAAAATACAAGATTTAAAGTAAATGAGCTGAGTGTTCAAAATAGAAATTATATGTAACTTCCTGAATATGATCAAAGATATCTACAAGAAATGAACCACAAACATTGTAACCAAGGGTGAAATTTGGGAAGTGTGCCCATCAAGATAGGAACAAGACAAGGAGCCACATTATCAGCAAGTATATCAACATCCAGGGAACCACACTGAAGTTAATAAAACAAGCAAAAGAAATAAAAATAAGCATTGACAAAACAGCAAAAATGTGCTTATTTGCAGTAAATATGATAATCGACATAGACTACTCAAGAGGATTTTCACGTAAGTTATTCTAATGGAAGAGTCCAGCAAATATGCTAGATGTAATATACAAAAATAAATAAATAAAAATCAATGCCATTTTATGCATTAGTTATATCATTAAGAAAAACAACAGGGGGAACTTCTAGTCCAAATGGAAGCATAGGTAGACAAGCTTCACCTCCTCGCGCAACCATAGAAAGAATTACAACCAAGTATTTAGAGAAGCCACATTCATCCAGATGGGTAGAAGGGGGTGTAGTAGCAGAGACAGGGCCAAGAGGTGGTGTGGCTTGGACAAGCAGCAGTGGAACAGACAGTCCCACAATCATGTGTGGTGGATAAAAATCAAGAGGGATAACCTGGGAGCAAGCGATCCCAGCCCCAGGCGGAACCAAACAGCCCAGGGTTCCAGCACCAGGAAGATAAACTCCCATTACCTCTGGCTATAAAAACCAGTGGGGGTGGGGGCAGTGAGAGAAACGGCCAGATTTTTACCACTTAAAGGACCTGCATGGTCTTAGAACATTTGCAAACCCCGGGGCAGCAACAGGAAGGGCACCAATCACATTCAGGAAGTGGGTGAAGTGACTAGAAACAGGGAGAGTGCCAGGAAAGTCACCAGAAGCCAAGCATCAGCATTGTCCCCTCTCCAAGCCCCCAACCACAAAGAGAGACACAAAGTAGTGAAGAGGGTGGCCCCATTCTGGCTATTACCTAAGGCTCTGCTCACATAATTTATAGGTGTCTTTGCTATGTAGGCCATACTACTAAGACAGGGAGTCAAAGCAGCTCTACTTAATACACAGAAACAAACACAGGTAGGCTGCCAAAGTGAGGAGACAAAGAAACATGGCTCAAATAAAAGAACAGAACAAAACCCGAGGAAAAGAACTAAATGAAATGGAGATGCAGAGTTCAAAACACTGGTGATCAGGATGCTCAGAGAACTCATTGAGTATAGCAAAAGCATAAGGGAAGAAATGAAGGTTATACAAAGTAAAATAAAGAAAAATATGCAGGGAACCAAACAGTGAAGGGAAAGAAGCCAGGATGAAAATCAATGATTTGAAGCAAAAGGAAGAAATAAACATTCAACCAGAATAGAAAGAAGAAACAAGAATGCAAAAAAAATGAGGAAAAAATAAGAAGACTAAGGGACATCTCCAAAAGTGTCAACATCTGAATCATAACGTGCCAGAGGAGAAGAGGAAGAGCAAGAAATTGAACACTTATGTGCAAAAATAATGAAAGAAAACTTTCTTAATTTGGCAAAGGAGATAGACATACAAGTACAGGAAGCACAGAGAGTCCCAAACAAGCTACACCCAAAGAAGACCACACCAAGACACATCATAATTAAAATGCAAAAGGTTAAAGATCAAGAGAAGATCTTAAAAGCAGTAAGAAAAAAGAAGAGAGTTACCTACAAAGGAGTTCCTGTAAGACTGTCAGCTAATTTCTCAAAAGGAACTCTGCAGGCAAGAAGGGACTGGCAAGAAACATTTAAAGTGATGAAAAGCAACAACTGAATCTGAAAAATAAAAACAAAAACAAAACAAACTAAGCAAACAACCAGAACAGGAACAGAATCATAGGTATGGAGATCATTTGGAGGGTTATCAGCTGGAAGGGGGAAGGGGGAGAATAGGGGAAATGGTGCAGGGATTAAGAAGCATAATTGGTAGGAACAAAATAGACAGGGGGATGTTAAGAACAGTTTAGGAAAGAGAGAAGACAAAGAACTTACATGTACGACACATGGACATGAACTAAGGCGGAGGGGAGATACATTGCTGGAGGGAAGGGAGGTACTGGGCAGAAAGGGTGCAACTGTAACAGCATAATCAATAAAATATACTTTAAAAAAGAAAGAAGAAACAACAGGAAAAAATCTCATTTATACTGGCAGCAAAAACTAGAAGATATCTTTGAATATATTTAACAAAAGATGTGGAAGTTGTTTTGGTTTGGGAGAGCTTTTTTTGGAAAAAACTTTGGACATGAAAGAAACTATGAGTAAGTGGAGTGATTTTTCCATGTCTTGAATGAAAAACTAAACTTTACCAGCAAAGATATCAATCTTCCTTTAATTAGTCTATAAATTCAAGACAATTTCATGCAAATCTCAAAGAGTATTTTTTGTGAAATCCAAACAAGCCGATAACCATCAAGGCTAATTATAAAGTGATAATAATGAAGGTGTTGAAATATTGGTATAGAGATAGCAAATAGATCAGTAGAAAAACAGAGAACTCAGATACTTCCTTATGCATATGGAAATTTGATATATGACAAGCAAGTCATTACAGATAAGTAAAAAAAAAGAGGTAGGTGGGATCGTTCAATAAGTAACTTGGGAATAATACATTATCCATACAAGAATAAGTTAGATACTTACATTACAACACATGCAAAATAAATCTTATATTTAAAAAGCAACTACTTTAAACAATTTAGAAGAAAATATAGAAGACTGTAAACTCAGACTGAGAAATTATTTTCTCAAACTAGATACAGAAAGACAACTTCAATGCAAAATTTAATAGACTACTTATTATAACAAATGGGGTTACATTAAACTTTTAAAAACATTGTTTATAAAAAAGGTTAAATGTCAAGAGAGATGCAGATAGATATTTGCGATGGAGTCATACAACTGACAAAGAATCAGAATCTAGAATAGATGAGCACCTACAAGTTAATAAAAAAGTAAAACAGATAGCCCATTTTTTTAAATGGGCAAAGGATATGGGCAAGTCATGTATGAGGCCATTCAAATGTCAAATGGTCAATCTCATCAGTAATTAGAGAAAAGTAAACTCAAACAACAAAAAGATACCATCTCTGTATCAGCCAGGGTTATTCAGAGAAACAAAACCAATAGAATGTGAATATATGTGGAAAGAGATTCATTTTAAAGAATTGACTCATGCGATTATGGCAGTTGACTAGTCCAAACTTTGTGGGTTGGACCAGTTGGTTGGAGACTCAGACAAGAGGTGATGCTGCAGATGAAACCTGAACATCAGATTGCTGGAGAATTCCCTCTTGCTTGGGGAAGTCAGTCTTTTGTTCTATTCAGGCTTCAACTGATTAGATGAGACCTACTCACATTATTGAGGGTAATCTGCTTTACTCCAAGTCCACCATTTTAAATGTAAATCTCATCCAGGAATATCCAGAATAGTCCTGGACAAATTGACACATAAAATTAAGCAACACAACCTCTAATGCATCAGATTGGCCTAAGTGTTCATCAGCTAGTACCAAGTGTTGACACAAATGGGGAGCACAGGGAACTCATATTGTGCTGATGATGTATAATGAGACCATTCCTTTAGAGGGAGGGGATCCACACTGGAGAAACTCATACACATGTACATAAATATTGACTGTAGCCTTGTGTATAGCAGTGAAAAGTCAAAAAGGAACTGAAAAACTATCAATATAGAAAACATGAATTAATTGTGATACTTTCACATGTAAAATATTATAGAGCAGTTAGAATAAATGAGTTAGAGCAACATATATCTGCATGAATAAATCTAAAAACAATGGTGAGTGACAAAGCCTAGTTTCAGAAGGATATATGCAGTAGGGTAAATTTCGATATGATTTAGAAACATAAAACAATACTATGTGTTATTTAAAGATGAACACTAGGAATATCTAAAACCTATGCTTGAGATTAATACACACTAAGTTCAAGGTGGTGGTGTCTCAGAGAAGTAGGGGTGAGGAATGAGATCATGGAGGCCATCAGTTGTGTCTGTAACATTTCATGTGCTATTTTTAAAGACCTGAAACTAATATGGCAAAATATTAACACTTAATGAAGCTATGGGGTGTTTGTTATATGATTCTGAATACTTATTCATGTGTTTAAAATACTTCCCCAAAAGAAGTGTATAGGGAGGTCTGTGTGACAGAGGAGGCTATTGGAAGAGTAAGCACCTTAAGGAGCAGGCTGTGACCTTGGGGTTTTCCTACATGCCGGTGACAATCCCATAGAGAAGCAACACTGCAGGAGCCCCAGGGGGACAAGGACAAACAAAACACAAGGTGACAGATGCAGTGAACTCCCTGTGGTATGATGAATCTGGGCACAAAGTGGGAACCCAGAGGCCGGGACCCCTCATAGACAAGCGTGCAA
Source organism: Furipterus horrens (assembly GCF_987537825.1). NCBI lineage: Eukaryota > Metazoa > Chordata > Mammalia > Chiroptera > Furipteridae > Furipterus > Furipterus horrens. The sequence continues at coordinate 70,473,363 of NW_028327176.1, forward strand.
GGAAGGCAGTGTCTGCTCAACATGGCCAGCTCAGGGGACCATTCATGAGGCTTTGGGACTGTGGTACCTGATTACTGTACAGTGTGGTAGTGTTTTTTGGCCCACATCTGTTCAAGTAAGTTTGTGTTTTCCTCCCAAAAGACCTACTGACAGGAAAAAACTTGAGTCACTCATGTGGGTTGACCCGTATGACCCCAGCATCACAAATCCTGAAGGGTGGGCATCACAATGTCTCCTTCCAAGAATTGGTTGATGTTTAACTTCCCTTGTCTGGCCCTATGCGTCGCTCTCAGACTCAGAGATGGAAGGGGCAAAGGTGTATGTGCTAAAAACAGCGGTCATCAAGGTATGAGTTCTGCCACCTCTTGCCCTGAGTTTCATTTGCTCTGTTTTGCAAAAAGTGTTTTTAAAAAAAATTTGTCCATACAAAATATTTTCAGCATGTTCTTTAAAAGGGGTTGAGAAATGAAAAAAGGACCATGGTGGTAGCAGGAAACAGGACTGAGATTTTCCACTGGGGTGCCAGGGCCCCAACAGTGGCTATTCTTAGGACCTGAAGGCCGTGGCAGATGGCCCTGCTGGGCTGTCATGAGGTGAGTTGCTTTGAAGGAGCTCATCTCTAGCCTTTGCACATTTTAAAGTGTTCAGATGCTTTTTCTTTAAGTATGTTGTTTTCTCCCAGTTCTGATAGGAAGCCAGCCAGAGCTGGCTCTCTCCATCCCCATGGTCCCCAGGGAGGGGCCCTCACAGGGAATGGGCTGGCGAAGTAGTTACGGACACAAAGTGAGTGTAAGGGGACAGGACAGCCACTCTTTAACAGCTTCAACTGCCAGGCACAAAAGAGCAGTGAGCCTCCTGGATAGGGCCTGTGTCCCATTGCACTCAGATCAGCACTGGGAGTGAGGGAGGAGGGACAGCACGTGGCGCAGAGGCCTACAAGTGAACCCAGACAGGGGCCTTTTTGTTCCCATCAAGACCTCGTCATGACTGATTAAAAGATGGACACCATGACCTGAGTGGTGTGGTTCAGTTGATTGGGCATCGTCCCGCAAAGTGAAAGGTTGCCGGTTCGATTCCTGATCAGGGCACATGGCAGTTGGGGTGGGTAGGAGAGGCAAATGATTGGTGTTTCTCTCTTATGTCAATGTTTCTCTCTCTCTTTCTCCCTCCCTTCCCCTTGCTCTGTAAACAAATTAATTAATTAATTAATAATAAAATCTTTTTAAAAAAAGAAAGAAAGGTGGACCAAATGAACTTAAGGAAGACAGTCAGCCACTGTCCGGACCATGAGGCTCTGCATTCCTTGTCACACTCTATGCTGGTCCTGGGAAATTTCTCCAACACATGAATGCAGAGGAGTCACTTGGTGGAAATCACAGGAAAATTTGAGGTAAAGATTTGGAGGATAAACCAATGCTATGTATAACTTGCTTTGAATCTGAAAACAAAGATGCTGGTTGGTATGAAGGTAAATGGGCCCTTCTTGGTCCTTCCTATTAAATGGGGAGATCTAGGGAAGTGAGAGAGACCTGGCTAATGAGGCACGTGATGTGTCAGAGGCCAGAGGAGCGCTGGGCTTAAATAAGTGGAAGTGTGTGGAGCACAGACATCCCTCGGGCCTACCTCAGGGCCTCCAGGAGGCATTGGCAGAAACCCAGACTGGGATTCTGGGGAGTTTCCCCTGAAATTGGGGTTTAGGAGCCTCCAGCTAAAGTGGGGGTGGACCAAGGCAGCTCCTCTTTGCCTATCAGCCCCTTTCCGCTTAGCGCTGGCCTCAGAGGCTGCCAATCCCTGGTGGAAGCTGGCACTTTCAATATTAGTACATCATCATATTCATGTGTCATTTAGTTCAATCTGTGGGTTGATATCTTACAGATAAGATCTCAAGCATATTTGAATTACAAGGCCAAGGTAATGAACACTCATGCCTGCGCCATATTGAATAGCTCTGTGGGCCAGGCACTGGACTGGGTTCCGGCCTGTGTTATGTTATGTTATGGAAGGGCCTCTTGCCAAGGTATTAGAACCACCATTTTACAGAATAGGAAACTGAGGCCTAGAGAGGTAATTTTTTAAATTCAAATCACACAGCCAAGTAAGTGCGAACAGTAAGTGCCAAGCCAAATTGTAATCCAAAGCCATTCTTTTTATGCCTCTGTATAGCAGCAGAAGTGAATACCCATTTGAAGATAAGAATACCAAGATTAAATGTTAACTATGCTCATAGAATCATACATTTGCATGAAAAAAGGAAATTTTGGTGTACAAATGCCCATTGATGTGTGTTGAAAGTGCCTAGCAGGGAAATGAACAAAAATGGACATCAGCAGAGGGACTGAGAGGGTGCTGTCTTGGCTCCGACAAGAACTTTAGGGGAGAGAAGGCCAGGCTGCCACTCCTCTCTCTGTGGCTCCGCCACTGCTGGGGTAAGGCTGAGCCATGAAGCCTGTGTCTCCCCATATGTGGTTCTTTCTGACACCAAATACATTGTTTCAATACCAGTTCTACAACCCACAACACTAGCTGGGTGTCCTGCCACCCAGTTCAGTTCTGACACTCAGCCCCCCTTCAGGTGAAGGCTCAGTCCCCCATGACTGCCCCACTTCAGGTGCCAGCTGCAAACAAGGTGCCCAGGCTCCCCTCACTCCTGCCTGACTGACCACAAAGTCAAGGGTTCCACAGCCCCTCCTCAGGTCCAGAAATTTACTAGGACAGCTCATAGAACTAAGGGAAGCGCTCTCCTTATAGTACCGGTTTATTATAAAGAATACAACTCAGAAACAGCCAAACGGAAGGGGTGTGTAGGGCAAGGCTGAGGGAAGGGAAGAAACTTCCACCCCCTCTCTGGTGTGCACCCTCCCAGCACCTCCACATGTTCGCCAACTTGCAAGCCCCCAGATTCCATTACTTAAGGATTTCTATAGAGGTGTCACAACACAGGTATGATTTATTAAACCATTGCCCATTGGTGACGGAGGTCAATCTCCACCCCTCTCCTCTACCAGGAGTCAGGGGTGGGACTGAAATTTCTAACTCTCTAATCCTGGGGTATTTTTTTCTGCCTGACTAGCTCCATCCTGAAACTCTCTGGGGCCTTCCCTTGGATCATCCCATGGGCATAAAAAAAGATGGTAAATGTTAAGGATTTCAGAAGCTCTGTGCCAGGAAACAGGGACAAAAACCAAAGATCTGTTTATATTATCCCCTCTTCTCTAAATCCAGTTCTTGTTCACCAAGGCCCAGGACCTAGGTAGACCTGAAAGCTTTGCAGGTATTTTCCATGTAACCAGGAACTGGATCACATTTCAATTTGGCTTCTTAATTTGGTCATGTTTTCTGTAGTTGTCCCAAGCTTTATTCTACTTCGGTCAGAGAACCCACAATCTGATTTCTATTTAGGGAACTCAGTTATGATTTTCTTTGTATTCTAGTATGACCATGTGTACTCTGATTTTAAAAAGTACACACATAAATTTATCCATCCATCCATCCATTCATCCATTTACAGCACTCTTCAAAACCTCTGCATCCTTACAAAGCCCAGGCATACCAGTCCTCACATTGCCAAGGTCACTTGGCTCACGGCTCTTCAACATCTTGAAATGAGAAATGCTCACCTCCAGCTCTGGCCTCCTGTACTTACTGTCTCTGTCACTCACTATGGCTATGAAGGCAGGAACACGGCTGAGTCCCTTGCCTGATATTCATGAGGACAATAACAGAGGTTTCGGTGTCTCCTGCTCTTTCTGCTTTTGGTCAGTAGGACCACAAGACTGCAGAAAGGTGTGGAAGAAACTCACAGAATTAGAACTGTAAGGTTATCTTCAAATGATACTGAGGAACCAGATAGAAATGATTTGAATCATGGTTTCTATCCCTTGTACTTAGAAGATTTGAGGTTGTTACTTACCCTTTCTGAGCTTCCGTTTCCTTGTCTATAATAATGCCTGTGTATCATGGCTCGTGGGACCCTGTAACAACACGTGTACCTGCAATAACACCCACACACTGCCCGCACAAGGCCGCTGAGACCATAGTGGCCCCAGGCTGGCAGGTGGAAGCAGTGACCAGCCGACATCAGCCATCGCTGATGGTCTCGTTTGCCTTACTCTGTGGGTCCCATCAGACTCTCCTGTTGGCACAAAACTGGCAGAAACAGACCCAAAGATAGTACTCAGAGGCTACTGTGACCAGACAGATGTCAGCATCAAAGGTAAGGGGGCCTGCCGTATAGAGGAGGAACAACTTAAAGTTCAGTAACAGGAATAGCTAACAGGTACTGCATGCTTACCATGTGCAGGCTTGGTGCAGAGTGCTTCCCATGTGTTAGCTCCTTTAACGCTCCCAGTAACCCCATGAGATAGGTGCTCTGATGACTCCCTTCTTATATTTATTTATTTATTTATTTTTAAGTATATTTTATTGATTATATTGTTAGAGTAGTCCCAATTTTTTTCCCTTTGCTCCCCTCTGCCCAGTACCCCCTTCCCTCCAACAATCCCACCCCCCTTAGTTCACGTGCATGGGTCGTGCATATAAGTTCTTCAGCTTCACCCTTTCCTATATTATTCTTAACTTCCCCCTGTCTATACTGTTCCTACCAATTAGGCTTCTTAATCTCTGCACCATTTCCCCATCACTCCCCCTTCCCCCTCCCAGTTGATAAGCCTCCAAATGATCCCCATACTTATGATTCTGTTCCTATTCTGGTTTGCTTAGTTGGATTTTGTTTTTATTTTTTAGATTCAGTTGTTGATAGTTGTGAGTTTGTTGTCATTTCAGCGTTCATAATTTTGATCTTCTTTTTCTTAAGTAAGTCCCTTTGACACCTCATGTAATAATGGCTTGGTGATGATGAACTCCTTTAGCTTTACCTTGTCTGGGAAGCACTCAATCTGTCCTTTCATTCTAAATGATAGCTTTGCTGGATAGAGTAATTTTGGTTGTAGGTCCTTGCTTTTCATCACCTTGAATAATTCTTGCCAGCCCTTTGTTGCCTGCAAAGTTTCTTTTGAGAAATCAGCTGATAGTCTTATAGGCACCCCTTTGTAGGTAACTCTCTGTTTTTCTCTTGCTACTTTTAAAATTATCTCTTTATCTTTAACCTTTGGCACTTTAATTATGATGTGTCTTGGTGTGGTCCTTTTTGAGTCTAGCTTGTTTGGGACTCTCTGTGCTTCCTGGACTTGTATGTCTATTTCCTCTGCCAAATTTGAGAAGTTTTCCTTCATTATTTTTTCACATAATCTTTCGATATCTTGCTCTTCCTCTTCTCCTTCTGGCACCCCTATGATTAGGATGTTGGGATGTTTAAAGTTGCCCCAGAGGTTCCTATGCCTCTCCCTATTTTTTTCAATTCTTGTTTCCTCATTCTGTACTGGTTGGCTGTTGTTTTCCTCCTTATGTTCCAACTTATTTATTTGAATCCTGGTTTCCTTCCCTTCACCATTGGTTTTGTGTGGATTTTCCTTCGTTTCATTTAGCATAGCCTTCACTTCTTCCCTTATGCGTTTGCCGTACTTAAGCATATCTGTCAAGCCTGTGAGCATCTTTATCACCAGTGTTTTGAACTCTGCATTTGTTAGGTTGGCTATCTTCTCATCACTTAGTTATCCCACTGGAACCTTGATCCGTTCCCTCTTTTGGGTCATACTTTTCTGTCTCCTCATATTGACATGCTCCTGTGTTTATTTGCCTCTGTGTCTTAGGTAGAGCTGTCACTCCTGTTATATTGTAGGGGGTGGAGCCTTAGGTTTTCTCGTCAGTAGAGGGCAACCTTTTTCACCACGTCGTGGTGCTTTATGTGAGGGAGGGGTCTGAGAGGGAACAATGTCACTTGCTCAGCCCTCGCCCCTTTTTCAGGCACTTTTCCCAATTTGTATGGGACTGGCGCCCCTCTAGCTGCTGCCCCGGCCGTCGTTCCCAGAGTGGGTGGGTCTGCGGACATTCTAGGACTATGGGGGTCCTTTAAACAAGTGGACTCTTCTGAGAGACTGGTTGTTTCTTCCTCCACCTCAACCCCACTGGTTTGCACAGTCAGAAGCAATGAGGCGCTGGGACTGTGAGCTGTGTGGTCTGGTCTGGTGCTGGGAGTGCTCCCCAGATGTCCCTTCTGACTTTCTTAAATGTGTGACTGTGCTTTCCAGCAGCCTGCCACTGCCACCACTGCTGCCGCCACCACACCGCATCCTCTCCACCCTGGCTCCACCCGTCCTACCTGTCTGGATGAGTATTTCTTCTTTATATCTTTGTTTGTTGGACTTCCATGCAGCTCAATTTTATGGAACTTCTGGTTGTCTCTAGTTTTGAGGTAGTTGTATTCCTTCTTAGTTGTGGAGGGAGACCCAGTGTGTCTGTCTAAACCTTCATCTTGGCCGGAAGTCCTGATGACCCTCTTCTTAAAGATGAAAATGAAGGCGCTGAATGACACAGCTCACATGAAATATTCAGCCAGCAAACAGATCCACCTACAGTGAGGTTCCATTTATATCTGGTTTCAAACCAGGCAAAATTAATCTGGTGATAGAGCTCAGACTAATGATGACATTGGCAGAGGGTGGTAGTGGAGACATATAAATGTACATCACACACACACACGCACACGTGCACACATGCACACACAGCCAGATATCTTTTGGTGAGCTATGCACATTATTTTCCAAGAAACAAATAAGAAAATAAAAAACAGCATTTAAACAGCAGAAGATATAAAACACAGTATTCAAACATTAGTGCTTGAAGCTCTGATTAACAGGGGCCGGCCACTGTCTGATTTGGGGGTTTGCTCAGTGAAGGTCACAGAGGTTGCTAACCAAAGCCCCTTGCCCCGTGTGCTTGGTAAAACCGCCAGCTCCATATGGCTTCTCGTCGCTCTGTCCTGACCCTGAGTTACTCTGCAAATCCTTTTCTGAAGTCCTCAGATGTTAGGCGTTCACCCATGACATCTGTACCTTTCTCCTTACCAGAATCTCTTAATTCCTCACACTTTTCCACTTCTTGCCAGGCTAAGGCGCTATCAGTTATCTTTGGTGGTATGACAAATTACCCCACACTTGGCTCCTGAAAACAAGAAACATTTCTTCTCTGACACTCGTGGTGAGTCAGGACCATGAACACAGTTGGGCACCTGAAAGTCAAGGTTTCCCCTGAAGTTTGCAATCAAGCCATCCTCTGGGGCTGTAGTCACTTCTGAAGACTTGCTTTGGGGTGCAGGGATCTGTTTCCAAACTCACTCCGGTGGGTGTTGCCATGTCTCTTACCCTCACCCCCTCAGCCTTTTTGCAGGCAGCTTCATGATACTGTAAGCCGCTCCCCTAGGCCATGGGATCCCAGAGGAGGTAAGAGAGCTCCCAAGCTAGAAGCCATGGTCTTCTTACAGGCTAACATCAGAAGTGACATCTCATCACAGCTGCCTACTTCATCATCAGAAGCGAGTCACGCACCACTCCATCTGCAGGGGTGTGGGTACAATGTGGTTGGGACCATCAGGGGCCATCTTTCAGGGACTGCCTACCACAGAACCCCTGGTTTTTTCTCTGAAAACAAACGGGGGAGAAAAAGGAAGACCCAATATTGCACGTTTCTGCTTTCCTCTGATCCCTGTGGTGGGGCAGTGTTAGTTTCATGGTTTAAAAGCACATTCCCCTTTCACTAGGACAATTTCAAATGGTCACACAAAGAGAACAATTCCCAGGACCTGGTGTCCCTCCCATGGTGGGCCTCTTCAGAGCTGTCCGGGGTTGGGGTGAGCATGGAGGCCTCTTCCAGGGGCCCTGTCTGAACCCACGGACTTAACAATGGACAGCGACGGCTTCGTGAACACACGGCCAAGTGCCTAAGCCCAGGCTCCCACTCGTCGGGGTTCGGGAGTGGTGGGGTCCTGAGAGAGCTGAGCGATCACCTTGTCAGGGTGCTCCCCAATTTCTAGAGGTTCTTAACTGAGAGAGCATGTTTGTGATGCCCCCAGAGTCACAACAGGTCTGAGTGTCCATGTAGGTGTCCCGCCTGCCGGAGAGTAACAGACTGCCCTCTAGCACCATGTCTCCACCTGGGCCAGCCCCAGTCCGGCTAGGGGTGTCTTAGCGGTGGGTTCAGCACACATCTGTCCCAGGTCCATGGGGGGCTCTGAGGAGCTCCAGCAGCCAGACCATCGGCCTAGAGAGGAGCTGTGTTAGCGAGGGATGGACCCTGGGTACATGCTCAGGTACAGGTGAGTGCTGGGCCACCATGGCCACATTTGGGCTCAGGGCCTGGCCGCTCTGTTGCAGGCTCTCCCACAGTCTAGGAGGGGACAATAGTCAGAAAGAGGGTCCAGTCTGCAGTCCTCGTATTCCCCTGTGCTTTCTTGTTTTATTTTGCCTCCTGTAACCCACCTCAGGGTACGTCACCTGGCCACTTCCTCCTGGCAGGAGAAACCTTTGAGAAGGTGTTGACTCTGGGTGTATCCACAGTTAGCCTCAGCATGGAAAGTCTGTCGGTTTACACCCCCACGTCACCCCCAAACCCTGCCTTCAGATGTCACATGCGGGTCCTGTTTACTGAGTCATGGATCCCACCTTGTCAACCTCAGCCACATCAGAGGGTCAGTCTGCTGGCCTGCCTGGAGCAGCAGACAGCTAAGTCCTAGGAGGCAGGGTCCTGCATGAGTTCAGAGGCCAGACTAATGCGGAGGGGGCTCCAAGGCCACCTCGTCCTAAAGGTCACTGCCAAGGTGGGGAGAGCACAGGATTCTGTGCCCCCTCCTTCTTCCTAGCCCAAATACCAACTTGGGTAATTCCTTTAGCCCCTTTTAGATGTTTTTACCATCCGTAAATCAGAAAAATATTGAGACTCTGTCAGAATAAACAATGGGGAACAACTCAGAAAATGGTGTCATTCGACAGCAGCAGTAACCCTGCGCACCTGCTAAGCATCAGGCCGTATTCTGAGCAGGAAGCCAGACAGAGGCCTAAACACAAACCAATGTGTGAAGGTCAGGCAGAATAATAGCATGAAGGGGGCAGAATGAGGGGCTGAGAAGAGCAGGGAGCCCACACCTGCCTGGGGTAGGACGTTGCAGCAGAAGGGACCGCCAGGGGGGGTTATTTGGGTGACGGTGATCTATGCGGAGATTCTGCCCTGGGGCAGCACCATCCCTGAGACAACAGAGTGTGTGTGTGGCTCTGTGTGAGCATGTGCCACAGCCGTGGCAGCACTGAGAGCATCTTAGGCTGGTTTGTTGAAAATAAGGCATAAAAATCATTCAGTAAAGAAATAATGCCAGTGGACAGGACAAAGTCAAACCCCCTTCACAGCCCAGCTCAGCTCCAACCTGGGCATCTCACACCACCCCAACCTCCCAGACTGCAGCTCCAGTGACCAAGGCCTCGCTGCTTCCAGCTTCGGTGGCTCCATCTAAAACGTCCAGCCCCACACAACCACTGCACTTGCTCCGTAAGAATTACCTCAAACATCACCTCTTCCATATGGAGACTCCCACCATCCCGGGGGCTACACAGGCAGCTGGTCATCCTGCCCATGCCTTCTCCCACCCTGGGCATCACTCTCCCTATTCCCTGGGGCCACTGGGAGCAACTCAAGAGCCTGCCTCCCATCTGTGGTGTGACAAAGTGCTTGTGAGAACTGGGACAAAGGGCCATGGGACAGGACCTGCTGGATGAAGTAGTGGTGAGTCAGCCTGTGATGCGGGACCATGCAGGGTACTTGTCAGTTCAGAGCTACTGCAAATACTCCTAGTAAATTTCCATTTTTATTTTATCTCCATCATCAGTGGTGACTTTTATGTCATTGCTGAAGAACGAGTGATGCTCTGGGTCGCAGCGCACAGAGATGTCTTCGCATGCATTTGGACAGTCCTGCCGTGTTTCTGAGAGTTACACACACAGGGCACAACACCGCTTTCCTGCTGGGAAGTTGCAGGAGACACGTTGCCTCCCAACGGGATTCATGATCCCACCAGAGGGTGGAGGCGGGGCACGATTTACCTTGCCCCCTCTCATCTAGCACTGTGCTGTGCTGGCAGCTGTGGGCCCACTGACTATTTACTGAGGCCACTCACCTGCCCAGCATCCAGCCTCCTGACCCCTCCCTGGAGCCTGCATCTCAGCTTCCCCAGCGGCGATGAAAAAGGAAGCCAGCCCTGACCTGTAGAAAGACTCTATTTCCTCAATTCCAAGGCCCCCAATTGTTCAGGTTTTAATTATTGTGGAATCAGGATATGTCTTACAATTAGTGGCTACACTACATGTGGCATTTCTTTATTTCTTTGTCCCTCCCACACACACAAAAGCTGTTCTTAAAAAACAATAGTGTGTCCTACAATTGATGACATCTTAGAGTCAAAGAAAATAGCCTTTAAAATCACAGAGTGGAAGTTGAAGGTCCACCCGTGTGAGACCCAGAGAATATATTGTGAAAATCACACTCTGCTCTGCTTTAAGTGCCTGTTGATGTGAACTCAGAGCCACCAGATTCCTAGAACCCGAGGGAGGTCCGCTGGCCCCATGAGGCGTGTGGGCAGACAGAGAAGAGCAGAGCGCCGTCCCTGCCACATGGGGTCAGTGGTGCCAGTCTGGCCATTGGCCTTTGTACTTCTCATTCCGGAATTCATAGAGATAGATGGCTGCCAGAGACGAGAGGCAATCTCGGGACACACAGGCCTCTATGAGGCCTTAGGATTCCGGAAGTCAGTGGTCAGAGTTGTGTCGAGCCAGACAGGACACATTTGGGAATACAATTACAGGGAAGTTAGAGTGGCTGGAGGGGGAAGAGGGCCAGGTGCCTGAGGAACCAGCATGGCGAGCAGGCCCAGGGCTGGGCACCGGTGAAATGTTCTGCACAATCTCATCGCTGGAGCGCACGACCTCACAATCTTTCTTCACAACTTCATCCACAGCCTCAAAATTCTTAGAAGTGCTGTGTGAACAGTCACCCTCTTCAATTGCCAGAGCACATTAAAGGCACTGAGAAGTCCTGCAGTGAAGAAAGTAAAGAACTTTAGTTTAATACTCTCCAAACTTATTGGATCACAAAACCCTTTTATTCAAGTAATATCTTAAAAAATCTTAAGATGTGAATTTCTACAGAGCAGTCACTGGACGACTGTGCTGTGTGAGAACTGATTTATTATCATCACTCCCCAGTTGATCCTGGAAAGGAGGGAACAGTGGAGAAGTGAGGGGCAATACCAGGAAGAGCTTCTTTTAGGGGGTCCAACCCAAGGTCCTGGCATGGGAATGCATGGGGACCCCTCTTGCCCACTGGCCTCCTCTGGGAAGTTGGCATTGGCTCTCTCTCACAGGTATTCCCAGAGCAGTGGCTGCCGGCAGTGGTCCGACAGGTGTGCCAGCCAGGTGGGTGTGCCAGCACAGTTTGGGCCCATGGGCTTGGTTGCTTTTAGGAAGGCTTTTACTTGAACAGGAACTCGCACACATGAAAACAACAGCAGGGAGAAGTCCAGGTGCCAGGCCATGGGGCCTTTGTCCAGAAGTAACCCCATCCCCCATGGAGAAGTAGTGGATGATGGGTAGGCATGCCCCACCCACTGGAGTCAGGGATCAGTAATGAAGAGCTTTGTACGGTGCAGGAGCTGACTGTGGCCTATACACCCCAGGTGGGTTTTTCTGACCTGCACAGTGACTATTAAAACCAGGGAACTCTGGCCGTGTGGCTTGGTTGGTTGGAGTGTTGTCCCATGCACCAAAATGTTGTGGGTTGGATCCCTGGTCAAGGCACATGCCTAGGTTGTGGGTTTGATCCCCAGTTGGGGTGCATAAAGGAGGCAACCAATAAATGTTCCTCTCTCACATCAATGTTTCTCTCCCCGCCACATCTCTTTCTCTCTCCCCTTTCCTGTCTCTCTCTAAAAATCAGTAAAAACATATCCTTGCACGAGGATTTAAGAAAAAACAGGGAAACTTCATAGAGATATCTAGATTTCTGGCTTCTCTTGAAAAATTGAAGGCCTGGCCTTCCAGGGACTGCCCCTGGCAATGCTAGCCAGAACTAGTCACAGTGGCCCCATGACTCTTCTGACTGCCTCATGCCCGACTTTTTTCCTGAGCACATACGTACACACTGGGTTTGCAGCCTGGATGCAGACTGTGTGCACACAGGAGGGAACCTGTGTGTGCTTCCATGTGTATATGGGTGTTCATGCGTGTGTGTGAAATCCAGCTGGCCCCCATGTCCATACTTCCTGGCATGTCTGGCCCAGGGAAGGGGCTCCTTTGCCCATTCACAACAAGATGCCATGTGGATTAGAGGGGCCCTGCCCACAAATTCTCTCAGGCGTTGTGTGTCTCTGAGTTCTCCACGATGGACTTTGTCACCCATGAGGAGGGGAACAACTCAGGGAGCTGGGAATGAGAGGGGATGGCATCTCAGACATATTGCCTGGACACCTTTAGTAATTTTAGACATAAGGATACTAGTCCAGGGTCACGCTCTGCTTTGGGAAGGTCAGTGAGCATATTACCGAGCCATTTAAGGCACAGAGGTCAGACGTGGCAGCTACTGCAGGTATAACCATTCACAGCATAGAGGATTTTCTTTCTGATGCTCACAACAATCATGTGGATCAGCTATTTTTATTTCCCTACTTTGCAGATGAGGAAATAGAAGCTCAGAGGTTAAGTGATTGGCCCCAGGCCACTGCTCTTAATACTAATACTAATGCTAACAGCCACAGTCCACTCCCCATTTTCTTATTTAATCCTTATGCCTTCCTTCAGTCTTGGAGGCCAAGACTGAGGCCTGGAGGGGTCTGTGTGGGGTTATAAGCCCATGTTCCATCCCAGTAACAAGACCAAAGACCATGCCTAAGGGCTGATTAGTGAGTGCCAACGTGGGGTTAAACCCGAGTCTTCAATCCAGCTCTGTATGCCGCAGTCACTGTTAACTCCCACTTCATTTTCAGTGTTAGTCTCCTGGTTCCCTGAGTGGAGACGGTGCAGGATACCCGGTCAGGAAACTCCCCAGTCTGAGCTTTACCCAGGTTTCTAACAGTCAGGCTGTGCCTTTCCTAGACACAGTCCAGCTGTGCTTGTGACTCCCACCAGTGCAGGGGTTCAGCCCCGACCTGCGTCCAGCCCGGCTCTGAGAATCACTGGTGCTGTGAACATGGCAGTCACTTACCTCTCAGGACCTCACCTGCCTCACATGGGACATGGGCGAAGCCATAGGCACACGTCGTCACACCTGGGTAAGGCTCAGCTCTGAAGATGGGGAGGAGGCTCTGCTTGTTGTCACAGGCAGAGAGGGAACAGCACACCGTGTGCAACAGGGAGAGAGCTCTGAACTATCTTGGAGCAGGGCTGGAGGTGGACTTATGCGCACAATCAGGTTCTAGGGACAGGCCGGAGGGGCAGCTCCTTTATCTCAGAGCAGCACAGCCATGCATCCCAACACAGTGGGGCAGAGGAACTCCGGGCTGCTTCCTGCAGACGAGAATTGCCCATGATTATGGTGCAGCAACTTAGGAAAAGGCCTGCCCAGAACCCATATCTTGGGAAGGAAGGTCTCAGGCAGTAGCTGGCACTTGATCCAGGCTCCCCATGGCTCCCTACAGTGCTATGCACTGAGCCATTCTGCTCTTCCAGAAGCTTCTGCGCCCTGGGCTGGGTGGTTGCTGAGTTATTTGGGGATCACCACTGGGCTCATCACAAAAACCCAGGAGCCCTCACACTCAGAGTACAGGATCCCAGAAGGCCAGAAGCCCTGTGCCCAACTCCCAGCTCCCATTTTCATGCCCTGCCTGCAGGTCCGGGGCCTTCGCCATCCCTCAGGGGAACTCAGTCGGAGGGGACCACTAGTCCCTCAGTGGAAACCTGTTTAAAAGAAAAGAAAGAAAGGACACCACTTAGTGGAGCTGAGGCAGCCTTGACAGGTGCTGGGTCAGTTGAGGGAGTGAGAGCTGAGCACCAGCAGCCAGAAGGCCTTCGAGTCCTGGTTTGTTTGTCCAAGTACATCCTGTGAATATGCGACAGTCTCTGGCCCTGGCCTTGGCCAACTCCCATCCATCATGCATTCTAGCACTTGAAAGCAATTACAGAAGTTGGAGCTGTTGGCCTGGGCTGTTTTTGCTAACAAACAGCATGCAGGGTCCCATCTCCCCGGTGGAAGGGGAAATGTCACCAGCTTGCAGCCAGGTCAGAGCCCTCTGGACAAGGAGCCAGGTTAGAGTACCTCTGAGGGAGGAGCCTGAGGAGATGGAACAGGACAGGGAGGACACTGGAAGGCTTTGTTGTAACAGGTAGATGGACAAGAGCATTCCGTCCCAGGAGCTAAAGGGAGGGGACAGGACAGATATGGGAGGAGAGTGGAAGTGAAAGGGGAGAGGGGAAGAACGTCTCCAGGTCTGGGTTAGCAAAATTCTCTTCCAAGGAAATGTGTGTGGAAAGAGGAGAAAAGGAAGGAGGTGAGGA